>NC_047159.1:26807468-27181843 GCF_009819705.1 Hippoglossus hippoglossus
ATGCTTTTTTGAGTAACTTTGTACACACACGCTAAAAAACAAACACGACCAACAATTGACCAAGACCAAATCAAATCTGAGTGTGTGGAATTGCTTTTCTATTCCATATCTCAGGGGTTCAAGACCATTTGTGGTTGAAACTAGCATCTGATTGTTCACAACTTGGGTGGGATACGTGCAATAATAGTGAGTGAACAAACACACTGGTGCAGTTAGAAGTCAGTTCATGCTGGATATTTCACTAAGTGAGCAATCTTTCTGACTTTTTCTATAATTCAGAGAAGCTTTTGTAAATTATGGCATTGCATCTCTTACAAACAACTGGCCAGTATGGGGCCTTTGTGATATTAGAACCATGCTCTAACCGGTCATGGATTCAGTTACTGTATTGGCCAGTTAGGTGTATTTACGATGAGAAAGCCACAAAGTGCCAGCATTTGCAAAGTAGATAGCAACCTTAAAGTTCATCAAAAATCTTTCACCCCCTGTAACATCATGCATCACCAAAGTGTTGGCTTTAGGCCCCCCAAATAAATCAAGCAAACTGATTTATATCACTGTATTTCAAAGCTAACATTAAAATGTGCATGTTGTCATCTTCTTAACAAATTATTCTGCCTCAACAAACTAACAATGGCTCTCTTAGAATTGTTAGCTGAACCTAGAGTTAGGCTTACAGGACCACGTGGCCTAATGGATAAGGCGTCTGACTTCGAATCAGAAGATTGAGGGTTCGAGTCCCTTCGTGGTCTGGTACCATTTAATTGAACCAAATATCACCTCTGTAGAGCTACCTGTAAATACTGCTAAAAAAATTAAGGTAAACTCTCAAATCACATATCAGATCTTAATGAATGAATTATTCAACTTGAAAATCTTTACTGACATATATTCTGTAATTTGTTGAGAACAAAATGATGTATCAACGGTCAATAGAAACCAAAATCATTAACCTATTGAGGGCTGGATTCAAAATCCTACCCAAAATCAAAGAAGAAAACTGAAATCACAGGTTGATCCAACTTGCGTGACCTTTATCACAGCAACTCATAATGTGACTCAGCACCATGAGTCGGCGGATGGTGTCCTGGGGGATCTCCTCCCTGACCTGAATCAGGGCATCAGTGAGCTGCCTGCACAGTCTGTGGTGGTACTTGGCGCCGTCAGATACACCAATATTTAACGTCTCGTAGGTGCTACATTTTATTTAGGTCAGGGGAACAAGAGGGCCAGTCAATGGCATCAATGCCTTCGTCATCCAGGACATGCTTACACACTCTGGCCGCATTGTCCTGTGCCAGGAGGAACCCAGGGCTCACTGCACCAGCGTAAGGTCTGACAATCGTTCTGAGGATTTCCTCCCGTACCTAACAGCAGTCAAGGTACCGTTGGCTATGATATGGAGGTCTGTGCGACCCTCCAACGATATGCCTTCCCAGACCTTCAGAGACCTATTGCCAATACATTCATGCTGGATGATGTTACAGGAAGCATAACGTTCACCACTGCGTCTCCAGACTCTTTCACGCCTGTCACATGTGCTCAGTGTGAACCGGCTCTCATCTGTAAAGAGAGCGGGGCGCCAATGGCAGACCTGCCAATTCTGGTGTTCTCTGGTAAATGCCAATTGAGCTGCACCGTGCTGGGCTGTGAACAAAGGTCCCACTAGAGGTCGTCGGGCCCTCCTGCCACCTTCATGGAGTCTGTTTCTGACAGTTTGGTCAGAAACATGCACACCAGTAGCTTGCTGGAAGTCATTTTGTGGGGCTCTGGCAGTGCTCCTCCTGTTCCTCCTCGCACAAAGGAGCAGATACCGGTCCTGCTGCTGGGTTGATGCCCTTCTATGGCTCTGTCCAGCTCTCCTTGTGTAACTGCCGGTCTCCTGGTGTCTCCTCCATGCTCTTGAGATTGTGCTGGGAGACACAGCAAACCTTCTTGCGACTGCAAGTATGGATGTGCCATCCTGGAGGAGCTGGACTACCTGTGCAACCTGATTGGGCTGCAGGTACTGCCTCATGCTACCAGTAGTGACAAGGACACTAGCAGAACACAAAACTAAAGAAGAATCAGTCAGGAAGGATAAGAAGAGATCAATTATCTGTTGGCACCAAATGCAAAACCATTCCCTTTTTGGGGGTTGTCTTGCTTTTGCCTCTCCATTGCACCTGTTGTCACTTTAATTTGCACCAAAGCAGGTGAAACTTATTCATTATCACTTGTTCTTCCTAAATGGATAGATTGATACCCCTGAAATTTAACTAACTTGCTGTTAAAATCAGAGGATTAAGTGTTCCCTTAATTTGTTTGAGCAGTATTTGGTCAATGTTTCAATTCTAGGAAGGCACTTCTTACAAACTATTGGCCAATGTGGGCTTGAACTCATAACATTGGTGATATTAGCAATCTCTAAATAGCCATGTGATATTCCCAGAAAGCTTGGTAAAAATGTGCGTCCATGCTTTTTTGAGTAACTTTGTACACACACGCTAAAAAACAAACACGACCAACAATTGACCAAGACCAAATCAAATCTGAGTGTGTGGAATTGCTTTTCTATTCCATATCTCAGGGGTTCAAGACCATTTGTGGTTGAAACTAGCATCTGATTGTTCACAACTTGGGTGGGATGCTTGCAATAATAGTGAGTGAACAAACACACTGGTGCAGTTAGAAGTCAGTTCATGCTGGATATTTCACTAAGTGAGCAATCTTTCTGCCATTTTCTATAATTCAGAGAAGCTTTTGTAAATTATGGCATTGCATCTCTTACAAACAACTGGCCAGTATGGGGCCTTTGTGATATTAGAACCATGCTCTAACCGGTCATGGATTCAGTTACTGTATTGGCCAGTTAGGTGTATTTACGATGAGAAAGCCACAAAGTGCCAGCATTTGCAAAGTAGATAGCAACCTTAAAGTTCATCAAAAATCTTTCACCCCCTGTAACATCATGCATCTCCAAAGTTT
Organism: Hippoglossus hippoglossus; assembly: GCF_009819705.1. NCBI lineage: Eukaryota > Metazoa > Chordata > Actinopteri > Pleuronectiformes > Pleuronectidae > Hippoglossus > Hippoglossus hippoglossus. Next base: position 26,810,436 of record NC_047159.1, read on the forward strand.
TGACTTTAGGCCCCCCAAATAAATCAAGCAAACTGATTTATATCACTGTATTTCAAAGCTAACATTAAAATGTGCATGTTGTCATCTTCTTAACAAATTATTCTGCCTCAACAAACTAACAATGGCTCTCTTAGAATTGTTAGCTGAACCTAGAAGTCAAGGCATTACAGGACCACGTGGCCTAATGGATAAGGCGTCTGACTTCGAATCAGAAGATTGAGGGTTCGAGTGCCCTTCGTGGTCTGGTACCATTTAATTGAACCAAATATCACCTCTGTAGAGCTACCTGTAAATACTGCTAAAAAAATTAAGGTAAACTCTCAAATCACATATCAGATCTTAATGAATGAATTATTCAACTTGAAAATCTTTACTGACATATATTCTGTAATTTGTTGAGAACAAAATGATGTATCAACGGTCAATAGAAAACAAAATCATTAACCTATTGAGGGCTGGATTCAAAATCCTACCCAAAATCAAAGAAGAAAACTGAAATCACAGGTTGATCCAACTTGCGTGACCTTTATCACAGCAACTCATAATGTGACTCAGCACCATGAGTCGGCGGATGGTGTCCTGGGGGATCTCCTCCCAGACCTGAATCAGGGCATCAGTGAGCTCCTGCACAGTCTGTGGTGGTACTTGGCGCCGTCAGATACACCAATATTTAACGTCTCGTAGGTGCTACATTTTATTTAGGTCAGGGGAACAAGAGGGCCAGTCAATGGCATCAATGCCTTCGTCATCCAGGACATGCTTACACACTCTGGCCGCATTGTCCTGTGCCAGGAGGAACCCAGGGCTCACTGCACCAGCGTAAGGTCTGACAGTCGTTCTGAGGATTTCCGCCCGGTACCTAACAGCAGTCAAGGTACCGTTGGCTATGATATGGAGGTCTGGGCGACCCTCCAACGATATGCCTTCCCAGACCATCAGTGACCGGCCGCCAAACCAGTCATGCTGGATGATGTTACAGGAAGCATAACGTTCACCACTGCGTCTCCAGACTCTTTCACGCCTGTCACATGTGCTCAGTGTTAACCGGCTCTCATCTGTGAAGAGAAGGGGGAGCCAATGGCGGACCTGCCAATTCTGGGGGTCTCTGGCAAATGCCAATTGAGCTGCACCGTGCTGGGCTGTGAGCACAGGTCCCACTAGAGGTCGTCGGGCCCTGCTGCTGGGTTGATGCCCTTCTACGGCTCTGTCCAGCTCTCCTTGTGTAACTGCCGGTCTCCTGGTGTCTCCTCCATGCTCTTGAGATTGTGCTGGGAGACACAGCAAACCTTCTTGCGACTGCAAGTATGGATGTGCCATCCTGGAGGAGCTGGACTACCTGTGCAACCTGATTGGGCTGCAGGTACTGCCTCATGCTACCAGTAGTGACAAGGACACTAGCAGAACACAAAACTAAAGAAGAGTCAGTCAGGAAGGATAAGAAGAGATCAATTATCTGTTGGCACCAAATGCAAAACCATTCCCTTTTTGGGGGTTGTCTTGCTTTTGCCTCTCCATTGCACCTGTTGTCACTTTAATTTGCACCAAAGCAGGTGAAACTGATTCAGTATCACTTGTTCTTCCTAAATGGATAGATTGATACCCCTGAAATTAAAATTTTTTGAGCAGTATTTGGTCAATGCTACAAATCTAGGAAGGCTCTTCTTACAAACTATTGGCCAATGTAGGCTTGAACTCAAAACATTGGTGATATTATCAAGCTCTAAATATCCATGTGATATTCCCAGAAAGCTTGGTAAAAAGGTGCATCTATGCTTTTTTTAGCAACTTTGTACACACGCTGAAAAACAAACAAGACCAACAATTGACCAAGACAAATCTGAATTGCCTTTTCTATTTCATATCTCAGGGGTCAAGACCATTTGTGGTTGAAACCAGCATCTGCTTGTTCACAGCTTGGGTGGGATACTGGCAATAATAGTGAGTGAACAAACACACTGGTGCAGTAAGAACTCAGGTCATGCTGGATATTTCACTACAAGAGCAATCTTTATGCCATGTTCTATAATTCAGAGAAGCTTTTGTGAATGATGGCATTGCATCTCTAACAAACAACTGGCCAGTATGGGGCTTGAACCGATGGCCTTGGCGTTATTAGCACCACACTCTGACCATCTGAGCTAACCGGCCGTGTCAATATTGAGGATCAACCCGATTTATTTTTCCAGTGTTCATTTTGCACAGGGTGAACAACAGTTGAAGTGCAGCATGATGTAGCCACCTTCCAAGGTCAGTGTTAGTAGAGAAAAATGAGCAGAAACAAAGTTGTCACATATACCTTAGGGCAGCAGATGCTGCACTTTGTTAAGCCCCATGAGATTAACTGTGATTTGTGAATATATAATATATATAAAATTGTATTTGAGTGATTGATTGACCTTGAGTTTTGATGAACTAGCTCAAAAAACGAATTAGCTGGATATACAATCCTAAGTAATTTTCCTACTAAACTCCATCGTAAGTACTATTCCCACCGAGTTTGGTAGACGTCTCTTCATGCGTTTTGATTAACTCCACACCAAAACACCAACCAGTGACCCTAATGGCTCGAACAATAGCAGGGTGGCTCCACAAATTACAGATATCCACAGCTTTTCACACCTTGACTCAGAGAACCCAACAGCCCACTAACTGGTGGGGAAGGGGGTCACCTCCTTCCAAGTGGGTGTTAGTAGAGAAGAATTAGCTGAAACAAAGTTATCACATACCTAAGAGCAGTGTTTTTCAAAGCTAACAGTAGAATGTGCATGTTGTGAACTTCTTAAAAAATTATTCTGCCTCAACGACCAAACGATGGCTCTCTACGACCTCTCCACTAAACCTTAAATGAGAGAATTAAGACCACATAGCTGAATGGACAAGGCGTCTGAGTTCGGATCAGAAGATTGAGGGTTAGAGTCATTTTGTGGTTGAATATCACTCAATTTACACAAATATCAATACTGAACTGCTGCCAGTCAAAGTCAGTATTAAATTGCAATTTATACATTTTATTACCAGGAAGGATCCAATACTACTAGCAAAAGCTCTGATCATAGACTTCAGGAAGGGAAGTACAGAACCGTCACCTATTTTCATAAATGGAGACTGTTTGAAAATTGTTGACAGCTTTAAATTCCTGGGGATCCACATATCGAAAACAACCTGAATGGAAAGCTGCTGGTGACCTTTTACCAATCCACAATAGAGAGCATCCTGTCGTACGGCATCACAACCTGTTATTCTGGATGCTCTGCTGCCGATAAAAAAGCTCTCCAGAGGGTCATCAACACAGCACAAAATAGTATTGGCTGCCCTCCCCCTTTATTACAAAATATCACAGAGCACCGCTACGTCTCCAGAGCCAAAAACATTGTGAAGGACTGTTTGCACCCTGGTCACCATCTGTTTGAACCTCTTCCCTGAGGGCGGCGCTACAGGTCACTAAAAACTCGAACCACCAGATTCACAAACATCTTCCCCAAGGCCATTCAAACTCTTCATCGACACAAGACCCCACAAAAAACGATTATGCACTTTTAAGACTTTTAGGGTATTTTTTTAATACTTTTTCGTGATCATGTGCAACATGAATGTATGGAATGAGTGCATTGTCTTTCATTCTGTTGTCTATGCATCACTGGAGCAGCAATTTTGATTCTGTTGTATTCTGCTGATACAATGACAATAAAGGCTTTCTATTTCTATTTCTATTCTGAAGATGTTTCCCTTTTCTCTGGCATCATTAAATCTGATTCACCTACAAAACAGTAGTAGTAGTAGTTTCTCTTCCCAAACAATATGACAACTACATTGTTTTTCTTGCTGTGGCTGCTTCAAAAAGAGCAGCAACATGAAATGTTCAGTTAGCATTAGCAGCTAACACTTCAGCAATAATACCTCCTCCAGCACGTTTACCACTAGCAGTTCCACCTGTCATTATGAAAAGCAGCAGGACGTTTTACTACAGGCTGGAAGCTTTTCTTGTCTCTTTACTGCTTTGTCTCAGCCATTACTGTGACTGAAAGGTGTTTGTGGCCTCTAGTGGGTTTCCATTGTTGCAGCTAGATTGGGCCTCTGTTCTGTTTGTCACGTCTCATGTCTGGGTCTCAGCTGCAGCAGGAGGGAGAGAGTGAACCAGCAGACCTGCAATTTACTTTAAGCTCAGTGCACAGCAAACTTATCTTTCCTGATCCAATGACGTTTACAATGCTGGACACTGAAACTGTAAAGCACAGGGCAGTCTAGACATATGTGTGATGAAATGAGGAAACATATAGTCCTGTGCAAAGTGATAGCATATGGATTTGATAACATCAACTGTGAAGCTAAAATGTATTAGACGCCAGTAAGAACAGGAACAAAAGAACCAAAGTCTAAAGTGTAGAGGTTCAAGTACAGCTTTAAAACATTTTTTAGTAGACTGACACAAAAGAAGAGCATGAACCTCTGTCTCCAGTGTAAAATTCCAGTCCTTTACAAATCCTACCAACCTCCTTGACCTCCTCTGAGACTTCAGTACAAGAAGGTCACACTAAAGCAAAAGTAGACACATACAGTGTATAACTGTATTTTGTAAGAACCAGAATAACATTCTAGTCTCTCTGATTAATATTCTAAGCTATTTCTCTTCATCCTCTATCATGAACCTTACTTCTCCTTCAGTCCTCCTGGCAGTCACAGGTTTAACATGAGCACATCTGCTGAAATGTCACAAACACTGGTCCCCACTGGCACCATGGCCGCTGTTCTGCAGCTGACCGTTTCCTTTGGCCTTCACAGGAGGATGATTAAGATGATAGACAATTTCCGCCAGGGATCACTAGACAATGACATTATTACTGTCTTACTTTTTTCCCTCCTGTCCACCACAATGTATCTCTTTTCCGAGGCCGAGTATTAAAAGTTTAAAACCCGTCCTCTGCTTCGCTCTCTTTCCCCTTTCTTCCAATGATTTGGACGATATGGACATGACGTTAATGGATGGCTCTCCCTGACAGTGGTGATGGATGTTCAGTGTGAGTCTCTGCACTGTGACTCAGTATGTCACTCCGACAGTGTCAGGGTCATAAATCAGCTCCTATTGAGCCGCTTTATCAAAGCCAAAAGCAGCAGACATACTTGTTCTGAGATGCTGTGTCACACTTGTGATCCACACCACATCCAGACACACTGGCTGTGAACTGTGCTGAGAGGTTGTGCATACGTGTCTCTTGTGTCCAGAAGAGGAATGGCTGATGAAGAGAGACATTGAATGTTTAAATGGACCAGGTTTTGAGTACATCATATCATCTCAGGAGGTCGGGTTGTAGGGAACAACATCCTGTCGTGCACCAGGGCAACAGATGCATTTGTTCAAGTGTCCTATTTAGTTACTGCATCTGCATATTGTTATGTTATTGTGTTCTGAATGGTGTAATGATGCTTTGCTGCAGTGCTGATACTTTACCTGCTGCTACCAATTAACCTGTGGTTTATTCTAAAACCTGCTTCCCATTGAGTCCTGGACACTAAGTGTGACAAGAAAATGCTCAGATGCATGGCAAAATAAAGCTTTATATTTGAGTGAGCTCTTGATAGATACTTTTCTACTCTTCTTTTACAACAAAGATAGCCATTTTCAAGATAAATCCTCCGTATAAACAAATCTCAGCTGTAGCTCAGCTGTAGAACTGTGGAGGATCATCACCCAGTGTGAAGCTATTTTATTTAGTTGCCTTATTGTGAAAGGTCGGTCAGTGAATTTGTGTTTCCTGTCATCTATAAGCAGTGTTTCTGTATGGGACTTTTATTGTGAAGGGTCAACAACGGAAGTGGTTGTTCTTTTTGAGGAGCGAGACTTGACTAGATGTAGAAAAATAAACTTCCACATTGTTTAGTTCATATTTTACTATGACCTCTCAGTAAAGGATAATCAAACCCTCGGCTACCTGAACATCAGACAACTGCTAATCTGTGACATACAAACAGCCTGTGTGACCTGGTGTAATAAACTGTGTTATTGATGAATGGACTCAACGTTCTGTGGAAAGAAATCTGTCCACAGTGTCTGCCCTCTGTTTGCTTTCTTTCTCTTTCCTTTATTTCTTTCTTTTTTTCTGATTCACAGACTTTACGTTTGCTTTCCTAATATCCTAATCCTTTCCTAATATTTCCAATATGTCTATTGAATGTCACCCGTCACTCACTGACTTCGATTATGTTCACAAAGGATACCTGCAGCAAGGACTAAACCATTATTTGTAGGGGTAACACAGGTGACCTAAGGAAGCCTCCACTACTTTTGTATACAAATTTCAGTCAATAAATCGATTTATTCAGCCAGTTTAAGTTCTTAGAAATTTAATTAATAATGTTATTATTATTTTCTTTTTTTAATCATTCAGGCCTTTTAACGGCCCCCCTACCCTATGGGGCCCTGGGAAGTCAGTTCCACTTTTCCCCCCACTACTACGCCACTGCTCACCAAAGAGAAGCAGTCCCAGCCATCACATTAGGGAGGTTAATATATGTGTTCAGTAAGGATGTTATAAAGAATACGAGATCAAAGTTGGTACGAAAAATGATATGAAAAATGTTCCCCATCACTGATGTAGTACTTTACTCTTACATTACTGTTAGATATATATTTTTGAGTTTTCCCAACTCAAAATACAAAAAAAAGTTCACCAAACTTAACAAAAATAGTTAAGGAATCGTTATTTCAACCTTTTGTCTCTTATAGTAACAGTTTCCAGAGCGTGGATACAAGTCAGCTGCTGTAAATACACACAATAGAGTTTTCTTATTGTACTATTGAACACTTCGAAAATGCATCGTGCTTTGGCTGCAGCAATTTATTTCAGATTTATACTAGAAATGACAATAATTTTGCCTGTCAGCTCCTTCGCTTCAGAAACATGGTGCACAAATGAATGTGTCATGTTCACACTGTGATAATATGACAGGAGTTGATACAGAGTAGAAGATGAACAGGCACAGATACCCAGTCACAGCTAATTAAACCTGACTCTTTTAGCAGCCTTGTCCTCATCACATGGGAGGCGGCGCACTGTTCATTAACCCCACTCCAGACGCAATAACCGTCCCTGCACTGTCCCCTACCTAGACATGATAAATTGGCTTGCTAAATGTTGGCTGAACCCAAGGCTGAAGTTTGACGCTTTGAGAGGGTATATTTCAGCATACCAGACATCTCAATAATACAAGCTGTATATCATCGCACTCTCCCAGAAAACAGGTTTCATTTCAGTTTTAACCTGTCCTCTGAGCCAACATGAAGGAGACGCTTTCAAACAACCTGAAAAGATTTGCTTTAATATTTAATATCCTCCCTGTAAAAATGTGACAGAGTTTTATTTGATTGACCTTTTAAAAGGAGACTTGACAAATTTGCACTTACAAAGACTTATGTGAAATATGTGAAAGCTGAATGAAGGAATACTTTTAACCTTAAATATTGACTTCTACTCTAGCTGCAGAGGGACTGTCTCTTGCATATGGAGGAAAATAACTTTCACTACAATGAAAACTAGTTAGTACAATGACTTATGAGGACGCTAAAGCTGCTCAGTGAACAGAAGCAGATGACATGCTGTCTTTTTCATGCTGGTCTGTGCCAGGAAAGAAATTGAGGTTTATTGTCCTGTTTTCAAATATTAATCGCAGAAATAATACTTCCCCTGTCACTATTTTTTAAACAGAGCCTTATTTTGCCCTCTTAACTCTCAGCTCAGGCTCAGGCTGTGGAAAAGGCTGCAGCAAAGGTGTACATCACAACTTCAGAGACAGAAGCAAACTCGCTTGCTGGTACGAATCAAACACTGTATAAATATATGATACATAAAAAGATGGATGACGTGTTTCTGATTCCTCCCAGCCAAAATATCCCATAGATGCTGCTGTCTTGCACTGGTAACATCCTTTGGAGCCAGTAGTGATTATAGAGTCCCACGGATAAACCCGCCCAACCAATCAAAAGACAATCTCAGCTGTCAATCAGTACACTTCACCTCGTTTTATAGCATCAAATCACTCATGAAAACTTAAAAAAACGTATCAGAAATATGAACACCTGAACATGCGTGAGTTTGAAAAGAATAACCTAAATTCATTTTCAGTGTAGTTGTATATTTTTAATTGAACCTGTCCCATCTGCTAACATGGAGGGGCAGGGGTTTATGACCTATCATGCAGCCAGCCACCAGGGGGGGGGGATTGAGATGTTTTGCCTTCACTTTGGGGAGTCCATCAAGATTCAAGAGTTTACTGAATGTTTATTTACCATGTCATCCAGTTTTGAATACAGTCATTTTATCATACTATGCATTTTTTCCATTATTTCATAATAAACTCTAAGGCTTGTCTAGAACTTAGTCCTCCATACATTTTAGTTTTTAACTTCCAACATGGTAATGATGTGGTGGTGTGGAAATGAAGTGCTCCAAATGAAACATGGCAGGCGGACTGGTGAGTGAATGCATCTTGCAGTGTGCCTGACCCTGAATGTTATCTGACTCAGCTGAAGAGCTGCTGGCACTCACTGTCCCAGGCCTCTTACTGCAATGTCTGCACTGGGCTCTCTGCTCCTCAGCCTCTCCTATCCACAGGGAGAAGCACTGCAGTCCCAGCAGATGGTTCCACTACACTAAATAGACTATTGGCATGCTTAGTGCTTTCAGCCTAAAGACACTGCAGTCCCACAAAATGTAACTGAAGAAAATTATTTTCATTATTCACATTTCATAATGGGACTTTTTGTTTTATCACGATATACTGTGTATATTTGTTAATGGTTTGCCTTGACAGATGGAGGGGCCTGTAGACTCTCTTCTCTGCAGACATTTTGACTTTGGAAAGAGTAACATTTGGGATGGCTGTATTTCATATGGCTGAGCCAAAGTTCAAAAGCAAACTTAGAAAAACAGCAACATTTTCCCAAGTGTTTGAAAACTAAATAATAAATACACTGTAACACTAACACTACATATTAAACAGATCCAGGCAGTTTAAATATGGTCAAATTGTCCCCCCCAATAAACTGAATTGTAAACTGGCCGATGAATGATAAATAATTAATAAATAAAAAAGCTGTTATGCTATGATGACAAGCAGAAAAGCACCGCCTGAAATAGTGACTATGAAACTTTGAACGATTAAGGAATTATGGTGTAGTGCAGCTCATATACTGTTTCGGGCAGCTCTGCATGAGGTTTGTCCAATGTCCCTTTTCCACCAACGCGAACCAGGTTCCAGTTCCGGGCTGGTGCTAGTGCTGGTTTGCAGTTGCTTTCTAAGAGAAGGTTAGTGTAGGATCAATCAAAACCAATTTTCTAAACCTTTTGCTAAAATAACATGGCTACAATGTGGAACGTTGTGTATTGGGTGTACTTGGCATTCAAGTGGTTAAGTTATGTGAGACATTGATATTAATATCCATTGTGTTAAGAATTTGTTCACAATATTTTTCTTTGCTGTATCATTTTATTATTTTGTTAGAACAATTGTTTTTTTCCCCACAAATGTTATACTGGTACAAGAAACTGCATCAAATTATAAAGTATAAAGACATACAATATACATTTATTCACACTGTTTTAAAAGTTAAATATGATTTTATAAACGTTTTTATTTTCTTAGCACTGACTTTTAGGTTGGACAAAAAAAAAGTTCAAAAGACATGAGCAGACAGATCCAACAAGATCATTCAGAATAGAAAAATATTACTGTGATGGTAGATCATAGTTTACAAACCCACTTCCACAACTTTGACTTGGTACAATTACCATAGTTGCCCATGGTATTTCTAGGTAATGAGGGGTTATTAGCGACATTTTAGGTGCACTTACTTTTATTTTGAACCCCCCTAAAAAGACCAGTTCATCCAGGTTAATTCCCATCACGAATAGAACTGATGGCAATAACTACTTATTAAAAACCGGTAATAAACCACAGATTTAGTTTAAATACACTGTTCACTCTACACAACTTTGGGTGGGTATATACAAGTGGGTATGGACTTGATAAAGACAAACATTAACACTCTCCTAAACATGAACCTTTCTGCATCTTTGAATGACAAGTTTTAAACTTATTTTTGAGAAGTATAATTTAATTTCTACTCGATTACATCTATGCGAAAACAGCACAACTTCTTGCATGAGCATACAGGATATTTTGGTGCTGTTCAAAGGATATTTTAATACGCCTCACTGCTGGAAACTGGGTCTGGTCTGCGTCTCTGCCTTGGACTGCTTCTATGATGGATGATGCTCATCCAGCAGCTCTCCCAGATATGTCATCATTACAGTGGCACAACAGCTCTTTGATTAAAAGTTCTCTATTTGGTGTGACAGCTCAGTTTCTTTTGGGAGAGGTATGAGGAGGGACGATGGAAATTGCTGTGACAGGTGATCGGTCTCTAAGTGGAGGTCATTATAGACAGTTAAACAGTTGACTTTATGGCCTCAGAGCAGAGGTGTCAAATAAAGAGGAATCCCATAGGTCTTTTTAAGCAGCCCATCAAGACAGTGACTGCACGAATAGTATGGGCTCACTGGCAGAGAAGGAAAACCACCAAACCAATCTGTGTAAAGAAGATGAATGACTTTCTGTTCACTCATACAGTTTGTCCAGGCACAGGGACCTACAAAACTTCTGAAATTGGAACACTGAAATGTAAATGAGTCATTAACCTTACACTAAACCAATTACATATTCTGTCCTCAACTGTTTTTTAATCTCTTTAGAATAATTACAATGGGTTTTGTTATGCAAGCATGATTAGGTTTTGGTTGTCTAATAAAACATCCATCTATCCATTATCTATACTGTATATCCTCTTGAGGGTCAGGGTTAGAGCTGATCCAAGCTGACGTTGGGTGATGGGGTGCACCCTGGGCAGGTCGCCAACATATCACAGCTATGGTCAATTCAGAGATAAAGGGAACCCCAGTGCCACAAGTCTTTGGACTGTGGGAGGAAGCCGAAGTGACTGGACAAAACCCCACAAAGACACGGGGAAAGATCATGCAAACTCCACACAGAAAGACCCTGGCCAAAATAATAAAACATTTAAAAGACAAAAATCACATTCTGCCTTCAAATTGGGAAAAGTAAATTTCCGTTCTGTTGTCCAACCACATCATAAATTAAATGCATATGTTTTCCAAACAGCGAAATTGGTAGGCACGCTGCAGCCATCACAGAGAGTGAAGAGACATGGTGTTGTTAAGTATGGAGATAACAGCGCAGACTCTTAGACTATGCCTCCTTGAAGGCATTCACAGAGTTGCACTCATTTGTACACACAAAGGTGACAGAAGAAGTTGTGTGAAGCATCGAAATTGGAGCCTGAAAGGGAAGTTTAAACTCTGCTCACTCACTTAACTCTGCACACAGCAAGATGTTGGACGTTTTTTAACAGAGATGGTTGTAGCCTGACAGCCTGCCCAATTCCACTGTGGTACAGGAGAGGACTGTTACGGATTAAATCATTGGACAAGTAGCTCTGATGAAGCACATGGACGGATTAATATGGCTAAATCCTAACAGCCGATAGTTCGATCTCATGCACATGCACAACCGTCCCCCCCTGGAAACAAACATCTGTTTTCCCTGGACTAGTTTGTCACATCTGTACCCAGCTCCCCACCATTCAGAGTAACCACTAGTTTTGAAAATATTTCATCACACTGTAAACTCCAATTTTAAACTTTCTTTTAATGATGTCCTCAATTATACACTTGAATAATTTGAAGTTAGTAAATGTTTATGTGAAGGTTATTTGTCTATTTTTTTACAATTGCGTTTTTATTGGAATTGAGGCACTGAATATTACAATATATGGGCCTCTGCTGCCATAGCTATGAGAAAACAGGCCTGTCTGAGGTCAGAGCAAATGTGGAGCATTGTTGAGATTACAGCCAGGAAGTCAAACATGAAAATGTTGTAACTCCTCTTCTTCTTCTGTTCGGTTTATTGGTGGGTGGCAACCAATATGTGGAACGCATATCTCACGAACTGTTCTTCTTATCGGCTTCACATTTGGCATGAGTATTGTTAAGGGCCAAAGGAAGTGCAGCATAACATTTTATGCACTTTGGAAATGCAATATGTTCAATGTCAATAAACTTTGAATAAAGCAGCTGGGAGTCAGTTGGGACGTGAGTGACGTTGTCAACCACGACAAAGGGTGTGTTGACAACAAAGGCAACTGATTCTACAGGTCAGGATTCTGCAAACTGAGCCGAGCTTCACTGAACTTGAAATAATCAGGTGAGCAGCTCTTTGTGCTTCAGCAGGTTCTGCTGGAGTCCAGCAGCAGGTCTTTATTTGCTCAATTGCTGCAGGTCAGTTTAACAGTTTCAGAAAGAAAGCTACAACCAGCATTACCACATACTAAGCAAACAGCCCATTCCAAACATGCAGGTTTAGAACAGACTCTAGAATAGAATGAATAAAATGCTCAAGGAGGCAACTTGTTTTGCATGTCTTCTTCTTCTTTGCTACGGTTTTATTAGTTAAATACTTTTCTGGTTATGGTTAGAAACGGCTGTGGTCTTATCTATAACACAAAGTTCACAGATACTTTACACACAAAGTGTTTATTTACCTTTAACCAAAACCCCCTTGACCAAAGAGCCTTTATAAACCTAACCAAAGGTGGGACTCTGAATCCGGACACCAGTCTCTTGTTTTGTGGTTACATTTGGAGGTGGCATGAAAAGTCTGTCATGGTAGACAAGAGTTGATTTATCACAACAGCACATACTTTCAGACTGTTGCTCTTTTTGAAGACGTTCACAGTATTACATTTATTTGTACACAGAAGTTACAGAGGTAGTTGTGTGTAGCCTAAAAAACAATTTGACAGCACACACAACAGTCTATGGGTGTGTTTGTTGAATTATAGGGTTTGGAACATTAATACGGTTTGTGAACGTAGCCCCCAAGTCCATCTTTAGAAAGGTGTCTTTTGGCACAGCTAAGGCACAGTGACAAACATAATTTATTAATATGGTCATGTTAGTATTATTAAAAAAAATACAGTGTGTTCTCAGAGAGGTGAAGACCCATATATACTGTAATTTAGCAGCACGTATACAATTTAATAATGTAGTGGCAAATGCAGCAATTAAAAGAAGAATATAATGGTGCTAATTATGTTTCGGACCATTATCAATCATCATTACGACCCATTATCAGTCCACAGCCAACACAAAGTGTTCACCTCAGCACTTTCCTATGTGTCCTCCAAGACAAGGACAGTAAACGCCAACTGAATTTGGTTTCTCATCCATTACCTCTGACATCACACAGTAAAGAAAATCACACCATTAAGGCATACCCACCATTAAAATGTCTCCTCCACCCAATTATGGCCCTGATGACATTAAAGTATCAGGCTACTCAACGGACGCTGATGAAAAGAGCGACCCAGATAAACCAAAGAGAGTGATGGTAGTCTGCAACTATAGCTTCACTAACAAATGACATTGCAGCACTATAAAGGAAGTCTCTGCAGGCACGTCGATTCACTTTGTTCAGTGTTGTATCACAACAGTGAATTAGAGGATGAGGCAGAAGTAGCTGCTTTCTATTCTGGGCCCAACATTTCTGCAGGCTCCGAGCCATTCAGAGATAGAGAGAGGGAAAGGTCAGCCCTGTAACCCTCAGAAAGCAGCGACACTCGAGCACGATTTGGGCTATATTTGCTTCCCCAAGGTGCTCGAGCCAGGATGGAGTGGGTGGAAGAGGAGCTCTCAGTGGGTTTTGCGTGGAGCCGGATGGGTAGGTGGAAGACGAGAGAGAGGGAGGGAATTGTTGCTATGACGGAGGTGGTAGATGGGTTTATTTTTACATTAGAGGAGAGGTGATGTCCGGGACAAGAGGCCAATGCAGACATTGGCGCTAGACATGTAGTCTACAGGAGCCACTTTGAGGGCCCTTCACTGGGAATGTACTGCTGCTTCACCCTCAGAGCAGCTTATGCTAACGCCAGTCGTAATCATCACCAGGTTATATAGAACTCTCTTTAAAATAAATATATATTCCTACTGAATATACCTTAAATAAAACATTAACATGTATGCAGATGATCTTGTTATATATGTATCTGCTGTTACACATTCATATCCAACAGATTTTCGTCCAGGACCCTTTCTGACGAAACCTGACCTCTCCATGTGGGCAGATGGAGGGTTTTTGGGGTAGTTTGTCCAAGTGTTACTGATAAATCCTATGAGACAAATTTAGATTTGTGAATATGGGCTATAAAAATAAAATTTGATTGATTGATTGATAAGTCTGTTTTAAATTAGTTATAGATGCTATAAAAATGTAGTGTGACAGATTGTGATATGGGAGCTCCACTACTCCCTACTGGACTGACTTCAAATGATGGCAGTATGTGAGATTCATCTCTACATACAGTCACTGGTGTCGAGAAGCAGAACATCTATTGTACAGTAGCACATAGAGAAGCAAACAGTAAAGCTGTGTATTGACTTTCACATACAGTACAGTGGTAACTAGAGGTTACATGTGTGTGTGTACCCATGCACCATTAGCAATATACAGTATATAGGACTACATACCTTCCTGAGAGCTCTGAAGCCATAATAATTTTGTTTTTCTGCTGAGTTTGTTTGTATGCTTGTTTGTGTTTGTTTGTGTGTGTGTGTGTGTGTGTGTGGGGGGGGGGGGGGGGGGGGAGAAGTATATTGAGTTAAATTGACTGTCACCTCAAATCTCCTTTGCCTGCTGCTTTCCTTTACTTGTTCATTTGTCACAGTTACTGCACCGGATTTCCCCCCTCTCTCTCTCTCTCTCTCTCTCTCTCTCTCTCTCTCTCTCTCTCTCTCTCTCTCTCTCTCTCTCTCTCTCTCTCGCTCCCCCCCTCTCTCTCTCTCTCTCTCTCTCTCTCTCTCTCTCTGCTGGCTGCTTGCACTTACCTCCAGCTACATTTAGCAGCTATGTGATTACCACTGAAGCATGAGCAAGAGCGAGTACAAAAGTATAATTTCACTGTTATTTCAATTTTATTAAATCATTTATGATAACTTTTCATTTATTACTGCTGATTGGAGGTGAAGATGAATTTGCGCATCTTCCACAACATTTTCACATCCAAGAATATAGTTCCCTTTTATGCCTGTTTGCATCCGGTGAACCATACAGATTATCTTAATAAGACGAATCCCTGAACAAATGAAAGTGACGTGCAGGGTGAGGTTAGGTCAAATATTCCTAGTATTTACTATTTATATTAAAAAAAACTAAATCCATAGCTTTCTCTCTGGATCACTGCTTAATCCTTTATCTCTCATTCACTTATGCTCTCGGGTTGGACTTTTCTTGCCACTGCATTACATAAACATCACAAAACATATCCTCCATTTTCCCTAATATGTAGTGCTGTGTGAATACTGCACTTGTAGCAGTGTTGCTATACTTGGAATCAACCATCATTGAGCAACAACAGCAGACTCCACCCTGACAGATCTGAACCTGAGAACAGAGACTTCAGGGGAGCCTGGAACTCCATTGGGCCGTGGAAACAGCCTAAAGAGGTGTTTACATGGCACAGTACCACTGCCTCTGTCTCTCTATCTTTAGGATGAAGATGTATGTATGTACACAAAACACAACAAATATGATGGACTACTAGGTGTACGCATTGAAAATGTATCCCATGTGGACTGAAAGTGACTTCAGCGTGAGTGGATGCATCTGACTGTTTCAGGCAAAAACTAATTCTACCCCACAGCAGTGATAATTCTGTTCATTAAAAGTAAATGTGTTGTCAACGACCTTTTTTTTCATGACTAAGATAAGACGATGATGAGACAGCACCAACGTCATTCGACAGTACAGTGACTGTCATTACATCCAGACTTGATTATTATAATTCCCTATTATCATGCTCCAGCAGTGAGTCTTTAAAGACTCTGCAGCTCGTCCAAAATGAACTAACAAGAAACAGGGAAAGAGATCAAACCTCTCCCGTATTAGCTTCACTACACTGAGCTCCTGTTGAATTTAGAATCCTCACCGACAAGGCCCTTAATATTATGGCACCATCATACCTTAAAGAGCTCATAGTACCACATCAACCCAGTATAGAGCACTGCACTTAGTATACTTGTTGTCCATAAAGTCTCTAAAAAGTAGAGTAGGAGCCAGAGCTTTCAGCTATCATGCTCCTCTCCTGTGGAATCATCTCCCACTTTCAGTTCGGGAGGCAGACACCATCTGTACGTTTCAGAGTCGGCTTAAAACCTTCCTTTACGATAACGCTTATAGTTAGAGCTGGTCCAGGCTTTCCTTAGACCTGCTCTTAGTTATTCTGCTATAGGTCTAGAATGTCGGGGGACACATGACACATGGAGAGTAAAATGGACAGACATTTAGTCAAGTAAGACCTGGGTGTGGTAAATATGATTGTATGATTGTTGAAATTATAAAAACTAACAAAGACACAAAATGTAAGACTAAATTAAAACAAATGTTTAAAAAAAATAACACCCACCCACAGAAAAAAATAACACATGTAGTATTTACTGTGCTTGTGTAAACACAACACATTCATGAACACATGCATATGCAAATGCATGTAAACAAACATTTATTGGACAAACACAAACTTGTATTCACATCCACACATCTAAAGTCTGTCTCTTAATCTCTCTCTCACACACACACACACACACGCACGCACGCACACACACACACACACACACACACACACACACACACACACACACACACACACACACACACACACACACACACACACACACACACACACACACACAATATTGTGACAGCTGTTCCGCTCTCTGCTTCACTGTAGCTACATGTCAGGCTGCTCCTCCACATCAGGGAGCCGATTCCCATTTGCTTCTCCCACACACTGACGCCTGTTACCTAGAATATGTGCTTTGAAAAATGGAGAGCTGCGTTCAAGGACACTTGACAACAGCAGCATCCAGCAGTGGAGTTTTGACAGGGAAAAGCAGCCACGGGAGCCGTGAGCAGTCAGCGAGGTTTGTCCTACCAACAAGCGCTCATGTCACGTTGGCTCTATCAAGTTGACAGCAAAAGATAACCTCACCTACTGAAATATCACCACGGACCAACCTGAGGCAGAAGGGGGGGGGGGGCTTGTTGAAGACCTAATGTGCTTGATGGAGTCATTTGGTTGTGATTACGTAATCCCTTTTTTTCCCACACACATTGAGAATGAAACAGTCATTGTTTAAAAATAAAATCAAACAGTGGCCAGAGTTACACATACAGCACTGCTCTGAAATATCAAATTCAAATACGCTTGATTCTAGACAGTTAAAGCCAAATATGCCATCCCATAAACCACACCACTTACACGGCCAATATACGGCTTGGATATATTGCTGCCTAAATACACATAGGGTAACAAGTGAAAAAGTGATTAAGTTCTCAATGAAAAGCATCAGATGGGTGATATATCCTGCACGTGCGCTATACCCCAATCAGGCAATGCTAACTTTTTGATCATCTAATGTTGCCAATTTATAATGAATTCATCATGGCATCTTTTATGATGATGACGGATGATCTAAATACACTGTAGATTGAGTCATTTGCCAACTTCATAGTGACATCATGATGACAAAAATCCTACGATCGGAATAATTATTTGATCTATATGAGCTTTATGTCATGTCTATAGTCCTACAGGATGCAGAAATATAACAAATACATTTATTTTTGATTGGGATTTTCTGAATTCAATGACATAATTCTAAATGACATAAATGATAGTCACGATAAATCACGACTGTTTGCTGTCCTGGCTCCTAAATGGTGGAACGAGCTCCCCATGGACATCAGGACAGCAGAAAGTTTACACATCTTCCACCGCAAACTAAAAACACACCTCTTCCGACTATACCTAGAATAAAATTTTAAACTAACAATTTAGTAGCACTTAAATGGCACTTACTTATAGCACTTTGTAGTTTAGCTTTTTTGAAGAAATTGTACTTTCTTGATTCTTGTTGTTCTGGGTTTGTACCCTCATGGTTGAATGCACTTATTGTAAGTCGCTTTGGATAAAAGCGTCAGCTAAATGAAATGTAATGTAATGTAATAGTGAATAATTTTCTGATCAATATCATTTTTATATTGTCTTTCTATTATTTGCAGTATATCGTAGAAAATGTGTTTCTCTGATCATATTATTGTTGAACTTGATCTTTAACCAAGTAGCTCCAAATGTTAATCATCTGGAGATTTAGTGAAAATCCATCCATGCATTGTTGTGTTACTCTGAAAACACACACACAGGGGTGAAAACAATACCCTGCTTGCATCTATACGCTGGTGCACAGGGTAAAAATAAAACAATTTCAGATGGGTTTATATCCTTGGCTTTGTCTGTTATGCTCATGTAGTCAGGGGTCTTTTATTAAAACGGATGTGAATGCCAGTTAATTCATTAAAAGCAGTAAATCCCATGTTCCCCTTCCCACCAGTATTTCTTGCCAAACGCCCAGTGCATCTCCACGTCTCGAGGATCAGCTTCAAGGAGATGGCTGGCATGAAATCCCACAAACATCTGTACCACTTTAAGTCTGCCAGGCATGCTGATTTTCACAACAGTATTAGCGTGACGTTTCAACGGCCATTTAACATGGATGCTCTGTTGTATTGTACTTGTGCCAGAGCAGTGCTCCACTGACGAGCTTTTATTCAAAATGACAACACATCTCACAGGACCTCGCCTGTGCTGTCGAGGAAGAGTGATGTGGTCAACGGATCATCGGAGGAAATAGTCCCTGCAGACTGCCCAAGTGAAATACACTTGATAAGGGCAGCTTACCATAATGCATGTTTGTCTCTGTATTATTTAGAGTACAGTATCCGTGCAATGTTATTATGATACTATACACAGTCGCTCCAGCAAATGGACTATTTAAACATCACAGAGCATTTTCATTGTATAATTGCAGAGTTGGTCATGGAATAGAACAAGGTTTAGGTTTAGGTTTGATTATTATTTTTAATTAAAAAAATCTATATGACAAAGTAAGAAAAAGGCAGAGCAGATAAGTGATCTTTATGAACAAATGTTAAAAAAATTAATAGATCATGTCCGAAAAGAAGAAAGAAGAAATGCATTCTAATTGAGTCCTACCCCTTTTTTCATAGTTCATCAAAAACACTGTGTATTAACAATGAAGCATTGTAGCCATTACATCTGGGTTCAATTAGTATTTTTATTGCTTTTCGATATTTATAAGTTGGAACATTTACTAAATCTGTTGATAAGGTAAAGAGAAGCTCATGATATACATGTAGATACAGTATAAGCACTATATGTAGGTAAAGTAAACAGGCGGGGATCATAAAAGAAGAAAATGTTGTGAGATTAAAGTATTTCATGACGACAGCAGATAATGGATGGATCCTTTTTGTCTCAGCCAAATGAGACGGTTGTTTTTAATTTAATGACAGCAGCGTTATCATATCAGGGACAACGGACAGTATCCACAAACTTGTGTCTTGCACATTCTTAGCAGGGATTCTGAAGCGTGAGGGCAGCACCAGTGTCTAATGGACAGAAGTGCTATACAAATATATTAATATGTTATCTAATGTGCTGCAGCAGCACTTATATTATACTATGTATATTAAACTCTCCCCAGTGACTGTTTGGCAGCTCGTTCAACAAACTAAAGCGCAGGAAAAGATGTGTATACGTTAGTAAGATTGGAAGCTGACTTAAGCAGGGAAGCTAAAGTGGGTTGTTGTTTGCTGTCACGGCTGCTGACTGGGTGGGAATTAGTTCTCTGTGTACTTACACAGGCAGCCTGTCTGAATTATTTCATTGAACGATTTCAAAATGTGCAATCATTAAACCAATAAATGTAAAATATAAATTTCACCCTTATGGTTTATGATGCTTTCTTTTTTTTGTGGAGAACAAATGACGAGTGATCTATAGAGCAGATGTGAATGTTTCATTTCAGTTGATACAAATCAGCAGCCCAAGCTTTAGGCTAAGTGTAAAACGATTACAATGCACTTGTCCACATTATGTAGATTTCATCATCGGACATTGTGTCTGACGCTCCGTGAGGTAAGTAAGCCAGTAAGCTACAAGTGCAGCAACTATATGTGCACTCCTCCAAGCAGTGGATCAGAAAGAAAAGAAATCAAGATGAATACCAGGCAGAAAAACTAAATTCACACAAAGCAGTGTTGTTTGTGTGTTTGTTTGTTTATTTGTTTGTTTGTTTGTTTTACATAATTTTCCCACATACTGTTTTGTCTCATGTAACACTAAACACTTAAAATGATTATTATGAAACAGAAAATGTGTTGTGCCTGGTTTGCTGGCCTGGCCTTTATTCGGAGGGTCTCCAACACTGGTTGTGTTAACAGTGGTGTAACGAAGTGAAAACTTGAATAGGTTAATAAAATCTGCCAAGTCTACATTAACAGATATAACTTTAATTGTTTAAAATATGTGAACAAAATGCCAACTTTAGACAAAACTAATTCTCTCAGTCCATTCAGACTGATTTCCTAAACAGCAAACTACTTTAATTAATTGAATTCTCACTGTCTCTTTGTAAAACACCCCAGTGCTTCTCCCGACTTTTTTTTATTTTATTCATTATTTGCTGCTGAGCTTCAGTGGGGGACACAGTGGGCCTCAGCTCCCAGAATCCTAATTTCACACATACGTATAAATAGACACAGATCGATGCTCTCTCTGCAGAGCAAACATCACTGAATGTCCCATGAATATCTACTCCCATTTTAAATGTGAGGCAGTGAGGATGGATTTTGTTGACGCACATTCCTCTGTGCAGTCTCCAGGGTTAATATTCTGTCAGAGTTTCTAAAAGGAATACACAACAACAACTTTGGCAAGGGAAGTGAGGAGGCTGGTGAGAGTGATAAAAAAGAAATGGAGCGAGCAAGAGAAAAGAAGGGAAGAAGAAGAAGAAGAAGAAAGGGCATGTGTGAGGCAAGCAAGAGCGTAGACAGATCTCTGACCACACTGGCCATGGAGAAGGAGTAGTTTCCAGTAGACAATGGACTAAAGACCTCAAACACACTGAAGACCTCAAGCAGACATGGTCATCACAAGTGGGTCTGTTTGTGCTTTTTGAGTGTTTTGCTTCAAATAAATAAACCAGGTAAATAAACCAGGTAAATAAATCAAATCAAGATGCCGTCTGGTTCGGAGTGAGGCTGTTGGAGCAGCCATCACAGGAAATCGGATCCAAGCATGTTCACTATCAGCTGTGATTGTGTGCTACCACGTTTGGTAACATTAGCAGCCACTGTAAGAAATGAATGAGGTTAAATTACAAATTTTACTATTGGATTTTGATTGACAGATAATATATTAGGAAGAATATCATGATTTTCTGTTAATCTGCAGCACAATTGTCATCTGCAGTTACACAACAGAATGTGTTATTGTTGCGGGAAATGAAATTAATAATTTAATAAACAAGTCTTTTGAGCATTTAAACAAATTATCTTTGGAACTACTTCCTCTGACTTTACATGCATGAGTTTATAGTACATATTACAACTGCCAGTGTTGGTGTTCACTCTCCAGTCAGGTCAAGTTCTCCCCGAGCCCGTTTCAGATCATGTCTCTCTTTATTAAATACTTGCTTCACACAGCAGGGCAAGGTAGATGTTCCACAGGTCCATTTTATGCCGTACAGTTGTAATGTGTGAAATCTGAAATCTATTTCAGATGCAGTCCCGACAGTCAGACGACCCAACAGGCGCTTTGTTACTGAGGTATGACACTGATATACCTGATGCTAATAAACTGGATATTTTCAGTCACAGTTTTAAGTTCTTATTAGGTAGAAAATCCATCTGCTGCTTGTTTCCAGGAAAAAGACAATATAAGACGTTGATGATAAACAGAATTGTTTTGTGTTGTCAGATTCTTCTTTCACGCCTCTCAGGTCCCTTTTTAGTGAGCTAGAAATGGATCCTGTAAATCAACTGTGCCTGTGTGTGTATGTGACTGTGTGTTGCATTCTGTTTTGATAAGGTCTGTCAGTTATGTATGAAATGTAGTCTGGGGTTTGTGAAATGTTGTTGCGTGTCGACCCTCGGGGTCTCCTTAACCTTCTGTTAATTCAGTGTAACAGTTGTGTAACAGAACAGTCGGAGGTCTGGTCGATTTTCAGACCGTTCAGTGTTTTGTTAATTGTTTTCGTTATGTTGCTGCTTATGAGTTGTAACAAATTTGTATCCATCCACAGACAGGGGGTGAGAACAATACCCTGCTCAGGGTGATATAAACTAAATAGTAAATAGATAAGCAACATATTTACTTTAGGAGATGTAGCAAAACTTAATGGCAATCCATCTTATAGCTTCAGATATGCTGCTATCATTCTCTAACTGTTCAACTGCATGTGTCTCACACTCTGCAGTGTTGGTTTGGTTAAATACTTCAGTTTAGTTCCATATTAAATATCTACATGACGTCCAGAACATTTTTTGTTTCTAATATTGCAGTGGTGCAAAATCTTTATTAAATGTGACAAAACAGTCATTTGTATTGCTTTGTTTTGATTCATATTTTTATACTTGCTATGTTACATATAGCAGAAGGGGAGGGGCCACCATGGTATTTTCAAACTTGTGACAAATAGAAAGAAAGAGGACATTGTGTCACAGTCACTGAATTCATCCAAAATTGACTCAAAATTTAAAACCGGACCCAGTTGATAAATATCAAGAGAATTTACATACCTCTCCAATTTTAACTTTCCAAAATATTGAGCTATCCTGATACACCACTTTAAATAAAGTCCAACTTGTTCTTGCTGTGCTCAGGGGCAAGTCAGCTCATTAATTTATAAAGTGCAGAATTGCCTGACTAAATCTAGAATAAATAGATTTATCTTCACAAATGAGGTCCTCTGTGTAAGCAGCTACCTCTCTGGCCTTTACCACCCTGCTGGTAAACACCTTTGAAGTCACGTGCCAGACAAGCGGAGGCCCCTGGTGCAGCAGGCCTTACACGGAAGCAGCTTCATTAAGAACTGTAATGAATCACTGGGCACATGGTGGGAGCAGTGCTGTAGACAGGGCGAGAGCCCCCGCCTTGAGCAGGAGCTGGAAATATTAGCTGTGTTTACATCTGAATATTAAAGAAGCCTGACAGGGAGCAGCACACTCGTCCCAGAGGAACTATAATTATGGATAAGCAGTAAACATAGATTATTTGTTTGCAATAAGACTCAACAATATTGTCTTCATTTGTCAACGGCAAAAAGAAACGGTTTAACATCACCCTAAATCATGTTGTCGTTTTCACAGTTTTCACACATTTGGAGAAATAAAATATGTGCTCTCTTTCTGAGTGTGACATCGGCATTAATACATGTCTGTGTGTTATGTAGGAGCTATAGACAGGGCAGAGTGGGCCTAGGTTAGCATTAAGACTGGAAGCAAGGGGAATTAGGGAATTATTAGGGAATTATTCTGCTAAAAAGATACGCAGGGCAATCTCCACAGCTCACTCTTTACCATGTGTAATCATGTTGTTTAATCCGCAAATAAGAAATGGTTTTGTCATGCTGTCATTGTAAATTCAAAAATTAAATTATCATATTGACTCAAGTGTTTTTAACTCAAAGTCAAACAGAAATGTAAAAATGTTGATTCGTGGTTTCAGTAGTTAGAGGTCATACACTGACACTGCGCTGCTGATTGGTCTTGTTTTCAGGCAACAAAATCACAGCAATGGTTTCATTTCATCACTCAGTCAACCTGTTTGAATTCAGTCTCCAGCCAATAAGAAAGAGAGTGGTGGCACTAAGAAAGGACCAGAGACACAAGGTCCAGCCTTCAGAGAGTCGTAATTCCCATCTCTAAGGTCTGTTTCTCTTGGTGAGTGTCCTCTGGTGCTGGAGTGTGCTGAACCTGGAGCTAGGGCCTGGATCAGAGGTCGCAAATATCCAGACGTTCCCATTTATCTGATAGGCTGAACAAAATAAGCTGTAACACATTAGCAAATAAAAAGAGCTGTTAAGCTTTTTTCTTCCCCCCCATGTTGGACTAATTCTAAAGTCCTTGTACAGGCAGGTGAAAAGCCTCTTTATTTGCTCCTAAATAAGACACTGCCCAAGGCCTGAGCTATTCAGCCTCCGCAAAAGTGTTGTTTCTGTTTGGAAATTGCTGTAGGTGGAGTATATTAAAGTCTGACTCAGGGATAAAAGCTTGCAAGGTCATAAAAAAGCCCTGCAGTCAGACAGACAAATGCATGCGGCAAATAAAACATTAATGTCTGGGACAATAAAACAGAACATCATCAGGGATATTGTTAAACAACTGAGGAACAGATTTATTTTGCTTCTTGAGACCTTTGTCTAATCTGTTCTGTAAGATCTTTATAAACATTATTTCCCACTGGCCTGATAAAGCACAAGTAAGCTGTTGTGCACATGGGGTTACACATTAGCCAGGTTTCCATCCAAATGTACTACACATTTAAGTGCACAACAAATTTCCAGAAAGATTGCAAATGAAAAAAAAGTGAATTCATGTGCATTTCAATCTGCCACTGTTATGTGACTATTGGGCAAAATTCTCCTTGACAGAACTAGAGGACACAACATGATGTCTTATGACATTTCTGTTTGCTTCATGTATTAATGTATTTCTTCACTTGACCCAGATCTGAGGTGAAGCAGATGTTTTAGTCACATGATTAATGTAAATCACATTTAACATGCACACTCAGATTTTTTATGCACAAAATTAAGGCAAGAGATTGTAAATGCATTTTGGGATCTCATTGTCTAGAGTGGCACTTTTCGCTTTTCTAGCCCTGATGACCACTCAGTGTTTTACAGAACAGTTTTACATTCACCCATTCACACACACTTTTATACAGTGCATGTGCAGCACTTTCTCTTTTACTTGTAAATCACACTCGGTCGAAACAGGCATCAGGGGCAATTTGGGTTTCAGTGCCTTGCCCAAGGACACTTCAGGACCAGAATGGGGTAAACCGGGATCAAACAGCCGAGCTTCTGGTTAGTGGGTGACCCGCTCTCATCTCTTAAGAACACAGTGATAGTGCTGTTGTACAACATTAATTTTCCAATGTAAACATGAACTAACTTCACATCCAATTTGGCATCATTTATATCAAAACTAGAATCACCACCTCTTTTTGTCATTGGTCCAGGAAATGTCCGAGGCACCTTCC
The DNA here is from genome assembly GCF_009819705.1 of Hippoglossus hippoglossus. NCBI lineage: Eukaryota > Metazoa > Chordata > Actinopteri > Pleuronectiformes > Pleuronectidae > Hippoglossus > Hippoglossus hippoglossus. The sequence continues at coordinate 26,835,688 of NC_047159.1, forward strand.
ACAACTGTTATTTTAGTTTGGACTAAAGTGAAAGGTCTGATGGTCCAGACCGAACAAGGTAGGTGTGAAAGCACCCTAAATGCCTGTTTGATGCATGAATTGAAAATAAACGTCAAAATAAGGTCAGTGGATCTATTTTCAATATTCCATTAAGGAAATGAGATGAAGCCACAGTGAGCGAGTGAGATGAAGAACTGGTTAGGTGATGCCGATGTGATTGTTGTTATTGCAATTTAAAGGAATAGTTCACCGGAAAAATTTAAATTCACTCATCATCTACTCACCACTATGCCAATGGAGGCGTGGGTGAAGTGTTGGAGTCCACAAAACACTTTTAGAGTTTGAGGGGTAAACAATGTTGCAGCCAAATCTAATACAATTTGGGTAACTGGTGATCAATACTGGTCCTGTGTACGTAAGCCCCAACATTCAAAACGGCGTCATTTACTCCATGTTTTTAGCCTAAATGTCCTCTGATATCCTCCTCGGAGCCACGATTACATTTGCGTGCGTACACTGTGAACACACTGCACACCAGCTCTCGCGCAAGGGCACGCGCGGGGTGCCCATTAGCATCGCTACATCCCCTAGCATCGCCACTTCCGATGCTGACTTTTAGGCTAAAACATTCAATTGTATTGAACACTGTTTACCCCTGAAACTCCAAAAGCTTTTTGTGGACTCAAACACTTCACCCACCCCTCCATCAGCATAGTGGTTAGATAATGAGTGAATTTTCCTTTTTCAGTGACCTATCCCTTTAAATTAACCTCAGGCCTAAGACATGATGACCAAGAGACCCGCCCCTTTTACTGTCACAGCAAAAACCTGATGCACTAGAGCAGCCGTTCCCAAACTTAAGAATGTCGCGGCCCAATTTGAAAACTGAAAAATTTGTGCGGCCCATCCACACCTTTAATCACAACTATATGATCCACACACAGGGATATAATCATCTATTACCAAACATATTATTCATTTTATAGCTAAAATAATTGTATATGAACGTAGGCATATGCAGTGCAAATCCAATAACATCCACATTTAAGCGTAACAATTTGCAAGTTACTGCAAATAGTGGATTGTTAAAAATATATTCTTGCTGTTTGTATAACAGAGCACAACAAGAATATCAGGGAGAAGAAAAACACATTTGAGGCGTAACCAAATATACTTAAGGCGTTTAAGGCCCCCCCCAAAAAAAAAAAAACGCTTGCTATCACATGTCCATAAACTGACATTAACACTGGAATTCCTCAAGTCTGACTTCACTTCAAGCAGTTTATCTCGATATACTTGATATTGACATATCGTGCAAAGGGACATCGTGTCACCTGTAACTCACCCAACCAATGAGAGGGGGGATGTTGCCGCGTAGCTGGCTCCGATGCTCTCTCGGCGTATTTTTAAAATAGGCTCGAGGTTCTCCCTCAAGTTCTCCCTCACCTATGATTCCCCCCCTAACGATGCGTTCAAGTGTTAATGTGACGGTCAGCAAAAACAATGACACCTGCTATATAGGTCAGATAAAATAAGAACAACGTGGAATTTATATCTCATGTCTTTGTTTCATTACCTGTGATGATTTTTTTTTTTTTTTTTTTTTAAATCAATCATAACTTTTTTGTGGTAATCAACGCTTACTTACAAATCTGAAACTTTTGTATCTATTTATTTTCTGATGACCTCTCAGGGCCCACCTGCAGTGGCTTCACGGCCCACCAGGGGGCCGCGGCCCACACTTTGGGAATGACTGCACTAGAGGATCTGATCGTGTTGACATGAAAACTGTATGGAATCTGGGGCTAGTGTGGCCCCATGTAAAAAACATACTTTCTCACTCTATTCGATTTGCCAAAGCGTTGAGATGTGCACTTTATACCGAGGCTTTGTCTCTATTTAAAAGTTTTCTCACAAGTAATCACATTGTCTGTGGAAAGACTAATTGCTGTAATTAAACGCCATTTTTCAATGCTATGTGCAGCACAAATGGAATTCTATCAACCTGTTTTCGGGTGGAGGCAGAGGTCAGAGGTCAGAGGCCAGAGAGAGAGAAGATATAACCTGCGGACCAATTAAAACTATATGTGAAATTATTGCTAACTCAATTTGGTTCAACTGACCCTTTAATTGTATGTCAGACCCCCTCACATGTAATACTGCACTTCCAGTACAGAATGTGGAAAAGGCTACTCACTATAATATAACCTTTATCTTGCAGGCTGTCTGTTCATTGAAGTTTCCTCAGCAGCTGGAAAGTCCCCATGTTGTTCCTTTAGAATGAATCTCATTATAGATTATGATTGTTGATTAGTATCATTATAGCAACAATGATTTAAACTAGCCAAGCAAAGAAAATTCAAAGTTTTAACAAACTATTAATCGCTGTAGTCATTTGGGGAAAAAAGCCCAAAGCCTTTGCTGGTTCCAGCTTCACAGATGTGAGGGTATATATTATATAACTTTGGCTTTTGGCCTGTTGGCAAAGCAACAACACATCAGAAGTGGTCACATGGGGATGGAGAAAACTAACAAGCACTATTTTCACTGTGAACTTTTTTAGACAGAACAACTTAACACTTAATTGATTAATTGAAAAGAATTGTACCGACTACACCATAATGAAAAGTAGACTCTAAATCTCACAGGCATCCCTGAGTCTATGGCATGAAAAAGGGAACAACATTTGGGGTTTTGGTTGTGAGAAAAAGCAACAGAGTGAACATAAGGGTTCATGTTGGTTCATGGCGCCAGCAGTCACAGAGCATTAAGCCATGGCCAAGTGGTGTAGAAGAATGAATAAAAGGGAACTAGCTGGACTAGAGGCGTTTGCAGTGGGAGAAAGCAGCGCTGTTTGTAGGCCAGCACTACATTTCCTTTGTAGTAACGTTCTCTGTGCCTGAAGCATATACAGTGTTTACATCCGGAACGCATGCGTAAAATCTAACAGGCTCACGCACTCTGAGGGGATTCTTCGTCTCATGGAGATTATATCGTGTGGCCTTTTTAGAACAAAACTATACGATTACAGCAACAACTCACTCGCGCGCACATATGAAGCCCTACCTTCACCGCGTCTACGTGAGAGACATTGCTGAACATCATGTCGTTCACGGTCACGATCTGGTCCCCGATCCTCAGTCCTTCTCTCTCGGCCGATGAGCCAGGCTCCACGAGGGACACGTAGATCCCCACGCCGTGCTCCGACCCCCCGCGGATGCTAAAGCCCAGGCCCTCGTGGCTCCGGGAGCGCGTCAGGGTCACTTTGCGCACATCTCCAAAGGTGCCCTCGAGGAACTGCGGGGCCATGGAAGCCGACAGCTCCGCCGCGGCGCTGAACCCGTCCGGGCAGCCCAAGGTGAGGGGCTGCTCCTGGATGGAAGTGACATAGTTTTGCAGAGCCGAGTCACCCTCGTCCCCAAAGCTCTCCGCGCTGCCGTTGCTGGGGAGCAGGTCTGTCTTCAGGTAGAGTCCCTCGGACGTGTACTGGTCGAACAGCAGCTGGTCGGACCGCGGGATGACCAGGCGCAGCATGGGCAGCAGCTGTCGTTTGCCGGGCGTGCTGAGAATCACTTTGAGAGTTTGGACCAGGTCGAAGACGTTGCGCTTGGCGTGGTACACATTGAGGCAGTGGATGAAGTGCTCCCGCTCCACGTCGCTGAGCAGCAGGTTGAGAGCGTTGTGGAGCCTCCGGACGTTCGCCGAGAGCGCACGGCCGCCTGAGCCCCCCGAGTTCAGGGGTGTGTTGAGCGACGCGCGCTCCAGATCAGCGCTCATCCTGCAACATAACGAGGAGACAGTGCATCATACAGACCGGAGGACGGGTCAGGCATTTGGTTAGGCGCCCTCTCGAGTCGATTCTCCCGTTTGAAAGCAACGCGTGCAACAGCTCACCGCGCGTCGGGCAACTTCAACAGGTGACCGGGGATCTGTGCGCGTAACGGCGCTGATGTGAGCCACGCTGCACACGCTGCATCAGCCGAAAACAAACCGTCCCCCAGGTGATGCGCGCATCTTTCTCTGGCACTGGTTAACTCACTGGTCCTTCTGTCCTGTTGTCTTTTATTCCATGAACCACAAAAGCGTGCCCGCGCTGTCTTCACTGGGACGAGCCTCCGCGATTCAAATAATGTCCTGTGCGGAATCCACCCGGCGGGTCAAACTCCGTGGGAAGCTCTCTTAATTATTGTTAATGATATACCGTTAGCGTACAACAACACGTGACCTGCACTGTGTTTATTCTGCCCACGAGACCAACTCCCGCGTCTGTCAGGTCTCTACAGCGGAGCCTCCTCTGTGCGCAACTGGCTGAGCGAGCTGGAGTGAGAGCTCCCGGACCCTTTGTGTGTAGGAAATGACGCAGGTGTGTGTGTGTGTGTGTGTTGCTTAGAAACTGACAACACTATTCACCCTCATTTAAATGATTATTTCTGGCACTGGCTGATGTCATACACTGTTGAGTAAAGCAGGAATAGGACGAGTTTAAACGACTCGACAAACCAATGCAATTTCAGATTTTGAAGTGTTTTTTTCACAATTTCCTGAACCAAAGGCGAATCCCTGCTGTGGGGAAAGTGTAATTCATGTGGAAAACTTAAAAGTGTATATGCACTTGTTCACCTTGGAGATGGTTGGTTCATGTGGGTGCAGATGACAGTAGGTGTCTGCCTGTCAGCCTTTAAGCTGATCAAGCTGCATTATAGCAAATGCCTCCCTGAGACTCCTTGTCATAACTGTAGCCCATGGCTATTTTTAAATAGCTATTTATAGGGGCCCAGAGTTGTCTTCCTCATCATAGCAGTAATGAGCTCCCTCTGTCTGGACCATTCGTATAATGAGAGTCCCAGGAAACATCCCCTCCACACCAGGGTGCTGCTGAGGAGACAGGCCCCCTGACTGTATGAAGATGAAACACAGCCACCCCGAGGAGGTGTGGGTCAATGATGTTTAACACAAACATTACATAAATGACTGGATTTCTCAGCATGTCAGCATTGTACCCTCAAGACCCATGGAAACCCTGCAGCCCCCCAATGTCTCCCATTTGCTGATCCACTGTGATGTTTTTTTAATGTTTTTATTTTGAACAAAAGATAAGCTGAGAAGTGTACATTTTAACATCCCTCCATCAGTCCAGACTTTTCCAACAATATAGACTTATACCAGAAAAGAAAGTAGACATACTACATACTTAGTACAAGGTAAAAAACAGTCAGGCAAGATGAGTTTATTGGTATAGCTGTAGCATACAGACAGTTAAACATTAAACATAAAAAAGAAACATTAAACATTAAAACATTACGTAATTCGTCAGCTAAGTGCTGATGTAAGTGCAAGGTGGACAATTATGAGGGCATTTATTTTTGGCCCCTCAGGAAACAACTGATAATCATTTTTGAGGAATTAATGAACACATTTTATTGGTGTATTTATTAATAGTTCAAGACTGGTGACAGGACAGGAAGGATACAAGACATACATATACAAGACATGACAACAAGAGACAATAACCTCAAAAGAGAAAGCAAAAAAATGGAGACAAAGCAAAACAAATAAATAATAATAAAGTGTAAAAAAAACCATAGAAAATAACTGAAGACTACAGACTTAGGGTCGAGGGCAGGGCAGGTGGGGCTTGTCCTCACGCCAGGCCCTGGGAACATAGAAGTGTCTGGGGAGAGAGACAGAGAGAGAGACAGCTGGGTTTGGGTCAGGGGTTATTTTGTGTTTGCAGGCTATATGAATGAATGCATGAAGGAATGAATATGTACTCTATTTATATTTTACATTGTACATTATATATATGTACATCTTATATTTTAAGGCCTTGACATTAATGGAGCGACGCCTGCGAGCTAGTTCAGGCAGCCAACTCGAGCTGCGCTGCTCCAATCATGTGACAAACACCATGTGACATACCTCACTCTCAACAATCATCTGTAATACACACCCACCTTATTAGGTGGTCTATTTAAACAGAGAAAATGTCCCATCACTCCCTTTGGTTGCCCCGCTGCTGCGTCAGTATTGCTGCCAGTTGCTTCAGCCCCTCCACCACCCCAACATCCACCAGTAGGCTCCGACATGCATCGCTCACATGTACTTCAAATACATTTGAGACACTCCAAACAATACGAAAGGAAACAAAAGGAAACGTTGGTATATGTGTCACACATGATGTCAGATATAAAACGAGCATGTTTAAGGTCTCGTAAGTTGTGTCATGTCGAACAGATGTTGCCCAAGAGACATTTTCGAGTTAGCAACCATAAGAAAAAATTAATGGTATTTTATCTTTATCTTTTTTTTCTGAAACATATTGACATATTCGTTATTCTATGCAGATCAAAGGAGTGGAGGGAGTGCATTATTTTGGTTGAGTGCATTACATCATAGGCCTACATGTCAATGTTGTCAGTGGGGAGGGAAGACTCTAATACCTATTAGATAGCAGAGGGTGGTTACAGTCAGATTACATGTGTTATCACTCTTCCTCTCTTTATCCCTCTCTCCCCCACACACAAACAGATTTGTTCACAAACTTCTCAGAAGGATTTTATAGTGCAGCCTCTGTATGTTCCAGTTTTTGTTGCTTTTGTTTTTGCTCAACGTTTTACTGATACATGCACAGGGCATAATGGTACAAGAAATAAGCAGGGATGGGCAGTGTTTATGATACGTGTATTTAAAATACTTATTTGAAATACAAAATAGTATTTTGTAATTTGTATTTGATAGGTTTGATGAAAATGTATTCAGAGTTTGTATAAAAATACTTTAGTGTTCAGTATTTTTGTAGTTTGAAAATATTGTAAAACAATCACTTTCTGTGAGATGTCTATGTGATGATTCATAAAAATTGATGCGTGCAGCCTCTGATTGGTGTCCAGGCTTGTTGTGATCAGAGCATTGAGATTCAGAAAATTAAAGATCCAGCACGAAGCGAGATCAAAAGAAGAAGAAGCACAATCATACCACAATCACCTCTCTAATGTGATGGAGGTCTATAGTGATGATGATGATGATGATGATGATGATGATGATGATGATGATGATGATGATGACGATGATGATGATGATGACGATGATGATGATGATGATGATGATGATGATGATGATGATGGTGACGATGATGATGATGACGATGATGATGATGATGATGAAGATGATGACCCTGGTATCAAACATACGTCTGTTTTTTTCATTGCAGGTAAGAGGGAAAAAACTGTACATTTCATGCAGTGTTCTTTGCTGTTTATTTCTCTGCGACGGTTCAATCTTCCACACCTGTTCTCGACAGTTGTCATGATGCTTGCCAGTGATGGCATATGATGTGTTGTGCACCCTGATCATAATCTTTCTTTTTTGTATTCATGAATTGTCTTGTGGACAATTTCATGCTATTTTACAGAAGATTTTAAGGATTCAAAAAGTCATCCTTGGAGCTTTTGAAATAAATCTTCAAACTAAAATTTTTGAAGGTTATGCATTAGTGACATTTGAGGATGTTAAAATTCACTAAACTAAAGGAATAATATTCATTACATGGACTGGAATAAGACAGAACAAGGACAGGCAGTATTAACTGCAGGCAGTAATCACTTCAGTCAAATTAGCGTTTGAAATACACATTTTGTTCTTCTTCAGCCATCCCTCTGGGCTCTGTACATTCTTATTCAGAGGTGGATAAAAAAGTAGAGAACATCCGCAACCTTGAACTTCTTATAACCTGAAGCAATAAATGTCCATCTTAATGAACAGACCTCCCAGAGACAGTAGCTCTTCCTCTTAAAGAGATCAAACAGAGGCTTGTTTAAAGACAGGCCTTATTTTGGATTTAAATTAAGTATGTGGGCGGGTGAGGTTTTATCTTAAGACAACATTAATCCACTCCCTCTCCGAGTCAAACCTCGCACCGACTCACCAGCAGATCCACCTGTGTCTTCTTATCCAACAGCTCACACGGCTGGATGCAAAAGTCCAAATATAAAGAACACAATCTCCAGGAAACAGGAGGCAGTCTAGAGGTGGGAAGTACTCTCAACATATAGAGTTACTGCAGACCACAAATGAACACATCATTGTGCTGTTTTCCAAACTCTCAAAATTCAAAGACTTACGATAACAGTACAAAATGCAAACTCTCTGGAAGCCTGCATTGATAAAAGCATTCAGACAAACGGAGTCACACATAACAGGAAAAGAGACTAAGAGGCAAATTCCTTTCTGCCAGATGTCTTGCTTTTTTAAAGCTCCAAAAATTATCATTTATTTTTGCAATAACAATGAATCACATCACTGTGTGAAATGTGAAAAATGTTGCTTGCAGACCTACAGTGAATTATTACTAACTGTGATGTACCTCTTAGTTCTATGGGGCCGACAATTCAATTTAGTTCATTCTTAAATTGAAAATAAGAGACCAGGCAGTCTCTCATGATTGTTGCTAGACAAAGCAGGCAGCTAGTTTCAGCAAAGAAATAAAAAATACAAAACAGAAAAATATATTTTTCTCAAGTGTTGCTGGAAACCAAACCCCAGGTCAAAAAAGATTATTATTATTATTATTATTATTATTATTATTATTATTATTATTATTATTATTATTATTATTATTATTATTATTATTATTGCATTAAACAAATTGCTGTCTAAATCATATCCACCTGCTATTCTGAACTGATTGCTGATGCTAACAACAGAGACATCCCTAGATCTGTATTTATTCAAACCTCCAGCAAAGTCATTCAGTTCCACCTGGTAAGTTTGAAAACACTTTCTCAAACTGTCACTTGTATCAAACCAGCCACATGTGTAGTGGATCCCATTAGGCAACATGCATCTCTAAGTTTTAATATCCTTCCACTGCTTTAAAACCAGCGATGTAGTTAACACCCTAATTGCAAATACCCACAAACTTTATACAATTATAGATATTTTAATATAATATTTCATACTTATTTAAGTATTTAGTGAACCCTTGTACCCTTTGGGTATAGGAACATTATCATCCAGCTTCTCCATTACAATTTCAGGTTTTAAATAGTTTTCCAAATGCAAAACATCGCTATTTATCTATCAATACAGTGACACACATTGTGTATCTGCCGCCCCTGTAACAGTCAATGATTCCAACTATGAATGCAGTCAATACTGCATGTGTAATAACTAAATGGCAACAGGACTGAAATATCTCTTGCTGATTCAGCTCGACTAATAATACATGACATGGATTTTTCCATGAATCTCTGTTTCTCTGAGCCACATAATCTGACAGCAACAATGGAGCTACAATTGTTCTAAAATGAATCTGTCCATATTTTACAAAAAGTATGAAGCTTGAACTGGTTTGGCTCCTTCATACACCACCAATTTTATTATTCTTTATACTCAATGACATCATGAAATGGAAGACGTTTGGAACCGCCAGGACTGAGCTTTGGTCAGGGAGGTGACCGAAGCTGCTGCAGTCACTCGAACAGAGTTTCAGAAACCCTCTTCAGAGAGGAACCTGCTGAAGGACAAACACCTCAGCAGCTCTTAATCAATAAGGGAGAGCAGCACGACAGAAGCTACTATGAGTTAAAGGCATTTGACGGACTGCTTAGAGTTTTCAAGGACACTGAGAGCATGAGGAGCAAATCAGTCTTTTCTGAAGAGTAAGAACAGAACTGCCACAAACATGAAGCACCCATTATAGTGTCATATCATAATGTTTGAGTTTACTTCAACTAAGCAAATGGTAGCATGCTAACATGCTAAACTAAAATGTGTACCACTTTAGCAGTGTCTCAGTTCAGGGGCTACTTCCTTCGGTCTACGGTCGACTCGGCCTACGCAGACCACCTTCTTCACAGGCTGTGACCATGAAGGCCAAACTCATGTCTAGTCTACAGAGGCTTTCCATGTTCGACATCACCAGCTCTTCTCGCCCTTATTGCTGTTACTTAGCAACATAACTGAAACTGGACACAACAAGTAACTTTTAATGTGAAGGCTGATACTCAAGCATCAGACATCTCGTTGCTTGCCGGCTGCATTACCCTTTGAAAAATGGTTTGTAACTGAAGAGCAATTAATCGTGGGATAGGTTGTGCCAGGAAGGATCCACCCTTTGGACCCTTTGTTTGTCTGGGTTGGAAGGACGCATTTGAAGGAGCCTTTGAAATGGGACAGCCTGGTCACACCGCTGTGACCCAATTGGATTTCAGATGCAACCTCCGCACAATGCAGTCCCTAAATTAAGAAGAGCTTCACAGAGCTGATCAAGCGGCTGTGGACTCTTCTTCTTTTTTTTTATATTGCACTATGTTTGCACTTAAACTTGTGTTAGGAAATTAAATGACCAGTATTTGTTATATTAATTAATTGCTTATCAATTGACATTGTGTTGATGTTGTAGGATAATGGCATATACCACTGCCTCTTCCTGGCAAGCCAAAGAGAAAGCACTCAGAGGTGTTGCCTCTCTGTGCAGAGAACAGTCATTTGTTGACTGACTGCTTTCTCACTATATGTAAAGCGAATATAACTCCCACTGTATTCATCCTTCCTAGCAGTAGCTGTGGCAGGGGAAGGTGGGCGTTGAGAGAGTAGTGCAGTAATTAGATGCCTCTGTTTCATAAGCCATTTGAATGGAGCTTTCAGTGCCCCCACCTCACCATTTTTCACATCCACCATCTCTGACAACAGCTAAAAGCACCTGACATTTCCCTCGCTGGCAATTAATGCCCAAGCCGGTGAACTTCCCATTGTTCTGAGTGAGTTAAGGTCCCCCCATCCTGCTAATAAACAGAGTCTTGGACGCTTATCTTTATATTTAGTTCACTGCCCAGACATACAGTTATGAGGATGTGAGAGGTGCCCGAACGCATGTTGTATTGATATAAGTTATAAGGCTCAATATATGCTTACAAAGTGCCAACTTGATTTCATAGCTTTTAGCATCATAACAGGGAGCAAATATCAAGTAAAAATAGATTTGATGCATACACATAGATTTGATTCAAAGCCATTCACAAGGGAGTGACCATACACCCTTATACAAATATTTAAAGTGTTCTTATAAAGAAAATAACAATTGGGTCGAAGTTGGGTTGGTTGGGAAGATTCAACCCTCAATTTCTACTGGAGAAGTCACTCGGCCACATAAAAGCTTTGTTTGTTTTCTCTGAGTTTTCTTCTTTTTTTCCGAGCGAACTCGTGCGCAGAAATGCCAGACGGGGCCTCATTTAAACCAAGTTGGTTTCATATATCTACAACAGAAGCAAAACCATTTCACATCCATGACTGTTCTCAAATCAGTTTTCTAAAAGGAAAAGAAAAAAAATATAACATGTCTCATGTATCATACCCTATACACAAGATATGAAAGTATATCTATGAATCCAAAAATGTAGATTTCAATATTTTGGCCCTAGTTGCTTATTATTGTATTAAAAAACTTGTTTATACACTAAACAAGCTGATTCTGGTCCGCACTTAAGAGAAGAACATATGCACCCCAACGTATACGTGATAACTCCTCTTCTGAAGGCCCGACAGTTTACACTACACAATGTCTACACTGATACATTTCAGAGAGAATTATTGACAGCAAACAATAGATATTATAAAAAGCTGGTGAAACACGTTAAAGACTAAACAATCGGTTTTGAAAAAATGTTGCCTCTGAAAAAGAAATTTCGTTTTTTCAAATGTCTCAGTTGTTAAAAGCTTCCCCCCACTAAAATTCTCAGATGTTTTAATGATCCAGTAACTCAACTTGAATCAAAGAGAGAAACAGGCTCTCACTGCCTCAGTATAAATGATCTAATGGTGTCATAGAGCTTAATAAAACCATATAATAATCAGTCAAATGAGTACTGTTACTTTAAAACTTTGTCTGTCGCCGAGACAGATACCCTTGAGGTTGGGGCAACGATTTATGACAGTCAGGCTGAAAAAAGTATGTCTAGGCGAAAGGAGAGGAAACGAGCCGGTCTATGTGCTAGGCTACAGCCTAGGCTAAAGGCTAACCCGTACAGACCAGCGCTCCTGAGTCTGTTCCTCGCCATCTCCATATTTTACGTGTCTTCATTTTATAATCAAATGTTGAATATTTTGCTCTTTGAACCCCGGCTTTGATATGTGCTCCCAGGAATCGCTCTCTCAGTCTGCATTTGGAGCTCAGAGAGACAGTAATCTGGGAAGAGGATGTAAACTGATGCAGTCCCTTTAATTTCAGTAAAAACAATCCAAAGAAAGCTGTGGTGTTGTGGTGTTTTCTTGGTAATGGTCCTGAACTCGCTACATGTCTTTTTTTCGCTCCTTCCAAAACAAATGCACATGCTGTCTGAACCTGCCAGTGGAAACACTAGAGCTTTTGTCCACAGAAGAGCCAAAATCAACAGTGGCTTTGTGTGTGGCATATTATTGATGTACTGTATGTTTCTATAAAAGTGACAATTTTTTCTTACAATGTGTGACATCAAAAACATATAAATACAATTAGTTTGCATAAAACCACAATGCCACGTATCAATATGTGAGCATGATCTGTTTGCATTGCTGCAGTACATGTGGAAACAGAAAACATTCACATCAGGGATTCTCGGCCGACTTTGGTCTTTGTCTCATTCATAACACTGTATACATGAACTCAGTTATTATGGAGTTTCCAAAGCCTGAACATTATTAGTTTTGAGGTTTTATTTTAGTAGAAGACTCAGAGGCATCATAACTGCATTTGTCTACAGTACAGAATCTTGATCCAACTTTATTAACGTCTGATGAACTTAAATATGGAGGAGGCACAGAGCGACATAAAGCTGTGTCCATAATAAAAGGCTGATGTCATTACAGTTAGAGGAATCATTGACTTTGAATCTGTCGTCATTAACAGGACTTCAAAGGGTTAATCTGATACCTGTATGGGTGCGATGAAGCAACAAAATATGTTTGTTTCTGGACATTTTCTTCCCCCAAATGAAAAATGTTAGCCAAACAAAGGGAAATTATAAAAATCAGCTGATATGTGTGATTTTGGTGGTGGATCATGATCGTGGTGGTGGCTGATCATGGACTATGATTAGTAAGTAATTACAACAAGACTGCTTGATATACAGTATGCCTACTGGGTGAAGTGTTTGAGTCCACGAAAGACCTTTCAGAATCAGATAAATTTGAAGTCAATGGTGAGTCCTTCTTCAGACATAGAAAAACAACAGAAACAAAATAACATGCCTCCATATTGCGCGTGTGATGACACCACACGCGCAATATGGTGTCCGCAAGCCCCGACTTTCATATTCGACTCTAAACGAGGTCATTTACACCGTGTTGTTAGCCTAAATGTCAGATGATATCTTCCGACGTTGTGCATTCAGGGACCGTCGGAAATGCTAACGTCTGCAGGCTTAGCCACTTCTGTTGGACTTTTAAGCTTAAAACACGGCGGAAATTACCGTTTTGAGTTAAATATGATTGTCGGGGCTTCCGGACACTTGGATGACACCACACGAGCAGTATGGAGGCATGTTATGTTTTTTCTGTGTTTTATTATGTCTGAAGATAGATCACTAATCAGCTACACCGTTTACCCCTGAAACTCCAAATGTGTTTTGTGGACTCAAACACTTCACTCAATTTTCGTTTCTGGGTGAACTGTCCCTTTAAGGGCAGAGGATGTCACACCTTGTTAAAGCCCTATGAGACAAAATGTGATTTGGGAATATGGGCTATACAAATTCAAATTGATTGATTGAGCCTTTCACAGACATTAGTATCTGTTTATGTTTGCCGATATGAAAACTTGTATTGTACAGAATAAACAATGCAGAACAGATGTTCATTCATGTTTACATTTTACTTTAAAAATAATCAAAAATCATGTTTATTCAAGTTCCATATATTTGGTCGTATTCGTGTTTTCTTGTTTTTATGGGTGTCGTGTTTGAGCTACTTTGACTTTTGAAGAACAGTAACAGGATAAAAAAAATGTATTCGCACAAAGCTGGAAAGGTTCAGAGAGTAATTTAAAAGAGTTTAGATATTCATCAGTCCACAGTTCTATAAATGTTTGTTCTGTGGCAACTCTGCCCAGAAGTGGGCATCCAGCTAAGATGACTCCAACAGCACAAAGCAGAATAATCAGTGAAGTAAAAAAAGAAATAAAGAACTGTGGAGCAGCAGCTAAAGGCTTAAAGGAATCATCGCAGCTGGCTGAAATCTTTGTTCATAAGTCAACCCAACACACATCATAGTACATGATTGCATGGAGCATCACAGATGAAGCAACTGCTCCACACAAAACAAATCCCAATGCAAGCCTGAAGTTTGCCAGATGTTATGTGGATAACATAAGGTATAAAAAGGGCAGAGGGCATCATCTCAGAGGTGAAGCATGGTGGAGAGAGCATCTGCCTCTGGGCCCGGACATCTCACCAACATCAAGGGTGAAATGAATTCCCAAGTTAAGCAATGTATCTTATATATTATCAGGGTGTGTTCACCAGCTGAAGATCAGTAGAGGTTGAGTGATGCAACAGACAAATGCTGAGCATCAACAGAATGATAAAGAAAACCCACCCGTTCGAGTCCGAGCCCAGAGCTTAGTGAAATGAGCTGTTGATAGCAGACACTATGAACATGTGTTAGCCGAAGCAGCTCTGTAAGGAAAATGGTCCAAAATCCATGGGTTCTCTTACTTCTCTTTCACCACTGTGAATGTTCAGTGGATGTGTTTAATAAGGATATGAAATATAATAATTAACATAAACACATTGTGTTTGTCTGTACTTGTGACTTGGATGAAGATCAGATCATAGTTTTTGATGAATTAACTAAACCAAGTCATTCCAAAGACACAACGTTTTTCTTGCCACTGTAGAGGAAGTCAAACCATCAGCGTGCACCAGTCTACCAGTCACATGGCCCCCTTCAGACCCTCCGTCACCCCACACAGTGACTGAGTCCAGATTTAGAGAGCATAAAGAATCCCCACTTATGTGGCAAAGTCCAAGCAACAAAATGTATTTGAGATACTGATAACTGTAATAAAGTTTCTGTATCAAGTCTGCACCAGCTCTACTGCAAAGGCTGGAACCTCAAAGCTGCTGTGAGTGTCTTGGTGGCCTCCCTTTCACTGCACGTCTCACCATGATACTCAGTTATTTGAATTTATTCTAACTCCACACAGCTGGAAGGAAACACTGGGATCTTCAGAAGTTTCATTAAGATAATAAATCAGAATACAATCTTAGCCCTTATGGCAGTCTATAATAACCTGTATACACTTTATTTTATTTATTTCACGAACATACATACACAAAGTCTCATACAGTACATCACAGGTGTCAGTATAAACCCTTATTTGAATAATACAGAGTACCTCAGGATTATTATAGTGATACTATAGGACAGAAAAAACTGGAAAACTACAGAAGGTTTAATATATACATGCTCTTCATCATCATAGACATACTCGGAGCCACTATAGTAATATTACATTGATACCATATGGGACAGAAATATTTTTAAAGCACAATAAAGTCAGTGCTGAGTGGACTGTATGCTGCTATAAGGCAGCTGTGTGGCTGTTCTGAGGCTATAAACAGCCACCATTCACAGCTTTATTGGACATTACTGTACAGTAACTTGTCGGCTTTTAGATCTGGGTGATGTTGGCGTCCTCCCTGTAGGCGAAGCAGCTGGGGAAGATGCCAATATTTCCTGCACAGTGTCCCTCAAGCCATTCCTCATTAACTGGAGGAGTGAAAAGATAAAGAGGAGTGTGAGAGAGAAACAAGAGGCAACGCTGAGCAGAGGATGAAGCAGAGGGAGGAACATTTCATGTGCAAGTGTTTGAATGAATACAAGACTTTTTATGTCTAAGGTTGACCCGCAGAGCCTCACCTTCGCCCAGGATGTCAATGGTGTCTCCTTCACTGAACTCCAAGTCCTCGGGGCCCTGAACAAAGTAGTCATAGAGCGCCACCATCTGGTAGAGGATGGTATAGTTGGCCAAGGGGTCTTCTTTCTGTAACACAATACAGGGGAATGAGGGTACATTATTATTAGCTTAGAAGTTAGATAATTACCTACTCCCTATTTCCTTATTTTTCATCATTAATAATCAAAAAGAATAGTGAATTTGAAAATATATCCTTAGAAAAGATAACTAAAAGATGATCTCTAATTGATTCCACTGGTGGAAATTGACCATTCTAGCACCATTTAATAACAATTACAGTTAAAACCTGAATTATTAGGAAAATTTGCTAATTGGAGTCTCAGGGTAAACAGCGTTGCAGCCGAATCCAATACAATTGAAGTAACTGGTGACTCGCAACGTGACTTCATAAATCAACAGAAAAAACACAACATGCCTCCATACTGCTCGTGTGGTGTCATCCAAGTGTCTGCAAGCCCCGATTCATTCATAGTCTACTTGAAACGACGTCATTTACACCGTGTTTTCAGCCTCAAAGTCCACTGATTCACGTACCCTCAGGCACCTCGGAACACCGCATACACTCCACCCGGGGGCACGCATTTGTGTGGCTACGTCCGCTAGCACCGCTACTTCCTGGTAGCTGACATTTAGGGTTAAAACACGGTGTAAATGACCTTGTTTCGAGTCGAATTTGAATGTCGGTGCTTGCGGACACTTGGATGACACCACACGAGCAGTGTGGAGGCGTGTTGTGTTTTTTCTGTTGGTTTATTACGTCTGAAGAAGAGGTCACTTTGGCTGAAACACTGTTTACCCCTGAGACTCCTAAAGTCTTTTGTGCACTCGAACACTTCACCCACCCCTCCATCAGCATAGTGGTGAGTAGATGATGGGTGTATTTGCATTTTTGCATTTTTCACTTTAACAATGGTAGGGGGAACCCACAGATGCGCCTCACTATTGTTGTTTTTCAAGCCCTGATGTTAAGTGTGGTTGTTGGATTAATGCTCACCTGACACCACAGGATGGCTCTGCCCGCCTCAGCCACCTCCTGCATGGTGCAGCCTGGCTCAACCTCCCCTCTCAGTGGTATCAGCACCTGGGAGCCATGTGGCTTATGTCTGATGAGAGACAAGGAGTAGTGAGCGGGAGCAGGGGACCAGTTGGAGAGACGAGGGCATCATGGGGGTCATGGGATCAAAAATGAATGAAATGACTTTATTCCAAAATGACTCAGATAATAACAGGCCTTAAAGCAAGGCTATGATACATGACATTTAATATCAAATTCTATTTTAATTTTGACAGCTAGATATATGAACTGGTCCCACTGTTAGCAACCCTTAGATGTCATATTGTTTCCGTTTTTATCTCACAACGATGCTGTGTCAACTCTATTCTGAGGTTTATTGTCCATGAAGCTGCAGTCGCATTGTCCTATATCTCAAGTTAGGGTTTCTTAGCCAGGACAGATATTGGACCCACAGGGGGAGTGGACAAAGAAAGGCATATTTTTAGAGATGAAGCATCATTTGCAGAGATACAGGGAGACAGAAATGGGTTGGCAGGCGTGTGGTTACCTGAGGCGCAGCTGAGACGCAGACTGACCCAGTTTCTGTGCGATCTGTTCCTTCACCTCATGGTACGGTGCGTCCAGAGGGACAGACAGAGCCACAGTGTACGTGTAGTGGACCTTTACCACCACAGAGTCAACCTCCTCCAGCTGAGCTGAGCTGATGGGCTGGAAGCAATAAGCAGAAACACCTTAAAATATAATGTAAATGCAGCTAATGGATCAAATAAAACCTTATTAAAAAATCTCTATCTGTTCCAGTCTGTTTGAACACTTTTTATATAGTCATTATTCAGAAGTACTATTATTAGTATGAGTAGTGTCCTGCTCCTATAGTTCTGATTAGTGCTTGTAACTCCAGTTGTTTTATTATAGATTTATACTGCCAGTAGAAGTAATTACTTAAACTATGTTACATGGACGGGATCAGCCAACATGTTTGGGGGGCCTAAACAGAATAATAATTCTAAATCATATTTTAAAACACTTGAGTTAGGTAGTTAGGTAACTACTGTAATGGTTTATGTTTCAAAACATGTGCTGGCCATCAGTTTTAGAAATTGTAATAATCAAATAAAGAGATTTAGGATCACTACAGTGTACCTCTCTTGTAACATGCACATTTTAAAATACTGTGCATGAGGGTGGTTTAGTGGCTGAGGGGTCTGGGAGTTGAAGATTCAGGCCACCATGGCCCTCTGTCAGCCAAAGGGCCCCACATAAGCCAGTACATCCGCTTGTGGTTGGGATGCTTGTGGATTATTGTGAAAGACATTCTGGAGGAAATCTACCACTTGTTTTTTGAGTGGAAAAATACATGTAAATTCACTGATAACAAATATTCATTAAATATAATGTGTCCCATAGGCTATATTTATCTTCAATGCAGATTATAAATACTGATGCTGATGTGTTTTTCAGAAATACATGAGATATGGACCCCTTAAGACCAGGATCAATTAGACATTTCAAGTACTGTGAATGCTGCCTGCATATGATAATGTGTTTGGTGAGTGTATGTTGTCAGTGTTTCACTTCTTCCAGCCTCTGCATTCATTTCACTGAGACTCAGGGAAGGGTCCCCCTAGAGGACAAAAAACACTGCCCAAGTGCACTTGTCTCCCACAGCACAGTAAACATGGTAAAATGCTTCTTAATGTGCCCACACAAAGGAAATAAATATAACACAGATCTGTAATGGCTCTCTAGAGTACATCAGTGCGCCATAGAGCTCCTTTATATGTGATACTCTGAAATGAGGTGCTTTCAGTACAGCAGAAATCGTGTTAATGCTGTAAAGATCAACCATAAGAAAGAAAACATGATGAAATGATCTTTAAATGAATATGTAATGCTGTGTCCTATTAGCTGCCATTGCAGTGTGGTGAGGGTTGTGTATTGGTGCCATTTAGATCATTTAGATCAGGCTGCTGAAGGAGAGATAAGAGGAAAACTATCACAGTGAAAACAGCTGAGGCAAAATCTTTTTCGTGTTCCATAATGATGTAATATTTTCTTATGTGTTGTGTTAATATTCTTACAGTTGTGTGATAAAAGAAGCAGCATTGTGTTCAGTTTGAAAAGCAGCCACAGAGAGAGGATGAGCTGCAGACTCACTGTCACCTTCCTCTCATGTTAGAGGATGTGAGAGGAGCTGAGCTGATGGAAATAAAACATCAGTAGCATCATACATGTCAGACTAACATGACGCCTGCAATAAGACCAGTCAATCTGAGAGTGACAGCATGGTTTAATACCTGTGTTCTCAGTTTTAGTACTTTAATGCTTGGCCTGTTTTCTGATCGTGCCTTTATGTTCAGTTTGACCTCAGTGCTGCAGACGGGGTTGGACAAGATTACAGGTTATTCTCAGTGTAGGGACCAGAGTAAAATGGCTTTCCAGCACCATTGGCAATAGGCACATTAAAAGGCTAAGGGAGCCCACTGAGACTGGTTACAGGGCCCAGCTGCATGTGTTGGGCCCTGCAGCTGCTCACAGCACTTGGTTGGGGAAAGGTGGTGGTTTTATTGCTGAGAAAGTTCACAGATTTCAGATAAAACATGTTTAAACATCTTTAATCAAAGCACTTTTGTTGTTTAACCTGTTGTTAACCTGCTGTTGATAAACCTTCATCTACTCACTCGTTTAGAAATGTTGCTTTTGAACAGAATCCAGCTAGCGATTAGATATTTGCTGTTTAGTTGTATATAAATGTAATTTGTAGGACGCAGCGTTACATAAGCTGGATGTGTGAGGCAGTGAAGGACTATGATGTGATTCCACTGTTCAGCTTGCACAGATGATTCAGAGGGGGATACTACTGTACCTGCTCGCTGGCAGTGTTGGGAGGCTCTGAGGCTGGCAACGGTGCGTGGGTGGGAGTGGTGTGGGATGGAGGTGGAGTGTCTGAGGTAAAACGTACTGTAGGGAAACATACAGGAACAGTCTGAGCACAGAGCACACAATGCAAATGTGATAGAAGGTTACGCAGCAAGATCCGTTCTTGGAATTGTCATTTATCTATCTATCCAGCATTTCTCAGGATGTCCAGCTTCAAAACTAAATGTTAGTTACAGAAGAGCTTGTCAGAGCAGATGAGTGGACGGACGCTGAAGACGTCTTTGTCTCCTGAAGCAGGAATGATTTAGAAAAAAAAAGTAGAGTACCCCGAGGAGGAACTGCAGGGTCATGCTGGCCCTGTGGACGGGTGGGTGGCTTGAGTCCGGGGGGGAAGGGGATTCCACTGGAAAATTTCTATGGAAGAAAACAAGACAGGAGGGTCAGTGAAAGAGTCATTTTTAATAAGGTGAAATAACAGGATATTGTTTAAAGAGTACACTGATCAGAAAATGATTCCCCCGTCATACGGTGTCTTCTCTAGAAGTCAGAGAATGACATAATGCATTTTTTTCAGGCATCTCTGCATTCTACAGCACTATGGTCATGGCCAATCAAATGCTAGGAATGATGTCATCATTGATCATCATGACGTCATTATGACAGTCAGAGAATGACATCATATTGTGGAGTAATGCATTAACTTTTGCTACCGATAAGATTAAATACATGATCTACAGCTCATTTTATTGTATAAGATGACATCATTATGAAATGGCATTATTACAGTGTATACAAGTTAGCATTGTTGGGGTTTATCCAGCATCATAAAGGGTATGCATCACCCTTCTGATGCTTTGAATGTTTTTCTGCACCACAGTGAGAAACACATTGAATTTCTCCTTCAGCAGGAAGCTTGTATCTGTTGTTGTAAGGAATACATTTTCATGTATTTTTTGTGACACATTCATTTTGATACAGTATGTTTGATCAGTCTGTGTTTCAGTTTGTTTCTCCTCTCAGCACAAGCTTGAAATATCAACATCACTTCAGTCAACATCATGAAGTGTATTTTTACATGGACAAATACATACATTCTCCTTTTTGCCTTTGGACATCTTGACATCTAAAGGTTCAAGCAGGGACACTGGCAGATGTCCTCTCTGAAAACAAAAAAAGACAAAAAATCAAACATCCCTGACATGTGAAATACACTGTCGTGAAAAATACTCCAGAAAACCGGGTCATAGACGACCAACCCACAGTGTTGAGTCTATGAATTACTGTTTTTAAATGATCTGAACTGGAAAGGTTGCAAACTATTTCACATGGTGGGTTCGAAAGATCAAGTTTCATTAATCTTGATTAGCCATCCTTATTGTTAGAAACATTCTTACTATAAAACTACCTTTTATAGCCCCTTTCTGTTTTTAGACATGTTTACGGAATTAAGTTAACATAGTAAGGGCACTAAGCATTTCGCCCTCCATATTTTAACAGAGTGGAAGAGGCTTTGACACATTTGGCATTTTGAGACATAAAATGTAGAAGAACAAACTATTAAATGTATTAACCAAATAATAACATTTGATCTGTTTCACAGAATATTTGCAAGTCTCACTAATCCATTAATGACAAAAAATATATATATATATTATGAATGCTCGAAACTAGAAATATGAATTACAGATATTAACAATTTGACATATGTACAGTGTGCAAGTAATTGTCCACAGAAAGTTCAAGGTGAGAACATTTATGTAGTGCAATGATTAAAGCTTGCGCCAAACGAGCCAGGAGTCAAACTTAGAATCTTCTCATCCGTAGTCAGATTGGTTATCCATTGCACCACTGGCCCTGCATCACTATGTTTAATAGAATGGAGTCAGTTGTAATAAAAAAGTCAAACTGAATCATTTCCCTCTCTGCTGCTCCCTTCGACAGTGTGAAGCATCTTTCTCACTGCTCTCATCAAATTCATTTACAGCAGCAAGCAGCTGACCTGTTAGTTCTATGCACTATATAGTGCTGTTGTAGAAGTTATAATTTTCAAACAACTATATACAAAAAGATACTGTAATGGCAGATTTTGCATTTGTGTAATGTATAATAGAAGAACAGATATGTATTTAGAAGAAGTAGATAACAAATGTGTTTCTGTGACTTACAAAAGTTGCAGAGGGGACTATAAGTGTTTATGGCCCCCACATGTGTGTCTTAGCAAATGCTTCACTGCAGGGGTGTTACTTAGTGTGTCTGATAGAGATGGGTGAGGGGAACTCTGCATTGTATACAGGACTGGAGTCTTTTGATGTTGTAAATCTAGATAGGGGATCTCGGAGACAGATTGTCTCACACCAGAAAGGCACACCAGGGGTCTGAGACGGAGATCTGAGACAGGAACTCTGCCCAACCTGGTCAGACATCAAGAGGCTGAAGAATACCTTTTGCTCCTCGCAGGGAGGGGCTTCTGATTGTATAAGTGAAGTGATTCTCCTGTGCTCTGTGCTCATTCTATACACGTCACACTAGGTGGCTGTGTGGGGTGAGCCCACCTGCAGGTGTTTTAGTTGAACTTTCCTAGAGACAATGTTATGTGTGTATTATTATACAATAGAGTATGATTATTCTACAGAAACTGCCACCACAATACTGACTTTGATCAGACACCAAATGCAAGATATCATAGATTTGTAACATTTCTTTAGTTTTCCCGGGTCTTTCTGGAGTATTGCAGTAACAGTATCCACCAGCAGAACACTTTGCAGTACATAGTATACTACATTAATCCAAATTGAAGACCTCATGTGTAAGATGGATTTGGAGCATGTCACTGGTCTCACCAAACAAGCACAGACAAAGCCACAGTACACCAGCTGCCCTGCAGCAAACAGCAGACAGAGGTAACTACTGAATGGTGAACATAGTGGAGCATTTCACCTCCTCCACAGATGTTTATCTCAGGGGCTGGTAGGAAGAAACCAGAGCTAAGAGGAGACTAGATGTCGTACCTTCACCTGCTTGATACAAACATTGGGTCTGCTGAAAATGTTTAATACACAACTGGTTATGTTCACTTTATAAAGTCTTAACATGTAAATGCATTGTTTACAGATTGATCTTCCTGCTAACTTTAAAACCAGTCAGGGAACCTCACAACACTTGAAGTCCCTGTAAGAGTTACACTGTATCTTTGGTTCATTTCAGATATGTCCTCTCTCACCTTTCCATCAAATATAACAGTTGCCATCCCATCCCGGTCCTCCTCGCCGAATAAAAACACTTTGGCCCCTCCCGGCACAGTCAGCTGTCCTTGGCCCCGAGCCATGTAAGGGACACGTACACGCATGTATCGAGAATCCCTGGCAGGTGGTGTAAGACAAAATCAGTCATGATCCTCACACAGTACAGGAGCCAGCTCAGGTTAAGATATGTCTATTTGATTGGTGATGATACTCACTGAGCTCCATCCATCTTGGGCTCATAGAAACCAGGTTTCTGTGGAGAAGACAGAGGGACAGTTACAGTATCAAAGGGACAGACTCACAACAAAATATTGATTTTCCTGACTCTTACTTTCTGTATTTTTTTCTTTTACAGTCTTACCTGTAGCCTCAGAGGTTCAAAGCCTCCATAATCATCATTAGGAATCATGGAGGAGATCACCTGCAGGCAGAGCATCATATGTTACTGAATTACACTTATAAAACTTAACATTTTAATACTAAATATAATTAACCATATATTGTGTTCGAAATAATCATTGATCACTGACCTCTAAAATTTCAAATGAAATTACTAATAATTATATAAATGATGTTGTATTTTGTCACAGGGAGCTTTCGGAACCAGCCTTGTTGTAACCAAGCCTCTGTTTCCACAACTTTCAAACCTGCTTCATATCATAAAGTGACGACAACACATGACTGAAAAAAGGAATCAATTCAAAATGTAAATCTCAGGCTTTTGAGTGTCCTTGAGTTGTTTTAATTCACTTTTAGCATTTTATCTTTATTTTATTTTATTTTCCTTCATAGTGTGTTGGCTGTGGCTGAGGGGGTAGAACGGTCGTCCTCGAACCAGAATGTTGGAGGTTTGATTGCAGTCTTCCCCATCTGCATGCTGAAGTGTCCTTGGGCAAGATACTGAACCCAAATTGCCCCTCATAGAAAAAAAGTGCTGCCCATAGATGCACTGTATGAATGTGTGTGTATGAGCGCTTTGAGTGGTCATCAAGACTAGAAAAGCGCTATATAAAATACAAACCATTTACCAATGCTTTAATGTGATTTTTGTACTTCTCATCTACATTCTGATTGTACAACACATTCATTAGTGTGTAAGATTTAACAATATCTAGTGGTGAAGTGTCATGTTGCAGCTGAACACCCCTCACCTCACCCTGCCCTTCCAACCATGAAAGAGAACCTGTGGTAACCTTCAGATGTCATAAAACCCCCAAAGGTGTTTAGTTTGTCCAGTCTGGGCTACTGGAAAAAAGATGGCCGCCTCAGAGAGGACCCACTCCCGATGTACATATAAAGTATTTCAATATAAAGGGCCCATTCTAGGGTAAAGACAACAATAATTTGTACAATGAAGATGAAACACACTCGTGAAAACATTTTTTTATATTAAGTTTTTGCCAATAGATCCTTTCACCTAAATCTTACACACTGGACCTTTTAATGTGCTTTAAAAATACACTTGACTTGACCTGTATTACTCACTATATTAGTGATATTTATTCTCTCATCAGTTTTATAATAGTGAAAATATGAGTGGGGACACTTTACCTTTGCTTTGCCCAGGAAATCTCTCTCCGGCAGCTGCTCCACATCCTGCTTCTTGGGACGAAACACCACATGCCCAGGCACCAGGATGGGAGCCAGGACCTCCTTTCTCTGTCAGGAAAATCAGAGAAATTAGTAGAATATATTAGAATTCAAAATGAAAACCACAATGCTTGTGTGTGAGCAGTACCCCATCCTCATTACCCCCAACCTCAGCTGCTCCAATGGAGCTGCTCAAATATCCATCCATTTTTGAGCACTGCTGAATGCAGATCACTAATCGGGGTTGAAGAGGTTGAAGAGATATTTTGCCTCAGAGTTCCCAGGTCTGGACCTGTATCAAATATTCTGAGGCTGTTCCACACATTTAAGGCCACAGGAGTGCATGGCACATCCAAACTAACACTGATGGGTGTGCTGTTAATACCCTGCAGCTCTGCAGTGTGTGAGTGTATGAGTGATAGAGAATAGAAGTACTAGGTCAATGTGACTTGGTTGTGGTTAAGACTAGAGAAGTTATAATTTTGCCTACGTGTGTTTGTATATTATTTTTGCAATAGTTAACCAAAACTCTTGCCACTTTTGTACAGACAGTGAGATTGTGTGACAATAGGGCAAACTGGTGATGGTAGTGGCCTTGCTAATCTTTTAATTGCCTCACTAAAAACTACGTCACTGAATCCAAATAGAAAAGACGCCACTATACTGTATAAACCTGTTTCCACATGTTTTCTACAACATTAAAAAGATATCTATACCAATAGTTATGGAACAGAGACATTCTGATTTGGGCAAAATCACACATTCGTAGTTATAGCACTCGTACATTGTAATTGTAATTTGTTATAAATAAGTATCATTTATGAGGACTTTGTGAATGTAGTTTCATCAGATTTGACTGGAAACATAAGCAAACAATCCTTCTTCAGATTTTGTTTTACAGAAATTGTTAAATCCTGATTAGTGTGTGTGTAAGTATATGAAGCCAGCTGAGCCCTGACAAGAACACACAAATACAGAAATGTCTCATGTGTAATCACCATAGCTGCGCTAGGCCTGGCACTAAATGATCTAGCCTTCTGCTCATGATGACTGAGGAATTCGATTTTCAGGGCCTTCACAAAGTGAGAACAGGAAGTTTCATTAAGCTTGAAGGTTATTTCTTGACACTGAAAAATGTACTTTGATACAGAAAATTCTTAAATGAAAATTCGATTTCATCATTCAGTCACTGCACATAACAGTTTGTAAGTTTGCATTTACTGCGTTCTTTGTGAAGAAAGATGTGTTTGCCGTACAACTGTGTGCATTTATAATTGTTGTCGCTTTGTGACAATTGATAACACAACTTGAAAATAGTCTTAGATGTTCCAGACCCAGGTTACAGCTCCACATATGAGCAGTATAGCAGCAACACCAGTTGTGTAACTGTCAGTGGTTTAGAGCACCAGTGTGTTGGATTTAGTGGCATCTAGTGGTCAAACTTCATTTTGCAACCAACTGAATACCTCTCCCCTCACCCTTCATGAGAAAGACAGATAAATGAAAAGACAGATCCTCTCTGGAGCCAGTGCTCTGGTCTGTCTGATCTGGGCTACTGTACAAAAACCTCTGTGAAACATGTTAAACTATAAAGGCTCATTCTAAAGTCATGAAAACATGCTAGTCCACTGTTTGAGGTGATTAAACATCATTAAACATGAATAAAACATCATTACGAATATTATATTCCATTTCTGTCGATATCTCCTCCTAAATCCGTCATACTGATCCCTTAAGAGCTTTATAATGTTGTCCCTCTATATACATTTGTTGTAATAATAGCACATCTACTCTATATTCTATACCAGTGGTTCCCAATGGTGTGTATACACTCACACACACAGGCCCCTGGCTGGCCCTGCCCCTACCCACTCACACACTGACACATGAGAAGCAGAGACGAAACAATGTCTGTCCAACAGTAGAAGCAGAGTGTGAATACAGAGTTTCCACTATGCTGTAAAGGGATTAGCGCCGCTGCTTCACAAGCAGCGGTTGTTTTTTATCGTGACTTCCTCCACACTCCTGCTGACCTGCACTCACTTTACACTTCAACAATAAACACCAACACCCCTCACAAGTTATTAGAACCTGGGTTAGGGTTACCCTAACCCTAACAGCAATGATATTTACTCTGTGTTTGTTTGATTCGCTGGAGAGTTTATGAGACATTTATTTAAACACATTGAAAATGTGACGAGCAGACACACACACACACACACACACACACACACACACACACACACACACACACACACACAACATTGATCATAGTGAAGGGCCTACCTTAAGGTTTCCTAGCACAGCTTACAGCTATAGTTCTCTGAGAATTTCTTCTTCTTTCATATCCAGGCAAAATTATTGTACACTGAAATATCCTTAACTAAATCGATATGTGGATAAATCAAATGGAATCAAACCCAGCCCTCAACAAAGGTATAATAGGTGTATTATTGCTGTGCCATAATAAATGTTAAAAGTTAGTGTGGAGCCCTGACACAAAAAGTTATGAATTACGTTTTAATTTTTGAAATCATTTTTATGCACTAATTTCTCAATAGAGAAATAAGAGGTAAATTCTTTATCCCCAAAAAAAATTAAAATAACCTCCAGAATCTTAATTTTCGCCATTGGCGCAGGTGTCAGATGGTGGGAATTATGAGTGTGTGACACATCGAAGACCTTGATTGACAGCCAGGGTGAAGGAGAGCAACTTAAAAAAAAGAGAAACGCTGGTAAAATGGATGATCACAAGGGTTTTGCATTAATAAGAATATAGGTGTGCCTTGCGATTTTGGCTTGTCCTTCAGTGTGAAAAAGGTTTGTAAAGCACTGCTCTTCTAACTTGTTGTTACTAATACCACCTGCACCCACTTTAATTGGGTGTCCCTGCCATTGCTCCTACATCATAAGCCGCACACCACTGTTGCCAGATGGAGCACAGCCAATGACTCAGTCACTGATTTCCAGGAAGATAAAGTTGCCATGTCCTTGTACCTTTAAAGAGGGTAGGACAGACCAAATGTCCCTCACCCTGCAGAACCATCCTCATGTTTCTATCCTTGTTAGGATGTCACGTTTGGCAAATGGGAACTACAAACGTGATTTGATTTGTGGGATTTGATTTGTGGAAACTTGTTACCAGTCCGTGTCATGTCCTTTCCAGTCAGTTGCAAAAGTTGTGACACTCACCAGGATGCTGTCCAAAGACACCTCGACGTTCCCCCCTCGACTTCCTCCTCTCTCCTGAGCAGCTGACAGCAGGACCTCCCTGGCCTGCTCCCAGTGGCCCATCCGACAGTACACAGCTGCTGCATTATATAACACCTGTGGGACACATTGCAATTATACAATCCCATTGATATTCATGTTACTGCAGTCTGAAACCCCGCTGTAGAGCATTCATCACCACTTACCACAGTTAACTCACAGCATGGGGCCAGTACCAATGACTCAGTGATTGCTTAACAAAAATGTCTGTCTTTTCCAAACCTACTTTCTGGTTTGAAAAAGAAAAGCCTCCCTACGCACTGAAGTCTTAAGACACTGCAGGGAGGTTTTGTCAGTGAACGCCACAAAGGTTTAAAAACAGCCCTATTATTTGAGTATTCATCAGGGTGATGTGTCTGTGCATTGATGCTTCTGTTAGAGCGGTGAGTTAAACAGCCAGAGACCTGTGCCAATTTCACAGCTCTTCCACCTTGAAGAATAAGGCTGTCAGAGAAATTTAGCAGGAGGCCTCATTTGTCCTGTGTTTTATTGTTGCTTCAAAGAAATCGTTTAACTACCCAAGTGCTCCAGTTAAGTCTGTTCAATTGTTAATTTGTTCTTTAATTCCTAATACGCTGCACTGTGAATTGCCTTCCCGTGAAGCCAGCACCAGAACAGCAGCTGCTTCTGTCACAAACAAGTGCTGAAGAGAATTTGCATTGTGCATTCTTCTGCAGAATAAGCAGTGATTCATGGTCAATTTGAACCTGTGTGTTTTGTCTCAATTTGTAGCACCAGAGATTCATTTGCTTCCATCCATGCCTATCCACTGATGTTTTACTCAGTCATAGCACCTTTAAAAATCTGCATCAGTCTTACAACACCCATGGAAAAGTTCTGATGACTTACACCAAAGTCAAAATCCCCCGCTGACTATGTACAGTTTGCCAGAAGTGCACAAGCACAGTCTATGTGAAGCTCCAGGGTGTCTTATCTGCCCTGGGAGAAATATGTTGTGTAACCTCTTCTTCAGCCTCCATCAATGAAGCTTTGTTAGCTCCCCGGTGAGTGTGGCGTTTGAACTACACAATGAAGGTGATGACACACCAGTTCTCTCTGTGTTCATTCCTCTCTAATGATAGACGTCATGGGGTTGGATTTCCTTTTTATTTCATTGCCATGTGTCAGAAGAAGCATGATGGATACTGGCGGTTCCGTGTGTGAGTGCAGGTGTGTGTGTGTGTTTGAGATTGTTTTAAATATCTCAGTGGGGACTTGATTACACATGACAAAAATCCTCAATGTAGAGACCATGGTAGAGACTTGGTTTAAGAGTTAGGGTTAAACTTAACAATTGACTGTCTGTGTGTGTGTGTGTGTGTGTGTGTGTGTGTGTGTGTGTGTGTGTGTGTGTGTGTGTGTGTGTGTGTGTGCGCGCGTCAGGTCAGACCTGCCAGCTGTAGAGTTTGAATCTCAGTCCCAGCTGCGTGTAGTCAATGACGATGTTTCCTCTCATATGCTTCTGTGCCCAGATACAGTCGGACAGACCCTCCTCCAACCTGGAGATGCAGGAAGCAGACAAACAGTAGACGATGAAAAACACTTCACTTTCGAAATGAACCTCCATCACCTCAGGCTGCAGAAGCTCCATGCTATAACCGAAGTGTAAAACCTGCATTGTTTTGCAAAGGTTGTGATGGGTGGGACTCTTTCTTCACTGGGTGCAGTATGAGTCTCTGCTGGTTGCCTGACAACCTCATAGTGACAAAAAGACTTCAGGAAGTGAATGTGTCTGAGAAATAACGTGTCAAAATCACACTTATTTACGAAGCCCAGTAGTTGATTCCCTCTGTTTCCAGTATTTACGCCAAGCTAAGCTAACGAGCTTCATATTTAAAAGATATCAGAGTGGTATCACACATGGTCTCATCTATCTCTCAACAAAAAGTGTCAAACTATTTATTAATACATGGTTAATACCTGGTCTATTCTATCATTATATTATTCTCTGGTGTATTTATTTTCAGCAACACCTCCTTAAGGAAGTCCTGTCCACTCAAACTGACTTCCTTCATACAACCGAAAGTCCATTGGTTTAAACTGACCCATCACTTACCAGTTTCAACCGGAATTACACCAAATTAGTGGAGTTTAATGGAGTGTAGCACAGCAGTATTGTGTAGTGCAGTGTAGTGCAGTGTAGTGCAGTGTAGGGCAGTGTAGTGCGGTGTTATATAGTGCAGTGCAGTGTAGTGCGGTGTATTGTTGTGCAGTGTAGTGTAGTGTTATATAGTGTAGTGCAGTGCAGTGTAGTGCGGTGTAGTGTTGTCCAGTGTAGTGTAGTGTAGTGCAGTGTAGTGTTGTCCAGTGTAGTGTAGTGTGGTGTAGTGTTGTCCAGTGTAGTGCAGTGCAGTGTAGTGTGGTGTACTGTTGTGCAGTGCAATGTAAGGTAGTATAGTGTAGTGTTGTGCAGTGCAGTTTAGTGTAGTATAATGTAGTGCAGTATAGTGTTGTGCAGTGTAGTGTAGTGCAGTATAGTGTAGTGTGGTGTAGTGCGGTGTAGTGTTGTGCAGACTGTAAGTCAGTGTTAAGGACTGTGTCATGGCTCCTACCTGCCAATCTGCATCATCACTCCTGCTCTCTGGAAGAAGCCGACAGCAAGACGTTCATCCTTGACAATAGTGAGGTCTAAAGCCTGGAGATCAGCAAGGAGGAAAGACAAGTTAATATTGGATGTTTTTTTACAGTGTAGGTTTTCAGCAGTGATGATAGCCAGACTGATGTACATGAGAGGAGAGCAGATGCAGTTTTAACACTTTGCTCAAGAGACAGCTGCAGTCTCTTGAGCAAAGTGTTATGCTGCAGCAGAAGGGTACATCCCAGACGTGACCTTGTGAAGGGGCTTTATGGAGTGTGGGTTTTGGCTTTCTTCCTGCTGCCATCTTTGTCACTTAATGGAGCCAAAGCCGGACTTGGGCAAAGGTCAGTAAGCCTACGTGAAGCTGGTAAACAGCCATGAGATGGCACAGAGACTCGTTGAGGGTCCCCACACAGAAGCTGAGCTAATACAACAGTAACATGTTACTTTAACAGTTATATTAAGACAGCTATAAAATGCTGTGACATTATATATTAGCATCTTACAACAACAGGACATGCTACATTGCAGATGGAGATTTAGTCACAGTGAAAGTGTATTGTACAAAATGACAGAATAAAACCAACGCCTTACTGCCTCAGGCCTGGTGCCGCTGAACATTGTAAAGTTAGGATTTGTCTCAGTGCTGCTCTAGGCTTCTTTTTAATTGTAAAGTTTTTTTTGTTTTTTTTTAGGGTTACTTGTTACTCTTGCTTGAAGAATTAGTGTGGTTGCATCTTTCCTGAATTAAATATTAAAATGAGTTGGATAAAATCTTGTTTGAAAGCTTTGTTTGCTAATGTTTAACTACAATGGTCTTTGTCTGGACTAAAACTACACCGAAATATTTATGGTTTTCTTTGACTAAGATGAAACGACAACGTTCAGAGTTTCAGTCGACTAAAAATAGACTGGAATAGGGTGAGGTTGACAAATACGACTGAAACTAACGTGGACTTTTTTTATATCAGCACTCGGATTAAATCTAAACATAGTTGACAGAATGATTACCACTTGGGAGCCATTTGGTTTGGCAAAGAGCATCTCATTCTTCCAGAAAGCTATTCATACAACATGAACAACAAAAGTGGTTGAAATCTCACTAGATTTTAAGATGAGTGAAGACTGTAAGAGATAAGATTAGGAATATAACTGGTTGTATTTGAAAAGTAATTAATAATTGTTTGCAACCAATCAGATGAAGGCAAAACATTTTAATCCGGGAATTATTCTTTTTTAAATTTAAGTGAACAAATAAATATTTTGCTCTACAATATTCAGAAGAGGTCAAAAAGTCAACTGACGATTTCTTTCTAATAAACTATGACAAACTATGAAGTATGGTTATGGAACTTGCCTAATAATTGCTTCATAAATCATTCGTAAAACATTTACAAGCCATTTATAAAACCTACATTTAACGACAGTTTGAATAATTCAAAGTATATGGACAGGAGTGTCAGGTTCTTCCCTACACACAGCACACAGACCTGGAGGGCCAGGTCCAGTTGTCCCAGAGCCAGGTGAGCTGAGGCGCTGTTGAACAGGGTGCGAGACGTGGGTTCACTAATCTGCTCGAGTTTGTCCAGAGCTCCTTGCCAGTCCTTGGCGTCCACAGCCTGCACGGACTCATCCCACAACTGTAGTAGCACAGTGTAAAGCATCCTGAAGACCAGAGAGAGGAGAACCAGAAGGATCGCTGACATAAATGTACAACAGTGGAGGTTGTAAATTCCTTTTGCTCTTCTTAAACTGCTATCAGTGACATTTTAATAGAAAGATAAAAGTAAGAAGTAAAAGGCTCTTGAAGTGAAGAGAATTCAAAATCTCTCGTACACACACACACACACACACTCTCTCACACACACACACACACACACACACACACACACACACACACACACACACACACACACACACACACACACACACACAGACACACACACACACACACACACACAGATTAGTATCTTCATGTTTATTTTTGCATTTAATAAAACTAATTTAGTTTCAAACCACTTTGGATGTACCGTCATTGTCACTGAGGTACTAAATTCCCCAATATAGTGTTTCTACTGATATGAAATTTCTTTCCTGCCTTGTAATAAAAATGTTTATCCCTATTTATATATTTTTATGTTTTGATATATCAGATCAGATACTGTAAGTTGAAAATCCTCTCAAGATGATCGACACATTTGTGGAGAATAGTAGGTTGCATGTTAAATAAAGATAATCACTTGAAATAAAATACAAAAATTAATAAGAGAGCCAGAATGAAATGAATTGAATATCTTACTTGAGTAAAAGTGAAAATTCAACATCAAAGGTAAAACTTAGTACTTCAGTATGTCATTGGGTTATTATTACTGAAAAATTAGCATATAACAATTAGCAACATTTTAAAATTGTAGCTACTCCAGGTGGTGATTTAAAGGTTCAGTATTGTTGTAGTTAAATCTATACAGTACATCAGACTTTACAACATAAATCTTTCAAACTGCAAATGTAACAATAGCTGCCTGATAAATGTAGTGTAGTCAAAGTATGACGATATTCAGATGAAACAAAGGACCTCAAAACTGTATTTAAAGGTTCAGTAAGGGGAAAGGGATCTATTGGCAGAAATAAAATAAAAACTAATCCGAGGGATATTTTCACTTTTGTGTACTAGGGTTTTTTTCTTTACCCTAGAACAGGCCCTTTATATTGAAATACTTTATATTTACATTGGGAGTGGGTCCTCTCTACGGAGGCCGCCATGTTTTTACAGTAGTTCAAACTGGACAAACTAAATATCTTTTGAGTTTTTATGACAACTGAAGGCTATCACAGGTTCTCTCTCATGTTTGGAAGGGGAGGGTGAGGTGAGGGGTATTCAGCTGCAACATGCAACTTCACCACTAGATGTCACTAAATTCTACACACTGAACCTTTGAGAACAGCAAATGTAATCAGTATATCCAGTATATAAATTCATTGATAAATCACAGTGATTTCATTATTTTGCCAACAGACAATATGCGTGTAACTCACTATCACAAAGAGAAAAATAAGGTTATAATTTCAGTGTTAATTTAAATGAAAGAATTAGGCAAAGGTAAAAAGGGACTGTGGTAGAATGAAGAATATGTAGACTGCAGCAAAGACAAATGCAAACATTCTTTCCTACACCAGATCGTACCTGTTTGCTACTGAATGAAAATGTATAAATAACAAGAATAGGATTTAAAAAATGAAAAGAAAGGAGAGACCAACAGGGAAACGGCACTAATGTTAATCAGTAACACTCTGCACACTTTTACTGGAATACTTCCTTGTCCTTTCATCAGTCACTGTCTGCTTGAGTTGTTCAGCTCAGTTCATGAAGGTTGAATAGTTCATAAGAAAAACGTTATAAATCACCTACCTGTTGCGTCTGAATGAGCGGCCTCTGAGAGTTCAGTCAGTGTCCAGCTGAGCCTCAGTGCCTGCTGTCTCACTCACTGTGCCTACAGGGAAACAAGGGGAGGTAAACCAGGCCTCCTGCAGAGACTCCACCCAGCTGCTACAAGGAAGTTTTCTGTCCACGCTCCTCAGAAAGGATCCGCAGAGGCACACCAGCTCTGGAATTCACCTGCCAGTGTGGCACGTACACACATTCAACACACATGAGTCACACAGGATTTTAATAAAGATTGATGTTATTATAGTATTCAGCACAATCATTCATACCATGTCAGGTAAATTGTAAATAACTGAAAAATACAGCAAAATGATCTGTTGTTCTGTGGTAAACTTCTGACAGAACAGGTGCAGAATTTCCATGACTTTCACAGTCATGGAAATTGTATTATCTGTGTAATAACAATAGAGGCAGCAGGTTTCTGTCAGGTGTCATTACAGTGAGTCACTATATTATCTTAACACACTAACTGGAAGCTATAGAATTACATCACAGAGTTACTGAAAGGTTTTCAGTGAGATCGATCCATGCAGGGTGAACTTTGACATCTTTTTACGAGGGGCAAAGAAGGAAGTCAGGAGAAGAAATGAGCTTGCTTTCCAGAAATCCTCATGAAGTAGTCCAGATGGATAAGACAGGCATGTGTGCAATGCTTAAAAACAAGGACAAATAATTGGGGTTGACTAACCCGATTCACAGGTTGTTGCAGTACTACACAGTGTGGCCCCACCCTTCACAGAAACTCCTCAGATACAGATCACAGCAGGACTTCATGTGGAGGAAAATATTTTGAGGAATCTTCCCCTTAGGTAAAAGCACCGCTGCAACAATGTAAAACAATGTCTGACCGTTTTACAAGTACTTTCTCTTCTTTGTATATATGTGAATTACAGCTGGAGCCTCACTTTAATGATCAAAATTTATTAAAGCGATACAGCACTCGCACTGTTATTGGGCGACTTAATATTGTATCTGGGAAATTGTACATGTTGTTTTGTGACCCAATACAGACTGACAAATTTGTCCTTTAAAACAGCCTATGGGTCGTACTAGACCCCAATGAGCTCAGTGTGCATGGACACAATCAAATTTTGGGGGTTCAAGAAGAGCCGGGTACATGCATTCAGTTCACAATTAAATCTTTATTTATTAATGGGAAGACTGGAATGGAGGACCAGAGAAAGGAGACAATATATAGACGATTTAACATAAATAGCCGGGACTATCTTGTAGGCAGCGTGCTTACCACGGGGAGATTCTATCGCAAACCCCAATAGGCACCACCACGTGAGCACACTGATCACAACCACTGCAACTCACACTGCAAGGACGAAACCACAACACACTGTTCAAGTGACCACCACGCTTCAGGCCTTCCATACTGCATGTAAAGGGTTGTGAGTCCGACATCAAGTCGTCCAGCTGCCTAAAACAAGGAATGAGTGAGACTCAGTTGGTTCATATTTTAAAAAACAATCAATACGATTATTAAAGGTCAAACAGTCCATCAGGACTCTGATACATGAGATGTCGGACCAAGAGTATAAAACAAATGCAGAAACAGCAATCTGGCACTAGATCTTGCTCAATCTGGGGCCCCACTTTACAGCGACAATAGATGGCTGACCCTGCACTGTGACTCAAACAGGGGAGGCAAACCCTGAATCTTCTCCTCTCAAGCATGGGGCCACAGAGATCTGCACAAACCCAGCAGTCACCCTCTACCAGGCATCAGACAAAGGGGCAGTAAGTGTCCCCCGGCCCTTATAAAGGTGGGGAGCCCTCCAGTCCCACCTACCAGGCATCAGACAAAGGGGCAGTAAGTGTCCCCCGGCCCTTATAAAGGTGGGGAGCCCTCCAGTCCCACCTACCAGGCATCAGACAAAGAGGCAGTAAGTGTCCCCCGGCCCTTATAAAGGTGGGGAGCTCTCCAGTCCCACCTACCAGGGCGCTGCTCTAACTCCGAGCTGTCAGGCCTCACGTGTTGGACGATTATTTTCTAATATAAATATGAATACATAGTTTTTATTTGTATACCGTGTCATCATTGTATCACATGTCTTACTTTATAGTTTGTATGTTGAGTACAAAATGTGTGAATAAAATGTCCTCATCATTCATACAACTGACTGGTCACTGTGGTGTCGATCATGTTGTTCCACACCCACATACAGACAGGCTCTGGAACCATGGTGCGTGACGTCACAGACACTTACAGACAGGTATGTCACTACAATCTGATGAAACTATATTTCTCGTTTTTACCGCTGTTGTGGAAAACATTGGCAGAAAAATATGTTGGTGCTTCAGCTCCATTGGCACCTATTCAACCTGGGCTACCTCAAGAGCAGACGTTTTCATATTTATGAATTTCTCTTCTCCAACGAATTGATCCAAAATATTTGTTCCTGTTGACTAATCCATCAGCCATATGCTAATGCTAGTTTTCTGTTTTAGCGCTTTACTTGAAGAATGGCGGATGATACGGGTCGCACGTGAACGCAGCACGGATCATAACAGAAGTCATGTGACAGCTGCTCTCTGCGCAGGCGCACTGCCACAGTTCGAGCAGGTTGGAGCCTCGTGAGTTTGATTTGAAATCTAAAATGAATCAAATCGTGTCTCTCGTCCCAGTGAGCGTGCTCGTGTTGTTCGTGTTGTTCGCCGAGTCGCTGCCTCACACTCACCCAAAGGTAACGCGTCCGTGTCCGCTGCTCTTTGTCCGGAAGCTCAGTTCTGCTGTGGAGAAAACAGTCAAATGTGGCGATGTTCCTTCTCGTCATTGTGGCTCAATACAACTGCGTGTAACTGTCAACAAGGTTTATTCGTCAATTCGGTGTTGAATAGTGTGTGAGGTGTACGCCGAGTTGAAGAATGGAGAGTTGACATTAGCTTCATGCTTTCAATCACATCATGTCAGTGACTCTCACAAAGATAAACACAAGATATTACTTCTGCAATTGTTTTTGAATTGGTTTTGGTTTGACAGCATGTTCCCTGGATTTCAAAGGAACTCAAATCAAAACCAGAATGTCTCCATTTAAAGTCCTGTTGTGTAAAGTGCTTGTGAGCATATGAAGTCAGAGACAAGACAAACTAACCCAGATTAATATGTGTTGCACATTTCATTTGTTTTCTCAGTCCAGGAAACATGACGGCGTCCAGGCAGAGCCCCAGTTCACAGAGAAGTATTTCACTCAGACTATGGACCACTTCAACTTCAACAGCATGGGGAATGGGACATTCAGCCAGCGTTACCTGATCACAGGTCAGACCAGGTTCCTGTTACAAATATGACAAAACTACAGAGCAAGTGACTCAATAGGTTGTTCTCTCTCTCTCTCTCCTTTTAGATAAGTACTGGCAGAAGGGCTACGGTCCTATTTTCTTCTACACAGGCAACGAGGGAGACATCTGGGAATTTGCCTTCAACTCTGGATTCGTCACAGAATTGGCGGCTCAGCAGAGGGCACTTGTCATATTTGCCGAACACGTAAGAAAACACAGATGGTGATTGCTGGTCGTGTGGAAAAGGTGGATGGGTGGGTGATTCAAGTTTGACTCATACTCTCCCACATGTCTCCAAATTCTACGAGGCTGTTTGGTTTTACATGATCAGCTGCTTGAACGGTAAAACAAGTCAACCAGTACAAAATCTGATCTGCTTGTGAAACCATAAAAGGGAAGGAGTCATGCTGTGGCTCTGAGGGAATCTCCCTGCAATCATTTAAAGTGAAACTGTGGCCTCAAAACGTCCTGAAACAATATATTTGAATATCCAAGTGCTAAAAACAGGTCGACTGGAGTTTCTTGAAGACGTTTCACCTCTCATCCAACGTTGTAATCCCTTATGTTGCTGGAGTATCTGAACAACTCAGGAGGACTTTCAACAAACACCACATCCCAGTACATTTCAAGCCTGCCAACACACTGAGGCAGAAACTGGTTCATCCCAAAGACCAAACACCCAGAGCAACGTAGTATATGCAGTTGAATGTAGTGAGGAATGCACGGACCTGTACATTGGGGAAACTAAACAACCCCTTCATAAACACATG
Organism: Hippoglossus hippoglossus; assembly: GCF_009819705.1. NCBI lineage: Eukaryota > Metazoa > Chordata > Actinopteri > Pleuronectiformes > Pleuronectidae > Hippoglossus > Hippoglossus hippoglossus. Next base: position 26,873,718 of record NC_047159.1, read on the forward strand.
GCACAGCACAGGAGAGCCAGCTCCTCCGGTCAGTCCACCCACATCTAAAGGACAAGGGACATTCATTTGAAGACAACAATGTCCACATTTTGGCCAGGGGAGATAGATGGTTTGAAAGAAGACTGAAGGAAGCCATCTGTGAACAGAGGAGGAGGTTTAAGACACTACCTATCAGCCACATGCAACACAGTCCTGACTTCCATCCCCAGGGAGTTTCACTGCGATCCACACCTTAGGACACATGACTCACAGGGGGCGGGTAAATGGTTTTGTATTTATATAGCGCTTTTCTAGTCTTGATGACCACTCAAGGCAGGAAAGAAATTTGATATCAGAAGAAATACTATATTGGGGAATTTAGTACCTCAGTGACAATGACGGTACATCCAAAGTGGTTTGAGACAAAATCAGCGCAGTTTTATTAAATGCACAATGTGTGTGTGTGTGTGTGTGTGTGTGTGTGTGTGTGTGTGTGTGTGTGTGTGTGTGTGTGTGTGTGTGTGTGTGTGTGTGTGTGTGTGTGTGTGTGTGTGTGTGTGTGTGTGTGTGTGTGTGTGTGTGGATGAAGGACCATGTCACACCATGCAACAGTATGACCCACAATGTGTTTTTCATAGTTATTTGACCCTCTTCGTCCCCCTCTGCCTCCTACAGAGGTACTATGGCAGATCCCTGCCGTTCGGCAAAGACTCTTTCAACATCCCGCAGGTCGGCCTGCTCACCGTGGAGCAGGCCCTCGCCGACTACAGTGTCATGATCACTGGACTGAAGCAGCAGCTGGGGGCCACAGACTGTCCTGTCATCGTGTTTGGTGGCAGGTAGGATGCACCCAACCAACCATATACTTAGTGTCGTACATTGAGTGACTTGTGCAGTTTGTCAAAAGTTTTTATCTCTTAAAAAAACTCATTAGTCCAAAGCTGGTTGTTCTTTTTGCAAAATTAATCCCTTCTTAAGAGTATTAGAGCTGATTTTAGTGGGCAGTGTTCTAATTTAAAGTTTTACACATGAACCAAAAGGAAACATTGTGGTAAGCTGCTTTATGCTGTCCATGTGGTTCACTGACTCAAGCTAACTCCACTGAACCAACGGACGTCTTCAGTTTCTCGATCAGTTTTTGGGCCGTTTGGTTATTTAGATTTTTTATTAAACCAGTTCAATCCAGTCCAACAGCCCTGCAATAAGTCCTACCCTGTTATAGAGGTGTTTTTTCAACTGTATGTTGATTTTACATTTCACTTTCTCATTCATAAGGTTTTCTATTAACTGTTCAAACCATAATCCCACACATGTCAACAATAAAACACATAAAAGTAGCACATACACATAAACAAGACAGACCAGTGAACATTAAAAATAAACAGCAAACACATTTCCTCAATTAATCATTTAGTCATTAAGATAATAAAATACAACAATAAAAGTTCTGATCATAATTTTCTGAGCCAAGCTGTCCTCTTCAACAAGCAGTCCAAATCTGAAACGCATTATATTTTATCATTGGAGAAGGAAGCGGCAAGTATTCACATTTGAGAAGCTGGCACCAGAGACTGTGTTGTCTGGCAGTTTTATTTAGAGAAGGACTTAAACAATCAACTGAAATAGAACTGCAACTGTTAGTATTTTTGTTAAATCAACAAATTATTTCAGATCTAGTTTCTCCAAATTGACCTTCATCACCTAAAGACTTAACACACATCACAGAGTAACAGACCACATGTGATCTGATATAGTTTTTACCTTTGAGTAAACAATTACAGAGTTAGCTATGGTTGCCGGATTTAACAAAGTGCAGTGGTGGCTGTCAGGCGGCCTTTTACTAGTCATGTTTTCACTCCTCTAAAGTTTCCCTTCGCTTTCACATAACTGATACCTGTTCGGGAAAGTGACACTAACCCAGATACTCCTTAGTCTGTCTTAGGCCAGACATGACTGATGTCTTATGATGATGTCTCATCTCGGGCTGTGTCCTCTCACCCTGGCTCTCCTCGTCTCTGCAGTTACGGTGGAATGCTGTCAGTTTATATGAGACTCAAGTATCCAAATGTTGTGGCCGGAGCTCTGGCTGCCAGCGCCCCCATACTGTCCACTGCTGGGCTGGGAGATTCCCGGCAGTTTTTTCAAGATGTTACAGCAGTAAGTGCATGGACGCTCTTTCTGTTACTGCTCACTTTGTTCTTTAAGTAGACAAGTGCACTTAGCTTTATTAAACCTAACCTAAAAAGCTTCTACAACATCAAAATTTGGGCCAAATGTCATTTCTCCAACACTTAACTTTATTAAATCAGTACACTACAACAAATAATGCATGCATTCACACACACACACGTGCAGGTTTGACAACAACTTTTGCTTCTCTTTCCAAGGACTTTGAGAGGGTTGCCCCTGAATGCAGAGATGCTGTGAGAGGAGCTTTCCATCAGCTGAAGGAATTAGCTGAGCGCCAAGGTGAGTCTGTGTGAGAGGATGACCTTCAGCCTATGCAGTGACAAATAAGAAATGTCGGCTAGTATTGTGCTGTCTATGCTGCACAATACATACAGTATATAAAATGGCAAATGAAATGGCAACAAACAATAAAATAGGTATACAAATAATCCTGGCTGGCAACATATGCATTTTATATATATAAGTGTACATGCTCCCATTTAAATGTAAATGTACACACAGTACATATATAGAGATGTTTTATAACAGAGGTACAATTGCTTATACATATATTGCAAGACATTAAATTGTTTCTTCTCCTGCACAAATAGATGAAAGTGTTTGTCTTTCTAAAATGCAGATTACAAAGGCATCCAGGCAAAGTTTACTCTGTGTAAACCTCCGTCATCTGCTCAGGACATCCACCAGCTGTACGGCCTGCTGAGGAACGCCTTCACTCTGATGGCCATGCTGGACTACCCCTACAGCACTCACTTCATGGGCAACATGCCCGCCAACCCTGTCAAGGTACTTTCCATTTCTTTTAAACCAAAATTCTGTCATTTAAAATGCTATCCTTTTAGTGAGAAATGTATCATATCATTTCATCTCAAGCTGCACAATATGCAAACCGAAAAGCAGCTGCGGAACAGCAGCTAATGGAGTGCAGCTGTGAGCCTCCAGTGTGGCTGCACAGTTGCAGTTCTATCACTTACACTGTGCTTCACTGGATGCATGAAGTGAGGGGCTCAGGCTGCTCTTCTAGAGAGTCTAGGTCTCGCTTGTCTTCTCCGCGTGCAGCACACAGCAAAATGTCTTTCAAAGTAAAAGCACTCCAGCAGTTCTGTTGACTGAATCCATTCATTTGTTTAGAAAAAGGTTTTTATTGTGAAATGTTTGCAGGACCGGAAGATGCTTGGCTTCATTCTGTAGAGACCTGGCATTTAGCTGAGTACAGATGCCTGCTTCTATTCAAGAAAATACAGTAGTTATACCAGAAACTTCACACAGCAGACACACACAGAGATCTGATAAAATAGTTATTTTAAGATGAAGGAGAAAATGAGCCAAAAATGAGCAGATGTGACATAAATCTGTTTTAGACATGTTCCGCATCAGTTCTAACAGTGATGTGTGTGATGTGCCTTTGATTTTCAGGTGGCTTGTGAAACCATGCTGAGTGGATCTGACCTACTTGCTAACCTCAGGAACACTGCAGGTAAAAGAAATGAACCCTGTCTTATTTAAAGCAGCTTAGAAGCGTGTGTGCATCACCTGAGGAGATCGCTCCTACACAATGGTCACGATCACAAAGTGATGGGTGGTAGGGAGCTGAAATCATACTGTCCCACAGGACCGTGTTTATTTTAGATTCTGGTGAATGAGCTTGAGCAAGTAGAGATTTAAAGTATTACATCTCCAGTTGTTTATTGGATATATTTCATGTCAGGAACCACTAGAGGGCAGTGGTCAGCTTCATATTCCATAACATTCAACTACACTTACCAGCAAATACTTTTATTCTTTGTGGATACAATCATTAGCAAGACTACAGCATCCTGTGTTACTAAGTTTTTGGTTTAGTTTAGTTCGTGTGTGTGTGTGTGTGTGTGTGTGTGTGTGTGTGTGTGTGTGTGTGTGTGTGTGTGTGTGTGTGTGTGTGTGTGTGTGTGTGTGTGTGTGTGTGGTGTGTTGTGTGTGTGTGTGTGTGTCCCGTGTGTGTGTGTCCGTGTGTCCGTCTCACTACTGAGGTTCTTCAAGCACTTGATGGGATTTTGTCCAGAAGAAAATGTCCCTATGAAGAAACGATCTCATAATAGAAGTGAATGGGGGGGGTGTGGTTTATTTGCTTTGTATCTACATCATGTCGACCTCCCTCAAACCAGACACTGAAATAACCTCCATGTTATCATCCTGCAGGGATGTGTATATTCTACTGGGGTGCTGACATGTTTCGACCTGTACAGTCTGTATCTGGAGTGTGCTGATCCCACTGGGTGTGGACTGGGCTTCAACAGCTTGGCCTGGGACTACCAGGTAACTCCACATCCACTGACACTGCACAACATATCATATTTGTACTGTAAATTATCATTTCAGGTTGGTTTCAGCTAAGGCTGTATTAAAAATCCGCTTGATTTAAGTGTTGTGGATGGATGTATGAAAGTTAAGGGTGGTATAGTATATCCCCCCCCCCCCCGCTTATACCAGTATTAATATGCAAGTGTACCTTTTAATACAACTTTACATGTGCTTGTTATGTACATTTATATACATTTATTTAGAACACTAATTTCCAAGTCAGTTGCTCTGGAACTTTTTATGCCAGCCCTGCAGTTAAATGTCTGGAAAATCAAAAACAAAAACCCTGTGCTCTCTGCGGTGGAGGTTCATACGTCCTGTCCTGCATGTTCTAGCCAGGTGCTACCACTCGCCTAAATACTGAGCAGATTTTCCTGTTGTTGTGAACATCTCCTTCTGCGCTCTTCATATGTGAAAGGCAAACTCTGGAAAATGTCCGAGCCAAATTATCATTACATTTTCCAGAGGTCATGTCTGAAAACAGCGTCAGACATACTGTACATTTTTCCTGATCAGTGACTTGAATTTGTTTCTGGCGGCCATTTGGAGCCATTGGAGGTTGACCAAAGAAATCTCTCATCCATGTACTGTGCTTCATCTTAACAATGACTAACCGTGCTTCTGTGGTGGTTGCAGGGCGTGCACAGAGGTCAATCTGTGCTTTGGAGAGCAACAATGTGACGGACATGTTTCCTCCCATGCCTTCACTGACAGAGACCGTGAGATTTACTGCTCCAAACGCTGGGCTGTGGTTCCACGACCAGACTGGTTCAAAACCCAGTTCTGGGGTGATGGTGAGCTGATTCCTAATATTAGACACACCACAGTTTGTCCTGATTGTATCGCAGCATCTTGACCTGTGATCCAGAAATGAACTAGTTCTGTGCTTGGACTGTATGAAGAACTGGAGTTTGATCATACTGAGCAACTGAAGTATCTCTGTGTTCAGTATGTTTATGCACTAACAGGTCTAGCGATATCACTACCAGTTTGGAACCAACCATTTTCTAGTATATATTTACACCTGTGTGATGGGGAAGCTTCAAACCCATATTTATTCATAGAGAACATTTTAGTGACGCAGTGGAGAATTCCCCTGACATGAATAACTTCACATTCATGGACTTTTTGTTAATAATGACAAACGACTAAATGTAATTTGAAGAATATGTTAAAAGTTTTATATATATTTGTCAAACAGCTTGTCTGGAGGAGAGCAGTGAAACTGGACGATTCTGCCCTTTAGAACAGTTTGGGGTCATATAGTAATTCTAGACAATCTCTAAAGGTCTTAAAGGAGACATTCATATTCAGGTTCATATTTAAGTAGAATTATTCTGCATTTCCCACCGAATTAATTCAATCTACGGCGGATAGATTCTTAGTGACAGGTACACAGAGAGAAAGAGTGATGGATAAACTATGAGGTCTGCATGGACGGTAAAAAACGTTATGAACCATAGCACAAGCATGTGGTAGCGTGTCAGAATGAGTGAGCACACGGCCAATAGCCCTGCACATACAAATTAGTGTAAAACATCTTTTGTCACAGTCTACATCATTAATCGGAAACTCTGGTAATTAAATATGTTGACTTGCTCTAATGTCCAGAAAACACGCCACCTTAACCAGTCCATTGTTGCAGCTCCTCTTTTCAGCCTCTGTCTGAAACACCTTCAGCTCCTGTCTCTTTAAGGCCCCGCCCTCCAGATAAAGCCCTCCCTGCTCTGATTGGCAGCTGGCCCACTCTCTTGTGATTTGTCAACGCTTCCAGCACATGTAGGAAATGACGACCGTGTAGGACTGCGTTATACCAATGTGATGTCATATGACAAGCACAGAGGTCAAGGAAAAACTTAAAAAGCAACATATATATTTCTCCTTTATGATCTGATCAGCAGTGATTCATGTGTTTTTCCAGATGTTTTGACATGAGTCATATTTTTAAAACAGGAATGAAACTTGTTTCCATATTTGTCTCTATGATTCTCATGACCTTTGCTGTTGTGCTCAGACCTCTCCACAGCCAGCAACATCATCTTCTCCAATGGAGACCTGGACCCGTGGGCAAACGGAGGGGTAAGGGATCAAACCAAGTCAGTAGACTTCAGTGAGCTGTGAAGCCACCGTTGTCAGTCGGTTGAGTTAACCCGCTCTCTGCTGTTCAGGTGCGCAAGTCCTTGAGCTCATCGCTGATCGCTGTCAACATCCCTGAGGGAGCCCATCACCTGGACCTGAGGTACAGCCGGCTGCTGACCCCTGGACAGTCACTTTTAAGTTAAACTCACAAGACAAAATCGAATAGGACATTTCTCTGTTGTTTCTTGCAGAGGATCCCACGATGCTGATCCAGTGGTCAGTGATCACTGCCAGGGAAACAGAAGCAGACATCATCGCACAGTGGGTGAAGATGGAGAGGAGAAGTTTAAAGAAGTCACTTTAAAGCTCAGTCTCTCTGTCACAATATACTGGATATTAAAGAATGAATTATTGATAATGTGTAATAACACATAGGATAATATCCTGTAAATGATCCAGTGCCTTGTAAATCCTTTCCATTTCTTTATGTCCTGATGCAGTATTTCACACTCCAACAAAGTGGATGTTAGTTATTGGTTTTAATTATTATGCTGAACAAACCTCATGTCTCTCTGGAACGTGGGTGTAGAATATAGAAGTGTGTTCACTGTGGAACTGAACAGAAAGTGAGTGAACCTAATGTCAGTGTGTGTGATGAATGGGTTTGATTGAGTGGGATGCCAGTGAACTGTGTCATCTCAGAGGAGCTGCTCACTGCGGAGCTAATTTCAGACCATGCATGGACAGGGGTGAGATTTGCACCTCGTCACTACTCTACACAGGCAGCAGTGTTACAAGGCTGCAGCTTGGCTGGCGTGTTCAAACAGCCTGTTTGTATCTGACCAGCAGTCCAGGACCTCAAGATATTCACATCACAATCATGGAGGGGCTGAGAGAACCAGGGTCTATGTGATTAGCAAGTTAAAAACTTATTTGATTACTTAATGAATTGTCTTAGCATTATCTCAGCTCAATGTTAACCCTTTAGTGCTTGTCGAAACACACTGATGATTGTACTTGTTCAAGTACAATCATCAGTCTCTGACGTGAAGAAACACACAAAACCCAGCGAGGGAACCAGAAACCATCTCCCTTAGTCAGCCTTTGCTGGGACGATCCAGTCAAATACAGTAGTGCTCCCTCTGTAGATCAGTGCAGGAATTGCATGTGACTGGCGCGCTGTCTGTTGGGTGTTAATGGTTAGCAGTTCTCTGCTCTTCACAGATCCCTCACTTACCTGACTCTACCTGCTCATCTCTCAAAGCCGTTTATCCAGCATGCTCTTTGTGGATGTGTTCAGTTTATCTCAGTGAAATGACAGGGAGCTGCTCTCGCTGTGTTTCTAATGTTTAAAATTAAAAAACTACATGTTGAAGCACATGTAGCAGCAATCACTGCAGACCTGCTTTGTTTCACCAGTCAATGATCAACACAAATGTTTCTGTTCAATAAAATCGTTTTCATTTTCATTTTTTTGCACAGAATTAATGCAGATCCAGCTTTTATTTTACACCAAGTGACATCAACAATACATTGTGTAAGGTTGAAATGGAAGAAAAACAACCAATACCGCCGCCCCTCCGTCAGAACAAAGCTCTTCCACGTTTTCCACATTTCTATGTAGATCCCATCTCACAGCATTGGCAGAGGTCACACTTCAGACAGACAGAGGACACACAACACTCAGGGGACAGTGACCGTGAGGAGGTCTTGGAATAAATGGATTCCATTGCTACTTTTCAAACAATGAAAACGGGTGTAGTCAGCGTGGAGCATCTTCGAACCTCTGCCAGCAGATATGTATTTAGTCATGTTTTGGCTATTTTGGATAAACTCATAGACTGTATAATAAAAAAGACAAACTAGAACCTCTGTTGTGAAAATGAATAAAAGTAGCAGTCGCTCTGTGATGACCGAACCTACAACGTGTAGTCATCTTCAAGCCTGCAGGTAAACTGGGGCAGAAAGTGTCTGTGACGAATACAGTTAGGTCCACGGCTTCTATTTACAGTAAGTCTGACATAATGTGAACATGTGGGTCTGCAACATGTGTAACTCAGACAATTTCTGCAATTACACATTCATCGTGTTTGTCTATGAGAGTATTTACCAATCATATCGACCTCACTCTATAACCAGAGATTGTTTATACATATGACAAAACATTGAGTGGTATGTGCACACAGTGAGTATTGGGCCTCTAACTCCAACTGTACCAACAACTCTTGTAAAAACCTGCCTCAGAGCTGCCCTGTTCTTGTACTTTATATGATGCTTTAATTAGCTTTAATCTTCCCACTCTGGTAAAATACACTTTAATGTGCTTTGTGGTGATACCACTGTAAATGAATCTAATAATGAGAAACTGATGAATACTTGACAAGTCTAACAACTGTACAGCTGTGGCGTGTGTAGCCTGCTGTTAAAAGCAGTCTGTTTGGTGGCCGCAACTAATATAGAAATCCATCAGTCGTCAGTGACTTTAGTCTAAAAATAGTGGCATCAGTCTTCAAAAGCCACACCAGTGACACTGTTATCAAAAGCACTGAAAATATCTCCTTTGTTAGTTTTTCCTGAAAGATGTGGCTTTGGAGAAAATGGCTTTTCATCGATAAGAACAAAACCAAACGCCGGGGGTGACGATATCTCCAGCATGTCTTTGGCTCAGGTTTTATGCTGAAACACATCCAGGGAGGGATCACGCAGAGCCCTCGTCAATAGGGTTTAAATACACACTGGGAGAGATCAGCATCATGTAAACCTAATGATTGATTTCAGGGAAAAATATCAATCCTCAATCCTACTGTAAAAATGATCCCCAATCGCAATTACCACACACTGTTGTAAGTCAGCAACAAGTAAAAAAATAGCTGGGATGAATAGAAATGCACGTTCACAGACAGCTAACAGTTGGTCTTTTGAATGTTGTCTGAAGCAACATTAAAGGCACACGTGAGGAAAAATAACAGAATAAACAAAATGAGTTTGGTCTCAATTCAAAGTTTTTAAAAGTAACAACTACAAGTGGAGCTATGATGTAAACTAGTGGAATGGGTAGGAAGGACTGCAAACTGCTGTGGCCACTACAACAAAAACTGAACAAAACACTCACAATCCAGCTCACTGTATTTAGATAGCTGCAATTACAACTTTAAATATACACTAGAAATCAATATATTATGCTAAATTTATATTTAAAATCTAACGGTCAGAAACACAAATACTAAAGCCTTACAGAGGAAAATGACAAAAGAATGAAATGGAACATTCAGCGAGAAGAGCACTGCTCGAGACACATTAAAAAACCCACAAAGAAATAAACAAATGAATGCTCAGAACCCACGACTACGCTCATAAAACAAAAGCTTCACAGTTCAGAAGTAGATCTGCTGCCTGGCAACAGCTGGAATACGTTGTCTGTGTCCCATGCAGAGAAGAATGCTGCATTCATGTCATGTGGGAGGAAAAGCTGCTACATGGTTGTTGGTATAGGTCATGAAGACACATTTTGGGTGGCCGGGGGGATAAAACTCATTTTGGTTTGTATATCTACTTTTGAACAGAGTCATGAATACTTTGAACGTTTCATACATGCTGTTTCCAAATGACAAACGGATATTTTACTAAATCACATGCCCATAACCCTACAGTAAACGTTTGTAGCTGCCCATGACTGGTCTGAGTAATCATTAATCATTAGCACTTTCCAAGCAACGTCTTCTTGACCTGAGGTTAGTGAGTGGGATTTTTGTGCTGTAAAATCCCACCATATCCTGTATGACATGAATGCAGCACGGAACAGCAGACACACAGACTCCTTTTACACCTGGCATTAAAATGTGTCTTGTATCCAGATTATATGTAGGTATGATTTTAACCTGATTTTCAGCTTGTATTGATGGGTGTCTGATCGCTCTGTTCAGCTCACCATCCTCTTGTATGAACAGATCCATGAAAAAACCAGAAAGAGGAGAAGAAGAAGAAGAAGATGGCAGCCATCAGTGAAGCCGTAATTGTGTTGTCTTGCTTTTCGATCTCGTCTTCTCTCCATCCACAGGTGCCTTGAGTAATGTGAGGACTGCTTCCTGTGTTTACTGGCTAATGGCTGCTAGCTGTGTAGCTGCTACTTCACTGGTTTGATTATACTTGTGTTCAATGTTCAACCCCAATACGTCCTTGACCTCTGGAGGTGATTTGGACAATCTGATGATAATCACATTTTAATGCAGGTATAAATGTGTTAACAGCCTGTTGGCACGCTCTGCCCTGTTCAGGAAGAATAGTTCTAGCCAGAGCACTTGAAGACTATATACAGTGTGATGAGGAATTAGCTTGTTCCTCAGATCCCTGCAAGGCTGGCACCCATGTGCAAACATGTGGGCAGAGCAGTCAGGTTCTCGGTGCAGCAGGCAGCGGTTGGTTTCAGTTCCCACAGCTGGCGGCTGCTGTCAGGGAACCTTTTAGCTGCTTTCACACCTCGCACTGAGGTAAGACCACCAGACACTGGCTTTGTGTCACAATGGATTACATTCTGTTTCAGAAACATCTCCATTGTAATAATACAATGCAGGGCTACAAATTAAGACATGAACGTGTTGGAGGATTTTCTCTGGAATAAAAATGGTGATTTTTGTTAGAAATTGAACATTGTTGACAATCGGAAAATATCAATTCAAACATCTGTATCAGTCCAACCTGACACTCCACCTTCCCCCATAACAAGAAGGCTTCAGTTCAAGTCACACTCAGGACCAGTGCTGACGTTATCTGAGAGAGAGAGAACAGAAACCTTCCTCCTCTCCTACAGAAAACACTCTAACAGAAATCCTAAAGATTTTTTTTTATAAATAAGCTACACACTGGACCAGGCTCCTGTTATTTCACCAAGACTGTTAGCACATAGCAAACAATAGATCCAATTAGAAAAGAGGCTTTTTCCATCTGTGTTCAGGGTGGTTTTGGCAGAGGTCACTCACTGAGACAGAAGGGATGTAGCTATCATCTTGGTGTTTGACCAACCCTGAGATAATTTGTTGTGTTTATACCAGTCATTTGAGTTCTTCTCTGTGTGGGTCACGCAGTGGAAGGCCAAATAGGCAGAGGATGAGCTTCAGTGTTGAAGACATACTGGTCTAAGCTGATGAGGTCGGGGTCATCTGAGAAGAGCAGGTACAGATATTTCAGGGTCTCTCCGAGGAAGAAGCTCTCCATCTTGTCTTGAGGACTCGGGTAGTCTGGGTCGCGCACATTATTGATGGAGGTATAGCCACCAGAGGAAACCTGGAACACACACATTCACAACTCATTCTTTAAGATATATAGGTCAAAAAATGTAGTATTTACCAACCAGTAAGATACACAAGCATATAGTCACAGTTCTCTTCAAGAAAGGAGAAGACATTTGTGTTGTTCAAGTTTACACATTACACCTTTTGTAAGAAGGCTTATAACTAGCTGCTTAAATAATGTAACACAGGACCAGGACTGTTGTGAGCAGTTAAGCAGGATAAATAAACATAGAAGTGTAAGATACTGATAGCAGGGGTGGCATGTTGATGCAGTGATTAGATCTGTGTTGGTACAGTGTCTCCGATAGACGTGACGGGGTGAAAACTAGCAAAGTCCACACGAGTGTAATGTTTATCAACATCACTGATCAGAGCTTGAATCATCTCACTTCGTAAATGAGTGGAGACCAGGAAGAAGACCACAACACACACACAGAGGGAGTGTGACTTCATTCTCTGCTCAGGACGCCATCTCTTCTATATCTTTTAGAGATGCACGATATATAAAAAAAGTTATCATCGTCGCAATATCAACGTGCGCGATACATATACGTATCACAAAGGAAGGCTTAAACTGCCTATAAATTGTGTTCCATGCGCCATTGTGTGTGTGTGTCTCTCCACCTTTCTCTCTCAGCTGACGTCTCTGACTCGCTACAGTTTAAAAGTTGATTTGTTTGTCGCCACAATATCAACACCGATCATCTAATAACGGCCGATACAATTTCGGGGCGCTCAGTTTGGTTTGACGCGGTTCACGTAGCGCAGAGTGCGAATGATAAGGACAAAGAGAGGAGCAGTAAATTACTGACAGAGTTGTCAAAAACGGTCAAAAAAAGAACCTTTCACGATCCAAACATGTATGAAAAGACCCCAAATTAGTGCACTATAGGTGGACTTAGTGGAGCTGTGCATGGCTCCCTAGTGTCTGCCCTGACTTGGAAATGAGTTAATAATCTCACATAACTGTGCACTGAACAACAGACCTGCATATAAACGCCCACCTCACACACTGACTCCAAATCCAGACATTTTACCTACCTTAGTGTACTTGTTAAAGTTTTTAAGAATCTCCCAGCCCCACTGCTGGTACTTGAGGTCCTTGGTAAACCTGTAAAGGTAGAAGAGACTCTCCACGGTCTCTGGTCGCAGGAGGTTGTGTCTATCAGCAAGCTAGAACAGACAATACAAAAGAGACACAAACAATAAATTGTGAGTCACATCTGAGACTTTAGTCCCATTTTTGCTTATTTCTTGTATTTCATCTGCCCAGTGTTTTCTGTTACACTCTCAGACAAACACGTCTGTGCCACCAGGCATTTAAAAATATCTCGACCTACTTTCACATCAATGTCTCGGATGCTGCCCTGATGCATATTGAAGTGGACAATCTCTGGACTGAGGCCTGTCTCCATCTGCGCGTACATCTGGTAGCAGGTCTCCATCAGCTCTTTAGCCAGATCCATATGATCAGCAGGCAGGCCGTTGTGAGCACCAAGGGCCAGAGTGCCTGGCAGGAAACACACTAGATGGTCCTGAATTAACAGACAAATACAGTTGAGTCCTCCATACTGATATGAATGATCAGTTAATACATTCATTATCTGATTAGTGATATCTGATTATAATACAAAGTCTACAGCTTACTGGTTGATTTTTTATATTCTGATATTAGTGGTGATTTCACTGAAATCCAATTACAAACACTGTACTTTGCTAAGTTCAACAGAATTGAGAGCAACAGGAGATGGTTATGAATATTACTGACCATTTTAGTGCTGAACTGTCCGTGTGAGACCTCTCCTACAAAAGTAAGGCCATTAGGAGAAGACTTCTGCAACATGTTCTTCTTAATACCTTCGATAGCTTGCATATAGTCCTCCAAGAGCCTACACACACACACACACACACACACACACACACACACACACACACACACACACACACACACACACACACACACACACACACACACACACACACACACACACACACACACACACACACACACACCAAACAGGGTGAAAAGCTGGTAGAGTGAAGACATTTGACACTTGGAGATTTACATGCTAACATTGGGGATGGAAATGTCATAAATAAGAATAAAACTTAATTCACCACAAGAGTGAAGCTTCCCACAGTGAAATTTATCATGAAAGATCAAAGGAAGCACTCTGTTGATACTGAGCTGACACGTAACTTTTCTAGTAAAGTTTCTGCTGTATCACTAACTGTGTGTCAGTATGCCAAGATGAGCTGTCTGGCCTCACTGTTGGGCTACATCCATACTACTACATGTTCTTTTGAAAACTGTGTTTTGGTGTGTATCTGTAGGAGAGTTGATGCAATTTCAAACGAAAATGTAGCAATGCAAATGTAGCCTTAAGCATCATGTTTGGAGGAAACCCGGTAAAATCTTTTAGTGAACTATCCCTTTAAGTTCAGAGCTATGTTTCATGAAATCCTGGTTCAGATTGCTGAGGTTCACCTTCCAACAGGAGAATGATCCTAAGCTCGCACGGCCAAGACAAGACAAGACAGGAGTGGCATGAGCACAGCTCTGGGAATCTTGTCTCGTGTCTCTGCGAGTTGTTGGATTTTTCTGACGCATGAGTCCTCAGTAGTCATTACAGAGTAAGACTCACTAAATATTTATCCAAAGACAGGACAGATACCTAGTTTCTAGCAGTTTCTTGCACAGTATTTACAGAGCTGACTTTGCAAAAGAACCAGTATGATCCTTTAGTTTCTGAGTGTTTCCTAGTATCAGGTCTGGTCATGTGAGTAAACAGTAGGTTCTTGGGGCTCAACTCACTGGTTGTCCTTCTTGCCTCCCTGGATCCACTGCTTCAGGAGGTATTCATAGTAGCTGTCTGCTCTGGCTCCAAGTGTGTAGATGCCTTGATGGGTGAACTGTCCATTGTTTGTGTTGATGAACATGGGAACGAGACCGTCCAGCTTGCCGTCCAGCTTGTGGACCTGATTCATAACCTCGGCCACCGCAGCCTGGAAAATCAAAGTCAGAGGTCAAACAAGGAGAGCTGTGGGTATTTTTGTAATATTCATTCAATGACTCAAAGTAAATTGACAGTTAAAAAAATTGTAAATTGCAGAGAAGAAATTCGGGATGTTGAACCCACAGTAGCCTGCTGATATGTTTAACAAACTATCTAATGTGAAAAGATAATAATTCATCACACCTTCATCTTCATGCTGCACTGCTGTATTAAATATTGTCTACACTCAACACTACCAAGTAGGTTTGATACATCCTTGATAACCAGTGCAGTTTACAAATTAGTGTTAAATCGTACAGACAAGAATCAATAATTCCATAATTTACATCAGCTTGCAAACATTGTCCAATCCTTACGATATTTCTGGAAAGGGTTCCAGCTAAGTTAAGAATGGCTGACAACAGAAAAAGATTATTACTGGCAGTGGGTTGTAAAAACAATTGTTTTGGGATGAGAAGCCAGTTGCATGAATTACTACATGGTCTTGTGTCCATTTCCTCTCTCACTTATCAGTGGGTTTGTTTGGATGGGTGTGTGATCTGGGGGGTTGAGTCCAACCCTGTGGATACTAAGCTCTAGAATTTGTAATGAAGCAACTAAGGAATTGTTTTCCCCTCAATGACAATTTTTAACATGGTAAAATCTAAAACTGGGCCACAGGTTTTTATGTATATAGGAATAAACATGACTGAGCTATAAATGTCGTTGCCGCCAGGTTAAATCTGGAAAGTCAGTGGGTTTGACTGTTCCTGTGGCCAAAATTATAGATGACAGGCAACTAGCATTTGAAATCCACTGCTATCTGTCCATTTCTGCCCAACTTAAACTCTTAGCCAGACTTAGTTCGTTGTGATTTTACCTCTAGCTGTAAATGATCATTCTCAGTTTTGTGTTCACCTTAATTCAGGGCTGAAAAAAAGACTTGAGTTCATACTGCATAAGAGTTACAAAACAACACCTGCAGATTGGGAGTACTTTTCTGTCACTGTTATTTATAAAATGCCACAATGTTAGGGCAAAAAAAAGAACTGAGCCAAAGTGACAATCGAAAAACGTCACCTCGTACTGGGGATCCTGGGTGAGGCGGCTGAGCTCTCTGAACTCCAGCTGGATGCTTGTAACCTCAGCCACTGTGCTGTCTGAGGTCCAGCGAGGGGGGTGGGCTGTACCTTTCCCGATGTTCACATCAGAGTAGGGGATCTTGGACGGGGTGTTGAAGGCAGGCATCAGCCTGGAGCCGATGTCTTTCTGTAGAGGAAGAACAGAGGGTTGTAAAAACAATTGTTTTGGAGTGAGAAGCCAGTTGCATGAATTACTAAATGGTCTTGTTTCCATTTCCACTCTCAGTTATCAGTGTGTTTGTTTGGATGGGTGTGTGATCTGGGGGGTTGAGTCCAACCCTGTGGATACTAAGCTCTAGAATTTGTAATGAAACAACCAAGTAATTGTTGTGTATATCAAACACTAAAAGGAACCAGACAAAACAGCAGATTTTCCCCTCACTGCCAATTTTTAACATGGTAAAATCCAAAACTGGGCCACAGGTTTTTATGTATATAGGAATAAACATGACCGAGCTATAAATGTCGCTGCCGCCAGGTTAAATCTGGAAGGTGAGTGGGTTTGACTGTTCCTGTGGCCCAAAAATGTATGTTTGTAAATGTTGGCAATTCTGTTAGCTCTCCACAAATCCTCAGGTTTTAGGCTGTTGTTTTTAAACAACTTTTAGGTTTTAGAGTGTGTTTTTAATTCTGCACCTTAGGTCTCAATTAGGTAAAGAGGGAAAGCTCTGTCTGCAAACTTATTGGCAGATTAAATGCAATGGAGAAGGTGATGCTTTCTGTCTTCTTCAATGTGTTTAATACCTGCTTACGTCCTTTCTTCTTCATGTGGCTATAAATGTTGTTAAATGAGAGCATGTGTGTTGTACTCACAGCTTTGTCTAAGAACAGGGTGTCTCCAGTTAGATGGTAGGTGCTCAGCAGACCTCCCAAGATGCGAATGGTGCTCTCAAACAGGTTGACATCCACATTCTTGTTGAAGGTCAGCTCTGTGGCCACCCACGTCCTTGCTTCTTCAAATTCTGTAACAAAACATTCGTGCCAAGAATAATAATAACTGAAGATTTACCAACACATGCAAATGCAACTGGTTTAAGATTGCAATAAAGCTAATGCCATTATGAAAAAATGTTGTGTCTTTTTCTTCTCATTCTCGTCACAGTCCTCACTAAATTACTAAATGTGCTCCAGTGGTTGTTCTACAGACGATTTGATATATTTTGACAACAAGCTTTGCGACCATCCTCTGTGAGCTTTCCCCTCTTTAGATCAACCTTTCAAGCATTCAGGAGGCAAGTATTTGATTCTATGTTTAGTGTTTGAAGATATGGCCTACCTTCTTTAAGCCCCAGGATCCACATGGTATCCAGGGCATCAATAAGCGTCAAACCAAGGCCAAACCACTCGCCGTAGGACTTGGAGATGGGCCTAAGCTCATCATGGCCCCAGGCAAAATCTTTATAGCCCTTCCATGCATGTCTGAAAGATTCCCGCACCGTCTCCAGCCGGCTAGTTTCTAGAAAACACAAAACACACAGGATGCCAGTTTATGATCCCATCTCAGTCTAAAGACCAACAAGGAAACAAATGACTGGTAAATGCTGAAGTGGATGTTAGAAGTATATGGTCAGACTCAAAGCCTCTAAGAAACTGTGATACATCGGCTTTTATTTAAATAATTATACATGTGAATTCATGAATAATTGAGGTATATAAAACAACAGATACCTGACTCTTTGGATATTATGGCTTCTTGGTTGGTCGGTGAATCCTCCTTTTCCCCATCCTTGGTGCCCTCTGTGACCTGTTCAGTGTCGATCACTGCTCCACGCCAGCTGAAAGTCACCGGTGGAGTGAGAAATTAGCCACATAAACTACATGCAGAGAACTTTGGTTGTGATCACATTGCCAGTGTCACCTGATAATTGGCTCCTCCTCCCCTTCTTTCTTGCTGTCAGCCGCCTTGTCCACCACCACTGTATCTGAAGTGTTTCCTTTCCTCTGAAGGCGATTCTGGAGGACGGGTGGTCCTCTCTTATTGGATAATTTCCTCTGCAGCAAATAATGACATGATTAAAAAAAAGTGTTTAACCATTTAAAATGTCACTTCATGTGATATAATGATTTTCCAGTCTTATTGACAACTCAAAGCATTTCACACCATCAGTTACATTCACCCTTTTACACACATTCATACAGCACTTCTATACAAAGTGATTTTTCTATCAAACATCATTCACAAACTGACGGAGCAGCCATCAAGGAGTCACAGATCAGACCAAAATCTTTCACGCTTCTAAAATTTGAAGTAACCTCGTGACAGCCTTCAGAGAACAGAAGCAGAGCATTACAAACCTGGGAAGGTTGTTCTGGCAGTGGTGGGCGGCCCTGTTTGACAGGCTCAGGCAGCACATGAGGGATGGCAGGCCTCAGGACGCTGTTACTGTCAATGTCGTGCTCCGCATCTGGAAGGCCTCAACACACATACAAAAAGGTTTTATTACTCAATAGGTAAATACAACGTCTGCTGCAGAGACGTTAAAAAACAACCCTCCAATAATATTGCACTGTTACTTATTTCATCATCGAACTATAAATGGAGGAATCTCTGTCCCTTGACAGAGATTCCTCCATTTATTTTACACAGTGAGTGAACTGCCCTTCCTGTTAGCATGTTTAAAGTTGTTTTCAGACATGACCTGTGGGTAAAGTCCATCGAATTGGGTCAGCACTTTATCTGCTGTTTGCTTTTCACACATGCACAACACAGTGGGAGGTTCTGCACAAACACTTTCACAACAGCAACAAATCTTCTATTCAGGCGAGTTGTGGAGCAGCCGGGTGGAGCAGGCGGAGGAAGGAAGTAACATGTTCATTCTGCTGCATCATCATCAAAGGTCACACTCCAGCTTCACACTGACTGCTCTAAAACTAGTCGACACAATAGAAAAATAACTGTAAATGTGGCATGTGCATGAGTTTGGCCATAGTACTTAGCCAGCGAAACCTCTCTGCAGCTACTTTGCAGTCTCATGGAGGTTGAGCTTCGACTTTCAACACAGTAGACATGCAACTTTATCCGAAGGTTTTCTTAGTTTTCCAGATCTTGTCTTGACTTCCAAGACGAGAAAATGTGGAAGCTCTTTGATTGCTGTTTATTGCATGCTCCTGATTCATGGGGGTAAGTTGGCTTTCTCACCCTCAGACAGTCTCTGAGAGGAGCCTTTTGATTTTTGAGTATTAAGGTTTGAAGACTCAAAGACCCCATTCAGACCTGGTACTAACATCCGCCCTGAGTGATCTGATCACAAGAGGTCAGTGCCAGGTTTATTGGGACATGCATAAATGGCCCTGGGTCGGAATTGAACCTGGGCCTCTGTGGGTTGGGGCAGCAGCTCTACCAGGTGAGTTATACCCTGCCCCAGTTTAAACATATTTTAAGCCTCTCGTGCCCATACATGTATTTGTCTGTAGCTACAGCCACAATATCAACACTGATCACCAAATAATGACTGATAGTTTTCGTAGATTGGTCAAATCTTTCTTTATAGCTGCACACATTCATTCATTCAGCGCCTCCTGACTCTGCTTGCTCCCTTTCTCTCTAGCTCGTGCCGACACACAGACACACACACACACACAAACATTGTCATCCGACACATCTGTAAAATCAAACTAGGTACAAATGACATCATTTGGTTTCCATCAACACACGATGGTTGTGATTATTTGTATAGAGAGCAGGGACCTGAGATCCGGTCACATGGTCACAGGAGACACATTCAGGACGCATATTAATGCCATGTGTAAACACACGTACTTAACACTGTCCACTTGTGATCAGGTCTCTTAGGACAGATTTTAATAACAGATCTGAAGAGGGCCAAAGACTTTATCCAGTCCAGAGCTGTCATCAGCACAATTTCTGAATACAATTCTTCACCTACCAATTCCTAGTGAGTCCATTAACATCTACTGAGTTAATCAAGTTCTACTTCTTCTCACTTCAAGCGTGAAGAAAATATTGCCCGGTTGTACGCACAGTTGTGTAAACGTATGCATTCTTGTCAGCATTAAACACATTATTCTGTTGGCATTGATAGCATGCCAGTAGCTCAGACATAACTATACCATGGGAAATGTTTAATGTATGAAGAGCCTTACCTCTGAGGTGTTCAGTGACGGTAGGATAGGTGGCCATCCCACAGATAAACATAAGGACAAGGATGAAGAGGATGAGGCTCCGCTGCAGCCTGGACAGCTGCTTCCATTTCTGCAGGCACACAGAAAGAGGAAGATGGAGAATAACGTCAGTTTCAACCCAGCGCCTGCAGAATATACTTCTTGACCAAACAAGCAACATTTAGCAACATGACTGACAGGTCTCATCCCTCAAACTCAATTCATGTTGTGGTCTTGTGCTGCTAAAATGTTTTTGAACAGAACAGCAAATGTAGAGCGGTTGTGCTGTGGTGATTGATTTGTTACCATCAATCAAATGATATAATTTCCTGTCTGTGTAAAGCAGTGGGGTTAGGGTTGTGGTCTATAAATAAACTGACTTGACTTAAATCTTCTTATTTCATAACACTGCCTGCACATTGATTCACTCAGCCCCTCCCGTCTCCGCTCTCTCCCTCTCCTCATCTCTCCTCATCTCTCCTCCTCACACTGACACACACACACAGTCGACAATGGTCACCTGTAAACTCAGACTGGCTAAAAACAACATCTGGTTTTGTGAAAAGCAATGATGCCTGTGTGTATTTGCATTTGAAAGGAAGTGAGACCTGAGGGGTAACATGAGACACATTTTAATGGCAGGTGTGAAGAGCTGTCGACTTGTGATCAGTTCTCTCAAGATGAATGTTAAAACAGGTCTGAAAAGGGATAATCTGCACTGGGACTGGTTTATTATATAACATACCGACCATGTAAATTATACTATGCAATCTTTTGGTTGAGCTCCAGTAAAATGTCTACTCTAAAGAGTCAAATATCTGTGCTGCCATTGTAGTTTGGACTTCACTATTGACGTCCTGGGGCTTTCCTTACTCTGTTACAGCACAATCATCCCACCTCTTTACTTTGTTATTAAATTACTACATATTTGTGCACAACAAGCTCAGAATCATACAGTGCAATGCCAAATGCACTATCTGGAAATGGTACTGCATTAAGACTTTTTCCAAACATGCTACATTTATAATTAGAAAAAGTCATAAAATACAACAAGCCCAACTTTGGAATTATGACGTGAGGACACAACGTAGCACCTGCTGGACAATTAAAGTTCACCACCAGATGTTTGGTTATCTACAGCTTAACGTTACCCCTCACTTCACTAAGGATCTCAGAGAAGATACACAATTTAAGTCAGAGTATTTCATCCTAGACATTCAACCACAGTAGCTTTTCCACACATATACTGGGGAGCATCAGCAGCCTAAACCAGCTGCGGGGGAAGTGGGACACAGCGGTGGTGTCCTGTTTAGAGCAGGGTGGAGGACACCAGAGCCCTGTGAACACGAGAGGAGAGAGACGGACATTCCTGCCTGATGAGTAGCCGCTTGGTGCGACCCACTTACCCTCCAGCAGGACTGTCTCCTCCACTGCTTACTGTTGTTGTAACCTCCACCTCCTTGTCCAGCAAGGCTCAGGGATACATAGTCCTGTCGAGGTGGTGGGTGCATTTCTGTAGAGGAGCCCTGGAGGAGGACACACACACACACACACACACACACACACACACACACACACACACACACACACACACAGAGGGCAGTGGGTGAGAGGAGAGCTGGGTGGGAGGTGTGGTGCTGTTAACCCAACAAGACATAAGCCAGAGGAGGAAGCATGTGAGCATGTATGGCTGGGTGTTATTACATTATTATTATTAGAAGCACAATGTGTAACATACTCAGAGCAGAGTTCCACCCCCTCTACACTTCACACAGAGTACAAAGCTAACTCAGGGTGCTAGAAGCCGGTTCCACAGCAAGACACCGCCCTCGAGTCACACACAGTTCATTCAGGATCTTATTGTTCATCACAGGGGGGACGTCAGCTAGCTAGCGACCCACGGAGCTGGACTCACACCTGCACGCGCCACCATACAATGAGAACTTTATTCATCAACAGGCTAACTTTATAACCTACCTACATGGAAACTGAGTGTAGACTGGTAGTAAATGCACACCACTTTACAGTAGATATATATCATGTATCACAGGAGACACTGCACACGGAGGAAGCAGCTTTACCTGCAGGATAAGGCGGTTTTACCTTTCACACAGGAGGGGAACCTCTGCGCTCTCTCTCTCTCTCTCTCTCTCTCTCTCCGTAGCTCCGCTGCGGCTCCCTCGGCGACGCGCCGCCGGGTGGAGGTAATGTTTTGGCGGGTTCACAGCTCAACTGTGGACCGAGGCATCGCTTGAGGCCTAAAACAAGCGATACCGCAGGTGGACACTGTGACACCTTTAAAGTCCAGCGGAGACACCATTTAAAACATCCCGGCGACAGGGTGGGCACACCTCATCCAAGATGGAAACAAATACATACAAATAAACTGGCCTTACCTTGAAAAGTATCCAGCGTTACGGAGGCGACAGGTTTAATCCACCGGGGGGACGTTGGAGCTGGCGTCGGTTACAGGAGCAGCCTCGGCGGCCTGTTCATGTTTCAGAGAGCCGTACTGAGGTCGCAGCGCCGGGCGGTTCAGGAGGTCCACTTGTGGCTGAGATGCTGAGCTGCTGCTTCTCTGACAACACACGGTCAGATGGCTGCGTGCTGCCTCCACGCTCTGCTCCAAACATCGGAAAACACAGACGCGTCCATGTGCGAATGAGACTGTTTCAAAGGAATTAAACACCACGATACAAAACACCTCTTCTGTTTCAGTCGATCCCAAACGGGTGGTGTTTTTCATCCATAGTTTAAATTTTGTATCATTCTTTAAAAATCATATTCATTTATTACGTTGTGTGAAATTATTACTTGAAACCAGGTCTCTGCCAGATCAGAGAACTCAATGGAAATACACTGACAGCTAATTCTGATGTCGCTGTTATTATTTGTGACAGTTTTCATAGATATTTACTTAAATTTGATATCAAGACTGTCATGAGTTCAATGTAATACTGCATTCCCTGCCCATAGAGGGCGCATGGTTGGATTGGTGGTTCTTCGACATGTATACAACACTAGGTATAGATGTCTGTGGTCATACTGTCTGCTGTTCTCGCATCGAGTTAAACACAAGTATTTCATTGTCAGGTAAATGGTGGGGCACAAAATGTCACAATATTTGTGATTTTTTTTCAGGCCGGTTTATTGGAATACACAACGTAGTGCAGGGTTTCAGACCGTTAGACAAATTCTTTATCATGCATACAGATACTATCGACATTTGTAACGACATGACAAAGTCATAAATATCTGTATGATATATTATCTGATGGATTCCATGCAAAACAGGCGCACAGTTGGCCCACATGACACCCGATGCAAATCTGCTAATTCACCATAAAAATAACCTAATAAATAGGTAGGCATCAATGTTAAGTATATTTTCATGCCACCGATCACAGATACAGTTACTAAAGCTCAATTTGCATGATGAAGGAGGCTCTCAGGCAGAGTAGGAAACAACCACCAATTGTCCAGCATGGCAGAGACAGTGGTTTTCCACCCAGTGTCAGTGGTTGGAAAACCATTAGAGAATTTGTTGCAGTTATCTAGGAGGTGTAAAAGAAATCAATTATATCTGCTTTCAGCTCCCATACAGCAGTGATATTAGCTCCACTGGGAACTCACTTAGACAAACTATGTCTTTTTCAGCATGTTTGATATGATATCTGGTTTTACCAGCGTAATGGTATTTGAAGTGTGTCACCAAATTTGCACGGGATGAGAATAAGAGCAGGACAGAGCACAGGTTATTCTAGCTCATGGGGGTAAGCTCACTTCCCTGAGTGAAACAATACACAGCAACATTTATTTAAATACATCAATTCATGATCAAGCAACATGCAATATGAAATAAACTTAGCATGTTCTAATATTTAGCATAGTTAGCTCGGGGTGGGAAGGATATCTGAAGGAGGCTAATGAGCCATCCAGGACTATATACGACCATAATAGCAAAATACCTTCATTTAATGGTTAAAGCTGCACTAATAGATACTTTTATGAGAACTATTGATCAAGTGACTACATGTAAAAAGAGGAGACACTCATACTGTCAGACTCACAGAGAATTATCCCTGGACTGCAGTTCCACTCAGCTGTACAGGTTTCAGGCTCTTTTAGCACACTGGTTTGGTTTCCAGCCTTTAACTCCACTCCCCTGAATGTCTCTTTTCAGGCAGATGTTTTCAACATCAATCTCTGATAAGCACCCTGTCAGTCTGTTTGGAACCAAACACCAGAGGGACAACGTTCAACACAAGCTGCTGGACATAGTGCAGCATTTAGAAACCAGCCAAATGTCTTTCTCTGGAGTTGGTGTGGACTAAACTAAAATACAAGTCAACTTTGAAAGACATTCCTAAGGTTAACACAAACACCAATCCAAATAAATGCAAATTCTGCAAAAGGAAACGGTGAACATCCCCATAACAACTTGTTAGGGTGATAATGTTGCTGTCGTGTTTTCACCTTTTCTTGTAGTCTCCAAATGGCCAGGAAATACATTTTAATGCAGCTTTAATTTTTGTACAGCATCAGAAACAGGACAATCTGAAATCAACACAATATAAATAAGGAACCATACAACCAAATAGAAAATCAACAGACAAAAACGCATGACAAAAGATGGAGAAACACAGAAATGACTGACGTACTATAAATGTAGACTACATGTAAATGTCAAAGAGGTTTAAAAAATATCTACAACAGCCACATTATGTATTTACAGTACTTACATTAAACATGGGACAATTTGGACAAAGTTGGTACACACAATTAATTCTTGTTTGAGTTTAAAGGATCAAAATCCCATGGGGGAAAAAAAAGTTGACAATGTCATCTGAATGGTAACTCTTCTATGATTAGACTTATATAAATAAGAACAGTAAAAACAGTGCAAGGGAGAAAGGTTATGCATTTTATAAAATAAAATTTCAGATCAAAGTAGATTATTTTCAATGCAAAGTCCAAAATCAGTGGACTTGCTAGTTGGCTTGGTGCTTGTGCATGTACTTGAACACTGGCAAACTTCAATATGAGAGACAAGACCAGAATAGAGAAAGCAAACACATTATCTGTGATGAGTTATCATCAAAATGAAAGTGACTTAATGAAAGTCAAACATTTACATAAATAAGCAAGTTTCACAAACACACACAAAACAAAACGTAAAAAATGAAGTTAATATCAGGATATTCAGCTTCAAAATGTCCCGGGTGCAAGCCAACAGTCACTGTGCAGAGGACACCTTCAGAAAGGGAGAGAAGCTCTGTCTCCTGGAGGATCTACAGCTCACTGTGTGTGTCTCTTGTCCTCAGTGTTTAAGTCAAAGAGGTTGTCCCCTATACTGAATTTACACTACGGACAATGAGACAGCTCAAGACATCCCAAGTTAACTGGCTGGTTAACATACTTACATACTAACAAAGTTGGACAACTTTCAAACAAAGCGATGCCAACTCCAAACTGATGTCAAGCTATAAAGGACATCAGAAAAGTGTCCGAGATACACGGTGCCTGTTCAGATCTTTGGGGCTGCAGCCATCGCACAGATCCAATCGTGCCGGGAGATCAGCTGAAGCAAGCTGGTCCAATAGTGAAGCCAAACTCCCAGGTTACTTCTTCGTTTCCAAACACTGCCAGGTCCCTGAGAGGCAGCAGCTGGAGATCTTCACTTTCAAACTGAAAAATGGATTCCCGACCTACTGACTCCAACGTCTCTGACATCTGTGGGAGAGGAAGGAAATTCTCAGTGAAATTCAAGTCAAATTCATTTCTATTTCTTTATCTGTTTGTGTTTTGGGATTGTCATTCTAATGAATTGATTATGAAATGATTTTAAATGAATCAATCAAATTTCATTTGCATAGCCATATTTACAAATCACAATTTGTCTCATAAATGGCGTTCCTGGTCCCCAGGGGAAGAGTCCCTGGTCATCCCGTGTGTTAGAGAGACTTTGCTGTAACTATTTACAACATGACTTACTGTGGGCCGGTTATGTGTTCAAGTATGTCATTGATGAAATGTCTTTGTGTCATGCAAGATGATGCAAAGTGTGTAGAAGTCCAGGTCACAATTTCATGCCTCCTTGGTGATGGATGTCCGAACAAACCATTTAAACCTCAAATGTAACAAGTTATATTTGTGCTGCATCCATGGTATGAACTAATTTGTCACGTTTTCCACTGTGACCTCAGTTTTTCCATGTTTTTCTGTGTTCTCCCTGCTTCCCCATCTCCCGTGTGTTCTTTGTGTGTGTGTGTGTGTGTGTGTGTGTGTGTGTGTGTGTGTGCAATACAAATACCCTGGTCTCCTGCCATTCCTCACCGGATTGTTCTACCAGCTCAGTTGGTATTAGTGCTCTCGGCTGCTTTGTACAAACTACTAGTTACTCTACAGATTATTCTTGGATGCAAACATCTAGTGTTCATAATTCTCTTTCGTGTGCCCAGGACTTTGTTGCCAGTGCCTCCTACCACTGCCTGCCGTGCCTGCTTCCCCCCTGACCACAATTGGCTTCAAGGACTCTCCAATACTCCCTCTACTCGTCTGCCTGCCTGCCCCCCTGCCTCAACCATCACCTGCAAGAATCCTTAAAGAGCCATTACCTGTTCTGTGTCTGCAAATTCAATTCAATTCAATCAGGTCGACATTTATATTTGACACTTATTTTTTAAATATCTGCAGAAATTCCCATCAGCCTCACCTGCAACTAGTGTTTTGTGAGCAAAGTTTAGTAATCTAACATGCTACATCAGAAAGTTAACATTGCCATTATGAGTATGTTGACGAAGGCATCAATACAAAATCTAAGCACATCAGTAGAAAACAGAATAAATAGTAGAAAATATCAAATACTAAAAGCAAACGGCGATAGTTTAAATATAAGTTATGTATTCTAGGTTAGTAAAATTGCTTATCTTCAGAAGAAAAATAATAAATAATGTTAATACTTACATTTTCTATAAAACTGTTTCAAAGTCAGAACGAACCAATATAGGTTGATCCTTATTGGTACATTGAGTATAACATTCCACAGCACTATTGTTCTTTTAGGACTGCACCAGATTCATGTGATATTCAACACACAGACTTTTACCTGGAGCGGGTGTGTACATTAGATTTTGAGTTGCTAGGAGGATTCAACTTTGATACATCTGTGCAGGGAGCATCAGTTCCATTGATGGTAGCTTGTCAGTGATCCGTACACAGTGACTGAATAAGCAACAGTGTCAATTACCACACAGTCTGCCATTGGCCCCAGGTAACTCTGCCTCCGAGTGTCAGCCAGGAACTTGGCTTCCCTCTCTCTGTGGCTCTGTCTACTTCCTGGCTGACAGGAGTAGGTGATGGTCTGAGTGGAGACTCTGCTGTTCAGTCGCAGAAACCTCATCTGCACCACATCTGCTGCTCCTTGATACTCAAACTGTCGGGAAAGGGTTTGCATATCAGACGTGATCAAGTGAAAGGGAGAAAGAAATCAGTCAAATCCATCTCAGACAAACAAAAAAAGGCAAAATGTGTGAGACGCTCACCTGGAAGCCATCTTCAACTGTGCTCAACCAGTGAAATGACATGTTGGTGCCAGAATCCTTCAGCCAAGCCTTGATTGGAACCTGTGGTTAGTCATCGATGTTAATGCAGTACTTTGATGTGTTTTACCATGAACTATAAATCAACACTAAACATGACCTCAGTTTTCAGCATAAACAATGAAAATAATACTGCAATAAAGACTACACACAACCCTACATACAAATCTACATGCAATACCAGTCAAACTTTTTCTAGTTTTTACTGAAGTCAGTGTAGTTGTATGTTTATAAGGGGTGGCTTGGGCTCAGGAGGTAAAGCGAGTTGTCCACTAATCAGCGGGTCCATGGTTTGATCCCCTCCAAGTGTCCTTGGGCAAGATACTGAGCTCCAAACTGCCACTGAGAGCTCTGCCAGCCCTGTGTGAATAGTGTGTGATAGACAAAGCCCACTATATAGAAGTGCTGTATGAATATTTGTGAATGGGTAAATGTGGCGAGTAATTAAGCGCTTTGACAAGTCGATAAGTCTAGAAAAGCAGAAAAAACGTACTCAAATTAAAAACAGCATAAATAAAAAAAAATAACCTTAAATGCTTTATGAAAGCTGTAAGATCTAAACTCATTAGTTGTGCTCTGAAAATGTTATAACTCTGACATTTAAATTATTATTCAGTGTTTGTCGTTTACTGCTGACCTCTGCACCAATTACAGCTATTCACTAGACAATAAAAACTGGAGAATGGTGGTGTTCTGAATCTTTTGACCAGTGTGTATGCACAATCAAATATTACATACTTAAGCCCACTATTTTGAAAAAAAACACTAAACAAAACTGTTTACCCTGACAAAAGTTGCTAGAGACAGACAGATGGGTAGGGGCTTGTTTTTGTCTATTCTTTGTCTATTTGATAACCTATATTTTCTCTCTTATGACAGAGCAAAGCTGAGAACATCTGGAAGAAATTAATATCAATCTTCCTATCCAACAGGAAGGTAGGATGAAGGCATTCTTTAAAGGAAACTATTATTAGACGGATGATTCATGAGGATATTCAGATGACCCCAGCCTCTTTTTGATGTGTTGTGTATTCTTCAGTGTTGTTGATACCTGAGTCTGCTGTGGAGACAGGCAGGTCTTTGGTTCTGCTGTGAAGTCACAATACGCTTGAAACGCATCAGCTGGGCTGCCCTGGTTAGGATCAATGTAATACACCCCTGAAAGAAAGATGTGCTTTAGTGCAAATAATAACATCTTAACATACATCTCTGACTATTTATGTTGCATTTAGTTGACTTGCTGACAAACATGGAGGCCACTCTGACCCACAGATACGTCTAGTCCAGTGATAAAACACATTGGGTCCTCTATTAGGCCACATCCTGGTAATTGTTCAGAGCATCAGTGAATGATCCTGAGTCAGTCTCACCATTAGTGGAGTCTGGGTGAGCCAGCCGCAGCTCCAGACATGTAGTAGCTGGGTGAAGTTTGCTGCCATCTGGTGGGTTTATGAACCAGCGGAGCTCCCCCTGCAGGGAGACCAGCAGAGCCTGCACCAGGACCGGGTTGGGCTTGTCCGACACGTACATGAGCTCCTAAGACATTCATTGCAAAGTAAGTAGGGTTTTACAATGTGCATGGATAAAATGATGAAATATGTGATGAAGAAAAAAAGTGGCATTTCATAAGGGACGTTTTTCGATTTACAGATCAAGATTTGTTTACTTGTTATTTGTGACACTACTCAGAGTTTTACCTAACAAAGCAGTTAAATGATGTCTCAGATTGGAGAAATAATAATTTGAGAAAGATGACATCAGCATTATGCATAAAAGCTCAGCACCATACAAAAAGAAAACAACAAGCACTGCAACATTTCACTTGTTGAGCTTTTTTACATCCCTTGAATGATAATGATTTTACGAGTTGAATCCTCTGCTTTGTAGTAATAGGTGATTGTTTGAGAAACATGTTACATCAGCCTCAGAGAAAAACACAATAGAGATTGAAATCATTAAAAATCCATTTAAATTACAATATTATAGACAGTAGAAGTAAACTGTGCAAATGCTGCGATGCTGTATGACAGAAATAAATATTTATTTCAACTTCAAGCCATACTGATGGAGAATACATACACTATATATTATATACATTTTTATTTGTTTCAAGTCCAGTGAATTATAAAATGTAAAAGTGGTGAAAGCAAAGCAAAGTAGTGCAACAAATGATTATGAACTTCTACAACAGTACTGGGATCAACTTTGTGAACAATGTTTGATTTCTATTGTATCGTGCTCAGCTGCTCGATGAGTTAAAGATTTGCACCAAAGTTAGAATTTAAGATTCCGTTATTAATTTTTTTCTTTAATGTTTATTATTTATTTGTTCTACACCTGATTTCCGAAACACTGAGATACTGAACTACCAAAATTTGATCTAAAAAAATGTAGGTGTTCTCAAACGTTTTTAGTGTCTTATACCATTTATATCATGAATTTAATCCCTGCAATATATTGCAGTTATTCTGCCTGTGTACTATGTGTGTACTGAGTATTCATGAACAAATCTACTGAGGGGCCGCATCTGTGGCAAACACTATACTATACGTGATGGCTGGAGTTTTGACCTCTTCTCCGCTGGAAGAACATACAATAAATACTCTGCAAACAACATTAACCTTGGACAACATATACACAGCGACAAATGGAGACGCTTATGGAGACATGATGAACAACATTGTGTGGTATTGTTGTGGTTATTTTCATCCCCCATCCCAACATCCTCTCAACACACTTTTAATGGACTTAATCACATCTTGTGGAAGGGTAGTGCTATTTTCTGTAGGCATGTACAATATTCAAAAGAAAACCAGGACAATGACGCAATAATGTGATCATGGACACACAACGGCTCTCAGTACTGTTTACCTTCAGCTGAGTCACGGTGAGGTTGAGTGTGGCCCCTGGGGGCCCAGGTGGGCCGGGCAGACCCTAATAATAAGAATGAGACTGGTGAATACAGGGGCTCATATATGTGTGATATACTCTGATCAAACTTCTTCATTATGTCACACAACTTATTTGCATTAATCCATTGCAATGTACAGTGAACAATTCATGTATACTCACAGGTAATCCTTTCTCCCCAGTCAGGCCTGGTGGTCCAGAAAATCCTTTCAGGCCCTGTTGATCAGATTTGGCATTGTAATGGAAAATCTTACCATTATACCACACTATATATTATCTCTGCTTATGCATACTATTTCTCCTTGTGAAACTGTTAAGATGACATTAGAGCCACAAATCTGACTAGGTTCGTCTCCCCCCCCCCCCCACCAAGACTTGGGAGAGGCCTTCAACCTGTGTCCAGGAGGCCTTCAGCATGTGTCTGTGTCTTATCTCCTGGGATTTTAATATTCACTCAGTTCACATACGTAGTTCTCACAACACATAGTTGACACACACACACAAACACACACACACACACAAACACACACACACACACACAGTTCAACTCTTCACACACACACATCTCTGCATAAAAAGCAGACGCCTGCAACTGTTTCTTTGTCATTCCCTCTGCAGAATGCTCTTCGCATGCTGTATGATTGTCTGACCTTCCTTGCAAGGAATAAAGTCTACTTAAAAGACTATGATTCTCTAGCGTCTTTATTTCAGAAGTCTCACCAGGTCAAATTTCCATCACAGCATCAATTAGAAATACAATCAGGACCAATCAGTAAACCAGTTGCCTGTTTCTATATTGTAGCATGTGATATATGCAGTATATATAATAAAGAAAAATTGATTTTAATCTGAG
Organism: Hippoglossus hippoglossus; assembly: GCF_009819705.1. Taxonomy (NCBI): domain Eukaryota; kingdom Metazoa; phylum Chordata; class Actinopteri; order Pleuronectiformes; family Pleuronectidae; genus Hippoglossus; species Hippoglossus hippoglossus. The sequence continues at coordinate 26,905,218 of NC_047159.1, forward strand.
TTCTCAGGAAACAACCTCATCCAGTCTAGTTTTGGTTTTACCCACCTTGTGTCCAAACAAACCCTGAAAACAAAGAAGCAGATGAGCACATGTTCAGAGTGGTGACAGATTTCTTTCAAACATTAGATCAGTTATTATTGATGAAAATATCAGTTAGTGGAGACGACTTACAGACAGCCCAGGCAGGCCTGCAGATCCCTGTGTACCTGGAAGGCCGATGTTGCCCTAGGGCACATGTCAACACCAATGTGAGATTACAGAACAGAAAGGAATGACACAGAACTCACAGTTCATTGAAAGCTCTTATGATGAATTCCAGCAGGAAATGGAGAAATGAAAAACAACTTTGACTTTGTGTTGAAAGTCATAGTAGTTTTTTTACAACATTGACACAATTCCTTCGTAACAAAGACATATCCTGTTAATAGCTACAATGTTTTAAATATATTAGCCACTGGTATCAAGGAATTTAGTATTAAAATTCAACATAGTCTATACATGTACATTTTAAATAATAAATAACCACCTACATAATAACTACCTGAATAATAAATAACTACCTATACCTACAACATGTCATCACTGTGGAGTTAAACTGACTGTGGCTGTGATCAAAATGGCATAGGTGCAGAAAACAAGTCTTTTTGTTTGAATTATGTTCAACATTATTATAATAACAACTTCTCATGTGGATTGTGTATTATCTTGAATGTTTTTGTGAATTATGATCGTATGTTTCATATGATGTATTTGAATATTATTTTACCTGCTCTCCCTTTTCACCATCTCTTCCTGGCTCTCCAGTGGAGCCTTGTATTCCCTGAAAAAGCAATATTGTCCATAACAAAATATAAAAAATACATAATAGGAAGATTTAGTTGGTATGTCATTTGTTAAAGAAGCTTCCATGGAATACTGCATTGAAACATAAACTCACCTTTAACCCCTCTCGACCAGAAGGGCCATCTGCTCCTATATCCCCAGATTCTCCCTGCATAGAGGAAGTACACAGGAAATTCTCTTAAAAAACAAATACAACAAAGACTAAGAGTAATAAGAAGAGATGGACTCAGGGATTTTCACATTTGTCTACACGTCTACATTTAAAAACATGCAATCTGGATCAGGATAAAGGAAAACATGTGGATACAGGTGTAAATGCATGCAGCATGTATTGCGTTCAGGTCACTATCAGACTGTTCCCACCATCTGGAGGTGGTCTGGCTCGCAGTGTGATCAGATCTGAAATATTAATTCATTCACCAATTCTTACGCCTCTTTTGCTGCCTACAGCAAGTAGTACAGGGGCTAGCAAAATGTCCCCTCATCAAAAACTATTTAAAAGTGAATGACCTTCATCCATTGTATTGCTAGTGTATCAGTTCAAAACCTGCCAGCTCCACTGTGCGTTGATATCTGATCACAATGCAGGCACAATGGAGATAATGATAAAACAAATAAATACTGGGTGCACACAAAAAAAGTATTATTATCTATATAGATGCTTTCTTTTAATTAATACAACTAGTGCAGTCTCTGTTCTAAACCTGTCTGTTTGTGATGGGCTGTTCTCCTGACCTGTGTTAATGCTCAGAAGTTACTTCAGAATGATTCCTTGTCATTAGTGAGTCCTCCTCAAACAGTTCTACAATATGCTGTCACTTTTTATTGTTTGTGTGCTGAACTGCAGAGTAAATTTTCGTTTATTGTACCTGATTCATCTGCAGTCAGTCAGTCTGTGTCTTCTTTAATTACATACTTTACTTATTTTATGATATATGTTGTATGCTATCACCATTGAAGTACTTTTTCTATTAAATTACCACTAACCTTGACAAATAAATTATTAATAAAGTAGCAAAATGTAAATAAGTAAGTAAAACAAAAACAAACATGTCCAAAACCTACCTTTAAGGCGGGTCGACCCATTTCACCTTTTTCTCCACGAGGCCCAGCTTTGCCCTTTAAGGAAATATTGCAAAAGACAAGATCCATTTTTATTTATTTTAGTTTTCATCAAAATGAAGTCAAGGTATGACAAACACAAAGACACAGCACAACATTTATACTGATGATATAAAGATAAAAGGACTGATTGGGGTTATAAAGACAACTTACATATGTTCCGTGTCTTCCTGGAGGACCAGATGGACCCAGATCTCCCATCTTCCCCTGCCGGGCAAGAGAAAGACTTGATTCAATACAATACACTGATTGACCTGAAATCATTTTAGTTGAAAGCAGAAGCATCAAAGTCAAAGTTCAGATGTATACAGGTAACAGCTCATACAGATTGTCAGGATCAAAAGTCTCAACTGACCTTTTCTCCTCGTCTTCCTCTCAAACCACTACTACCAGCTTTCCCTCTTTTCCCCTTTAAAAGAAAGAGGAAACATTTGAGTTTAGGATGTGGATCAATGTCACGTTCATGTTAGATGTCAAGTGTATCATCCTACCCTCCTCCCAGTGCGTCCGTCCTTCCCTGGACGTCCACTTCTGCCATCATCCCCCTGAAATAAATCCATTGATTTTTTAGACTAAATGGTCATAATAGCATCACAGTGTATTCAGTACTTTCTGACTTCCCTACCCTGTCTGCATCACTCAAATCCACTGGTTCACAAACAGATCAACTTATAGTTTCAGGTTGTAAAGGGTTCAGTAATTTCCTGACACGGTGGGACACTATTTTTTTGCAAACGTTAAGCCAATAGGGGAAATAGTGCAATTACTGAAATGGAATTGGTTTATGTGAGAAAAATAGTATATAAAAGTGTATAACATCAACAAAGTGCTTCAGTGTGGTGGACACAGACACAGGGTTTGAGCTGACCTTTTGACCTTTTGGTCCTTTCCTTCCCACCAGTCCAGGAACACCTTTTGGTCCCTGAAGGCGATACAGATGAAGGTGGTCAGTCCCACTATAAGAGTAGTTCACAATACGGTCCATGCTCGTGTACTGTGATATCTGTAAATGTGTGGAGGCAGCACTAACCTGAGGCCCTTGAAGGCCAATAGGGCCCTGAAGCCCCACGTCACCGTCTCTACCCTGGAAAAGGCAAACACAACAGGCTGTTTGTTATATCAGGCTTTAAAACACTAATGAAGGGGTCATCTGGTCACGTTAGTGTGTTGGTGAAATGACCACAGAAGTCCCCTCTCTTCTTTTTTGGCATCAAGAATGAGCTGAAAGCTAAAGGCTTTACTAGGGATCGTTCAATATGAAGAAAGAACATTAAAAGATTTTCTCTGAACAAAGTTGATCTGTGAAGGTGGTGGACTCCATTAAGCAATAAAGCTTCTAAATAACTTTTATTTTTTCCTGCAGCCTTTTCCCTTTAATTTCCCTTATGTCTACAAGACCTGTGATGCTGAGACTCAGGTTTGAGTTTGGACTGTGTGACACAGGGAGCCCTGGACACCAGAAGTCGTACCTGTAGAGTAACATGTTTATAGTTCATGAATGAAATCAAACAGCAGCTTGATTATAAATAGCCTTATTATTAATAAATTCTTCAATGCATCTTTTTAAAACAAAGGGAGGCCATGACAGTGGAGATGTTCAGGTAAGATGTGTTTCAGGGCGTTATCAGTCTGTCTGCTGGTTGAAATATCTGATTGGAGGGATTACCATGAAGTTCTGTACAGAAAGCAGAGTGTCCAGACTTTGGTGATGTCATGATTCGTCCCTGTTACTTTGTGAAACCTTGTGTTTGGACATGTTTTGTATATAAAGACTTTGACCTTAGTATTTCCCTGTGTTTGCATTTATGCAGCACCAATAAAGTATAGTAAAACACCCTGTGATCAAAATGACCGTATTTAATACATTTTTGCATACTCCTGCTGACTAAAACAGATAAACACAGATGAAAGCATAACCTCCTTGGCTGATGTAGTAATATCGCTGTTGGAAAGTACTGTCAAGATGAATAAATCCAAATATGCTCTGGTAGGTTCACTGTTCAACATCAAAAGGCCTTTCTCCAACCCGCTGACATTGTGCAACCTATATTGTTTCCATTATCGATGTAACTCTTACAAATCACCATCTTAATGCCTAAATGCTGTTGTGCAGTGTAGGATTTTCTGGAAACCCCTAATCTGTTATGATGCCCCTCCAGCTGTGGGTCTTGGCTTTACCTCTGGTCCTGGTAATCCTGGAGGACCCGTATTTCCTGGCAGGCCATCAGGACTCTGCAAACAGTAAAGTGACCCATCACCATCTGGTGTTTACACATTTAAGAAATCTTTTGGAATTAAGATAATCATTTAAAAAACAACTACATGTTTTTTTTCAAACCAACACTCAAGCTAAAATCTTAGATTTGTATAAAAGGCCTTTTCAGATTAAGCTGTCATCACCTCTCCTGGCACCCCTGTCTCTCCAGGCTCTCCTCTCGGCCCCTCGGGTCCAGGAGATCCCTTTGCACCAGGGTTGCCAGGTCCTCCTCTGACTCCTGATGAACCCTGAAGCACAACAACATCCCCAGTTATGATTTGGTGACATGCAGTGCCAAATCATATATTTTTAAACTAATATAGTACAGTAGTGGGTAAAATGAATAACTTTTTACAAATTTGTCATGTTGTTCTATTCACGTACTGTTGTTCCAGATTGTCCCATGTCACCTTTCACACCTGGGCTTCCTGCCACGCCCTGTAGTTAGACAGAGCACAGAGGGGATGTACCATGGTAATAGATGGACTGTTGCTTCACATCATAAATATAAGTATTCAGCAGGAGTGCTCTGTACCTTAGGACCTGGAGTTCCCTCATCCCCCATCAAACCAGCAGGACCCGTATCTCCCTGTAAACAGAGTATGTCCACTTTATCAAAAAGTAACTTCATTCAACACCCACATGTCCACCCTGCATCCTTCTCTTCATTCTGACTGGGAAACAAACCCTTGCTAATGTGGTTGTGTGACGTAGTCACATGGACAGCTCTCAGCATGTGTATACCCAAGACACATAGAGGACACATTTGAGATCCGACCACTTCCGTAGGTGATCACATAAGAAGGATCGCCTACTCAGCTGATGTCCTCTGACCCGCTTCAGTTAAATAATGAACCAAAATAATTGTGTCACTTCTCAGTGTTTCTCAAACATTGATTTATTTGTAGCCACGACCATAACATTAAAACCAATGACACGTACAGATTTGTTTTAATGGGTCAAATCTTATTCCATATACAGCATATTGATTCACCCAGTCCCTCCAGGCTCCTCTCTCTCTTTATTTCTTATTCTCTACAACACACAAACAAATTGCAAACAGATGCGTCTGTATATTCAGACTGGCTAAAACAATGAAGTGGTCAAATGTGTTTATTTGCTTATAGAGCAGTGAAGTGAGATCAGATCACAGCTGGACACAGGAGACACTTTCTAATGTCAGATTTAAACTGATGTCCATTTGTGATCCAATCACTCAGGATGGATGTTGGGACCAGGTTTGAACAGGGCCTCATTGTTGAGGGCAAAAGCCACAGTTCTGTAGAAAAATGCCCAGTTAATATAAGGTGGGAGACAAATCAAGAAGGTGTTTTCCTAATTTAGTCTTTTGAACATTAACATTACCTCCTTGTTTTTTGCTGAGGGAGAGATACTCCCAGATAAACCTACACAATCCTGCCAGGACAACACCCATTTGATTGAACTCAAGATTGTTGAAGCCTCATAGGAACAGAACACTGGATTTTCAGTGAACTCACGTTAGGAAGTAGTGGTTTCATAGCCAATATGCAGAGGAATGATTAGAGTAACCAGTAATTCTTTCAAAATATAGCATGTGAGATCTGTATTAACAGAAACTTTAAAAAATCCAGTCCTATCATTGGAAAACATCACATTGCTCCATCACAGTGTGAATTTGTCTACCTTTAGTCCTGGTGGCCCATGAGGTCCTGGAATCCCCAAAATACCTGGAAACCCCTGAAAAAAGATTAAGAAAGGTTTACTGACACTCTTTACACTCTGTAAAACAAAAAAAAAGAAAGAAATATCCTTTATATGTACCTCCGCCAATGTGCACTGTTTCAGACTACATCATTTTTTCCCATCTAATCCATTCATCTTTGAGTCAAAGTGACAGCTGGTCAAAATTCCAAGATATTCCCTAGAGGCAGTCTTGAGATATAAGGTTGAAGAGGCCAAAAACACATTTTAAAAGGTCAATGTGACCTTCTTAAGCGTTCTTAACATAACGCATTCACAAGGCGAAATAGGGTCTTGTGAGGTCCCAGTGACATTGACCTATGACCACCAAAATTTAATCAGTTCATCCATGATGTCAAGTGAACAGTGGTAACAAATTTGAAGAAATTCCCTCAAGGTGTTCTTGAGATATTGTGTTCAAGAATGAGATGGAAGGACAGACGAACAACCCCAAAACATTACACTTCTGGCCACTGGCTGCCGCTGGCGAGGAGCCATAACAACGACACCTGTTCTTCAAAGTATCCGACTCAATACAATGATGAATTCACTTTCTTCAGGGCAGATGGTAACTGACCTGTAGTCCTAATAAGCCCGATGGTCCAACCGTTCCCATCAGGCCCCCTTGACCCTGAAAGTAGAAACACATGGTGATGAGGACAGATACTGTAGATAAACATATGATAATATTGACTGATTAATAAAGAGGTATTGAGGCTCATTTACCATTTGGCCTGCGTAGCCCTTTTCTCCTTTTGATCCTCTCCACCCTTTGATGCCCAAGACTCCTGGAGGCCCCTCTGACCCCAATGGGCCAGGATTTCCAACATATCCCTGTGAAAAACACATCATGATTTACTGAATTTAGCAGAACTCTGTGTATAAAAGTATTACCCCCCCCCCCCCCTTGTAAATTGGACCATCCTGATGCAGCTGTACTCATTGTGCAATCAACTCAATACCACTTCAATGATCTACATTGTACTAATTAAGTGACCTCTAAATTCAATCAGCTATACTTGTCATGAGCAATGAGTACTTCACTGGTGTGACTGACTCAAACACCCAGTGTGGTTCAGTAAACAAAGTCTTTGAGTTCTGATGTAAATTAATCTTTCACTCCATCTCACTTTTTAAAAAACATTCAGGAAGGATCTTCAGATTCTGTGCAAACAATCTATGGGACTGACAAGAACATTTTTAGACAAAGTGGATACAACTATGATTTCAATGTGCCAAATACAAACACATTTTCATATCTTCTGCTGCTGTATCATATAAATATACTCAATTGTATCTGGAAATGATCTACAAATGACATTTTGTATTTTGTTTTTTCACTTTGTAGACCTATTTTCAAAATGTCAAAAAAGCCTAATTAAATGTAATCTAATCTAATCTGTAGCAGTGAAATGTGGAAATGTCCAAGGAGAATAAATACTTACATACAGAACATGTGTACAGGAGTATAATAGATGACCTAACTAGAATAACTGGATGTTGTAAGTTCATTGAAACAATAAAGATAGTGGGGAGATGGTACTAGCCTTGGCTCCTTTAACACCCTGATCCCCAGGTGATCCAGGCCCTCCAACATCTCCCTGCACAGAGAAACGATGTTGAAGAAAGAACCAGCAGGACTCCACCACCACTTCAACCAGTGTCTCAATAAAATTAGAGCTAGCTGACAGTAATTCAACATTTTGGGGTTTCTTAGCCTGTTGCTGTTGCTTAGACAAAAAACATGGTCTCTTATGAAACCACATTGGGCTGTAACATATCATGATGAGCAACTTTTTCAAACAAATAACTGGCAGATGGATCATTAACTATAATTCTCCTCAGTTTCAGCTCAACATAAAATAGTTGGATGGCATGACAATAGATCGTACCTCTTTGCCCCTCTGGCCAGGCTCACCCTGCAGCCCCCGGGATCCCTGAGGTCCTGGCTTTCCCTTTGGTCTCTTGGGTCCTGGTGGTCCCTGAGGGCCCGGAAGTCCCTGTTCCACCAGGACAGTTCAGTGTTTGACAGTTTTCAGACGTTGTCCTCTGTGAACCCCTGACTAATTTACATGTTGCTGAATGTATGTTATCATTTTATTTGCCTCAACTCAGGCAAACTGGGATAAAGGTTGGCTGGTCAGGTAAAGTTGGGAACCCCATCCCGCTGAATACACCTTTCTGATGTCACACAGGTGTCTGTGATGGCAATTATCTATTTCTGAAATGCCTTCATGTTCTGCCAATGGAGGCGAGAGGGGAGACAGGTATTATCTACATTTCTTTCTTTTGTTTTTTACTAAACAACCTTTACTTCAAATGTAAACAGACAAGTCTATCAAGATGTTCCTGGAGAGACTCTCTGAATGTATGGGCCATTATCCACATTTTCATCACAGCTGGGATTTTTACTGTACCTTGTCCAGTTCATTATTGCATATTATTGCATTTAAATGCTTTTCAGAAGCCACAACACCAAGCACCAGTTTGTAATCCTCACAGACAGTATTTTATAACTCTGGGAAGTTATCATTTTAGATACTGTTAATTTCTTTGTTCCAACTGGGGCAGATAGAGGAAATATGCCATTCACACTAAGAATCGTGCAGCATTATTTGATGGTGTCCTCTTCTGTGCCAACGGACTGTTTTTGTGTTAATTGTTCTGAATATAGACTCATGGCAGTACCATTATCATCCTATATATAACAGGGGGTAAAACGTGTTCTGCCTTTTTTGTATTTTCTAAACCAATCACAGCCCTCGATGCAACAAAGGTGCCTCTGAAAAAATAAGAGATGAAGGGGAACTTGTTCTCATGGAACATTTGCACATGGGGAGATGATCACTGCCATGATAACAGCAAAACATGTATGTGTAAACTCTTGATTGATTGAAATTGACACAGTCGTCGGAAAAAGGCAAAATGGATAGGGATCAAACTGTGTACTTAAAATACACGTAAAATAAAGCTGTAAAGTTTTGTAGCTGTATAACTATTTTGTATATCTACACTGTTTTCTATGTACCAATATAGTGTGGAGTCGTTCAATTACTAACAATTTATCATCAACCATTTATGAATATGTTTAATGAGTGATGGGTCAAGAGTGAACACAGCCCCGATATAATATAATATATAATAACCAAAACATCTTGTATGGAGGCTAAGTCAATGACAGGAGCACCGGATGAGACATGACTGATACATTTTACCAGTCTGCACAGCAGCTAGCTGGATTATTTGTTCTATTTGCACTCCTCTACAAGGTAACTATCAGTTGTTCATCTGGTTGTGTGTTCAGGGGTTGTTTTCCCATGGTCTGCAGAGGCAACACCTTGCTGAGAACATGTGGCAGTGGATATTGTGTACATCCCTGTTGCAATGAAGTGTGTAAAACACGTGAAACACTGCTTTTCAGTCTCTTATTAAGTTCATCTATACATAAAAGATTATTTCATGAATATATAGTAATACAGTCAGTGTGTGGGTGTTTTATTCAGTAAGACACAGACCTGGTCACCTTTTGCTCCAGGAATCCCGTCTTCTCCACTTGGCCCTGGAGGACCCTAGCATGACAAACATGATCCCATTTATCATTAACACAGTGAAATGTATAACAAGGTTCCTCAGTATCATATACTACGAATTGCATTTCTAAAATATTGAAGATAACAAGGTTTAAAACAATGCAGTATATCAGAATAAGAGCAGTGTGTTCAGTGTGCTAACAGACCTGCTGCCCATCCAGTCCTGGAGCACCAATAATCCCAACAGGGCCCATTGCTCCCTATGAACAATAATCAACACATCTTAATATTACTGAAATCTCAAGGGTTGGACTTTATTCCATTTTTTAACGGCTAATAACCTTTTTTTATTGCAACTAAAGCACCTGTTACCCAACATTCATAACATAAAAATAATACTAGAATCAGTTACCTGCTCTCCTTTTGCTCCAGCCTGACCCATCAGCCCAGGAATTCCTGATGTTCCCTAATCAGTAGAAGAAAGTTCTCGTAGTAAACATACACTGCAGTATATGATATGGTAAAACATGACAATAGGATTATAGGCAGGGCAGCATCGCAGAGTTTTATATCAATATGTAATGAAGAGGAAGGTGAAAAGTACCCACTCACTGGAAACCCTCTGGGTCCAGCTGACCCTGGTGGCCCTGGTGACCCCTGACCCCCTGGAGGACCAGGGCTCCCCATGCCGCCCCCTGGTCCAGGCTTGCCTGGAGGACCCTGAAAAAATAAATATACATGTATATATTTTTAAAAGAATATCATCATGATATTCAGATAATGAAAAAAATATATCATCGGACTGTATTCTCTGTATTCTTTGTGTGTGTGTGTGTTTGTGTGTGTGAAAGTCACATTGAGTTATTATTTTATGTCTGACATCAGAATATCTCAGCTTGAAGATTGCAGGGGGAGGATGGATTTATGGATGTGCCCAAGGGCCAATTGGAATATAATCTATTCACACATAGTGGGTATTCAATTCCTTCTTTTTCAAAATCGATTCTTTCAATACTAAGACAATGTGATAGTGATGAAGTGTTTCATTTCAAAATAATCCCAAATCCCTGGAACTTCTTTAAGGCACTAAAACGTTTCTGTAGACAGTTTTTTGCCTGTATTCCTACTGCAGTCTATAGACCAGCAGAGTTTAGGCAAATAAGCCTGCTAACAACTGATGGCTACAACAACCTGTTCTACTGCAGTACACCAGACAGCGTTAATGCACAAAATGATCCAATGACGGAGATGCTCTATAAATCGAGCAACACTTCAACAACATGGAGGATATTTAAATCGCGATGGTGTTAACCGGAAAAGGCGCAAACACCAGTAACAAAGTGAATTCGAAACACCTGACATACTAAGCTTAGTTACTGCAGATACTGACTGGCTGAAATAAAATCCTGGAATACTTGACCAATCATTCATGTTGAGCCTGCAAGCTCCACCCCAAAGGTTCCTGTCCTTTCTCACTACACCTCTGATTAGGAACTTTTTGGGGGTAAAAACCTAATTAAGACAGTGGTCTATAAAGGCTCCTAGTTCCCAGGGGAGGTTCCTGTGGTGGAAACGCTGTTCATGAGTCTGTTCGACATACTCACTGGCAGCCCCTGAATGCCTTTGGGCCCCAACTCTCCAAGACGGCCCTAAGAGAAAGAGATGACAGGTTACCCTTTAACATTATGGCAGTTGATGATGTCTTATCACCTTATCACCAACTACCTTATGGGTGTACAGAAGTCATGTTCTCACCTGAGGCCCTGGAGGCCCTCTCTCACCAGGAAGGCCCTGCAGACCCTGAGAAGACAATGATTTAACAGAGGCTGCAGCCAAGAACAACCGATGTGTATGTACAGCTATGTGTTTGTGTGTGGACATCAAAGGATTTCACCAATCACACTCACTGGAGGTCCAGTCTTTCCACGGCTGCCAGGAAGTCCTCTGACACCAGCGTCTCCCTTCACAACAGGTAAGAGATAGTAATATAATCATGTTTTGGAATAATGAACCTCCACAAATCCTCTAGGACACAAACACATCCACTGGTTGGCAGCTTAATCCACTTAAAATTCTAATATCTGAAACTTTCTATTGAAGCACATCCTGGTGGGTTATGAGAAAAATATATATATATATTTAGTTTGGCATTTGCTGCTAAGGCCAATTGGCAAAGTAATCCATACTATATACATGATGTTTGCACTGATCAGGATTCAGATTTTATGATCCGTCACAGTGCAGGAGTAGCCAGGCCTCACCCTTTGTCCCATGTGGCCTGGTACCCCAGTCACACCCACTGATCCGTGGTAACCCTGTGGGGGAAGTTGACATTTCATGTTTACATTCACATGAACCTTTAAACCAGTTACTAATGCAATTCTGCACAATCAATCAATCAAATTTTACTTGTATAGCCCATATTCACAAATCACAATTTGTCTCATAGGGCTTTAACAAGGTGTGACATCCTCTGCCACAACACTGTAAAATAAAAAAGCTTGATACATTTTTTTGGTTATTTTGTTTTTAAATAATGCAACAATTTAGCATAACATTCCAATAGCACTGTCTAATGGGCTCTGTCCCAATTCCTTATTGATTCTAAGCAGAATTGTCCTATATTGTACTAGAAAGAGGACGGAAAGAAATAGCAGGCAGCATGCATTCGCAGATTTTTGAATGATATTATTTTACATGCACATGGGGGAGGAGCTCAGAGCTCTAAAATAAATTATGAGTGGAGACAAAACAGACAAAACAGCTCCAAAAAATCTTGGGGAAAAACAACTGAAACCCTTTGTTCAGACTTGTACTTGTGTCACTATCCATTAGCACATTTACACTCACCTGTCCACTCCCCTGGACGTACCCTACTCTTCTATCATCTTTGAATCAGTTTATCAAATATGACACCTTTATAATGATGTCTGTATGTTCTGTTCTCCATCTGTTTACCACACTGTTTTTAAATCATATTTTACTCGTGATTAAATTGGAAGAAAACAAAGGAAAATAAGACGTTGTTTTCACATATGCAATATAACGCCCCCAAAATGCATAAAAATACTTTTGGAAAAAATTGGGGGAGTTGCATATTTCTTGCTCTTCAAAAACTAAATGTAAAACTTAATTGATGGATTAACCAACATAAATACCCTTATGATACAGAGTAAAGACCTACTGCAGTCAATCCCAAGAAGACTGAACTTTTGAATTGTCCAGTTTGATCAAATCAGAGCAAAAAAGAGATTTACTATCATCTCAACATTAATTTAACCAGCATGATGAATGGTCACTTACATACATGCCCACTGGACCCTGGGGGCCCATCATTCCCGAGTTTCCTGTGAAGCCCTAAAAGGAGATATTAAAATAAATTATTCATATGTTTATTAAAAATCTGCAAGTTTAAACATGTTAAACATGCTTATGTTGATGTCACTGAAATTGACTGTATTCATGCTTTATATTAGAGGATCATCAGCTCACCCTCTCCCCAGCTGGTCCAGGGATTCCATTTTCACCTGGCTTTCCAGGAGCCTGTTTAAGTCACAGATGAGTCATTTCAGAATGTTCAGAAACCCCAAATGAACACACTGGTTTGGAAATATGATCATTAGAAGACGTTTTGACCTACTTTCGCTCCTGGACGACCTGTCTGCCCTCGCTCACCAGCCACACCTGGAAACCCCTTCACCATAGAGAAACCAGAGCTTCTTTTACCAATATTGCATAACAACATGATTCAGTTGGCTCATGAAGGTGCTAGTCGGCTGTTATTATTCCCACTGAAGGTCAAGGTCACTGTACTGGATTAAGGCTTCAGACTGATGCAAACGTTTCGGATAATGACAAAACTTTATGCAGCCTTGGGGCTGTGGGATACACATTTATATTAAAAATCAGCAAGATCAGTAGAAAGCCATGCCTGCCATCAACCAAAATATCTTCACAAAGTATCCTTAGTGAATATTGACTGTAACTGAGAATTTGTCAAATCAACATAAATCTTGTTAGCTATCTTAAGGCCTTGGGAATAGGCCTACCATATAGCATTTTTAGCTTGGCCTATAGGATCTGCTGCTCACAGATTGAATTCATGTCGATTGAGCTGCTTCCCTCTGTTCATCGCAGAGGGGACAGAACCCATGTATAACTACATGCAGTGCAGGTGTAGCATCTCTCTGAATTTCTAGTTATATACAGTCTTTATTTTATAGATTTAGGCTCTGGGGACTTTCCAGAATTCGATGAAAGCTTTAGGCGAATTTCCCCAACAAAGTTTCCACATGCAAAACTGTTTGCAAGAGCCTTTTTTGCACCTTTTGTTATCAGTGAACTTCATTTCAATTATTTGTACAGCACAGCATCACATCATAAATTATCTCAAGGAACTTTACATAGAAAAATCCAAACTTTACAATATTGTAACTTCCAAGATAGGAATTTGTCCCCCCCCCCCCGTGATATAAAAGGAAAACTCACTCTGTCTCCTTTAGGGCCAGGAGAGCCAACGGAACCATAGGCACCCTGCACGTAAGACACATTGTGTTACAATGTACCTGTATATGTCATTACATTTGCATCGCAATGCTGTAAAAGATTTTGTGATGGCTTGATGGAGCTGACTGAGAGTGAGGAATTAAGCAAAAACTGAATTTTATGAGATGAAAAGTTATAAAATGGGAACCTGTGTACCAGGCTTTCCTTCTGGTCCCTCAGTCCCAACATGGCCTCTGAAACCCTGTAGAAATACACACAAACAAACACACAGATATAGCTTAGAGATTAGTAGAGCAGACTTGATGAGCTGGATTTGAGCTTGTTTTGTTCTTACCAGAATGCCAGGTATACCAAACAGGCCAGGAAGTCCCGGGCGACCCTGTACAATGATAAAACAGCTTTTAATACAATGAATGTATTTGCACAGCAAAAATATTATATTGATGAATTTGATTTCATACTGTTCCAGTTATAGTTACCCTTTGTCCTTTGAGTCCTAACTTCCCATTTTGTCCTGGGGTTCCTCTGTTTCCCTTAAATATGGACACATTGAACTTTAGACTTAGACTGATCTACTAAAATCACTCTCTCTTGCCCCTTTAATCCGGATCCGCACCAAAATTTAGTGGGTCCTTCCCTGACCCATACCACACCATCCCACCAAGTTTCATGGTAATCCGTCCAATAGTTTTTGTGTGATGCTGCAAACTAACAAACAAACATACAAACAAACGCAGATGAAAACATAACCCCACTGACAGAGGCTGATATTATAAATATATTGTATTGTTAATAATTTAATGAGCAATTGCTAGTGTAGATATTTAATTATAATCATTATTTCACACTAAAAGCACATTTTGACTGAAGACAGAGCATGTCTTTTCACAGGTCATAGTAACTGGTGACAAACCAGTGTGCACTATAGGGAGTATATTCCTTTTCACTTGTCTCTCTCTGTCAGAGGTCAGTCTCAGTGCTTTCAGTGGAAAAAAAAACCTGCCAGTGGACAGCTCACATTCCTATTATTTTACACCAGCTACTAAATACTACTCGTATCATTGTTAAGTTGTAGTGGAAGTAAGAGTGGCACTAAAATTAGCGGTGCTAACAGGAGCATCAGCAGAGGTCATCACATGGGTCAAAAGTCTGTGCTCAGTGCAGGGCAACGAAAACAAATGTCCCAGTGGAAGATGAGCTGTGACAGATATGGCTCAGTTTTATTAGCTTCACTTGACCAGGCACCAATAAAAGCCTCTGACCTTTGGCCCTTGTTTCCCAACTGCTCCCTGGAGACCAGCTTCCCCATCCTCACCCTAAGGAGATACAACATGGAGAGTCATTCAAACGATTGCATGCTCCTCGACCACACTATAAATGTGAGAATATGTAAGATCGAACAATGTTTAAACCTTATGAGACTTCTTTATTATGGCTACAAGCAAATCTAAGATGACAAAGATGCAGGTTATTTCACCACACTGTGGCATACAACGGTATATTTAATAATTATATCAGCAAAATGGATGTTTTCCTACCAATTGTACAGTGCCTAATAAAACTGTTGTAGTTTGATGATACATTGTTGTATCAAAGTTGGTATGTTTTTTCATACCAACTTTGATACATAATCTAATACAACAATGAGATCATATGTACCTCTGTTCCTCTGGGCCCAGGCTGACCTCTCACCCCTGGAGAGCCTGAGGTGCCACGTTCACCCCTCTCTCCCAGACGACCCTGGATTCCTGGAGCACCTCGTGGGCCCTAAGGGAACAATAAGTTCAGAGGTTTAGTTATATGAAAGGTGCCGTATGGGGTTAAGTGACGTACCATTGGAAACTAGGGAAACATATGCACTAACACTGCAGTATCACTGTCATTAGACAAAAACTCCTGTTCAAGACTACATAATACCCAAAATATATTGATATGCAATAAGAGAGTTCAGCAAAACATTTACGTAGTTTCATTGTACAGTTGATCACCAATCACCAATGTCTTCCTCTTACTCTGTCTCCTTTGGGTCCAGCCTCTCCGTGGTCACCATCCCTTCCTCTGAAGCCCTGCACATGAACATGACAATACATCTTTAGTAGATGTCACATGGTTTTATATGCTGACTGAGTTTGAAATCCCTTTCAGCTCTATTCAGTTCAACTTGTCTTTTAACCCCTAAAAGAGACTGACATTTAAAAGGACACAGTTTTCAATTAAAGCTGCAATTATTTAATATTTTATTGATTTATTATTAAAACAAAATATATTGTGGTGGTCACTATCATCAGTGTTTCAGCTGTTTTAGTAAAAAAGCTCTGATAAACCCATTGTTTTCTACCTACCACCAAATGGCAGATTCAATTTGTAGCTAAAGAAGACAGCAGGACATCTACCTGTAACATCTCGTTTAGTTTTCTGCATGTCCACTTCCTGTTTTGTTTTGTATATCACTAAGATTTCCTGTCTGTGCAGTTCCTGGTAAATTTACTTGTTCACCACTGTTACCTGATTAGTTTCCTGTCCCTGTTTTTCCCGCCTCGAACCCCTTGATACAGTCTGCCATTCCCTGATTGTTCCTTTGCCAGATTGTCATTACACTAGTGTGCGTGCATTCCAGAGTTTTTCTTTGAGTTGCTTCCCTGTGTGCGTTCCTTTTAGGACCCTTTGGGTATAACTATTTAGACTTTTATATTAAACCCTGGTCTCCTGAGTGTTTTCTGCATCTGAGTCTGATTACCCTGCCATTGTCACACTGTTGGCTAAAAAGCTGAAGTTATTTTCTGATAATTTTTTGCAAGTTTGGTTGAGACTAGAGCAAACTATAGTTTGGTTTTAAATAGAAAAACACGGCAAACATAATGAGTGACAGCTGATTGGTCAAGTGTGTGTATTAGTGGGACCTTGACACTGCCGCTCGTCTCCATGATCATTACTGTGCAGACTCTGGTTCCATAACATCACCAGCAGCGCTCGATATTTTGGGTACATTTTTGTACATTGGGACAAAGTGGAAACGTAGCGTCTATCCTTTTATTTAATAACTAATATTGTATTAATGTTGTGTTCACGCACACACACACATATGTGATCTATCCCCCACAACCACCCCACATGCATTTTTGTGGTGGTGGGGTTTATTTAATCAACTTCAATCCAAACAGTGTTCTCCTAGCATAACTACCTACATACACATATGCCATAAGTAATCTATAAAGTGACAGGACACCAACAAATTTAGTTTACCTGCCTCTTGTGACAAAAATTGGTTTATAAGCCTTACTAATCATTAAGTTCAATCCTAAACGCTCATATTGACATTTAATATTGAAAACAGAAGACTCACTACTTACTGTGGCACCTGGATATCCTTTTGGACCAGGACTTCCAAACATCCCCTAGAAGAGCAAACAGAGCATCCTGAATCCTGAAATATGAACATGCATTCACTGTCTGGAAAATATCTCTTATCTCTTACATCTTAAAGGTTTGCTCACGATGTATACTGTTGAAAATCTAGTCTACTGTATTTTGCTTTATTTAACTAAAGGGTGGTTTGAACAAATATTCATATATATATAGCTTTACATATGGAGAACAAATATAAAACTCTGGGATTTGTCATGGGGCTTTCAGAACAGCCAGATGTTTGAACAATGGGGGGCAACAGCAGCTGGCAGCATATTGCAAAGGAAGGCAAAGTGGGTTTCGGCGTGTATCAAGGAGTGACTCAGTCAGATGTGAGCCACGTGTGAGAGAGACAGTCTCCATTAATACTTTAGAAGTCATAACTCGTACAAGATACTGAAGCTCTCGAGGGAATGTTCCATTCAGATTATCTCCATATATTTTAATTGACTGAGATACACTCTGTAGCAGGTTAGTATGGACACTGACCATCACCAAATCAGCAAGAGATCTCTGAGGATGCCAAAGCAAGACACGTCACCTAGAAGTGAACTTTTTAATAGTCAAAGTCTCAAGTCATGTGAGTTATGTGTTAAAGGAGGCCCGCAAGTTACTTCTGATGCTCCAGTGACCAGAGTGTTGTAGTCCTGCTGTGCCCAACTGAGAAGACGAACCAAAATTAGATCATTCCATTTTTTATCGACGTAGAAATGGTCATCCATGCTATTATCTTGTCAATTTTTGGAATGCACTTCCCTCCTGCATCCGCAAGCAAAGCATACAAAGATTACAACTTATAAATCGCTGCTGCCACGCTTTGACACGTACTAAGTGACAACAACCAGTAAAATCTTAAAATCCATTCTAAAACTCACAGGCAACCAGCCTGTGAGTTTAAGATTTTACTGCTTGTTTTAAAAAGCCTTGAACACTCAGGCTCCTGCTTATATCTGCAATCTGCCAACCCTTTAAGAGCATGATCGCTAGCTGAGGTCCTCCAACAGGGCTCTGTACTAACAAATCACAACCTGTCATTGAAGATGACCGGCTTTTGCTGTTCAGACCCCAGCTGTGGAGCTCCCTGCCTGGAGATCTTCTATTACTCTATCTCTTCCTAAGACTTGTTTATATTGTTTGGTAAAATAAGAAGTCACTATTTAATGATAATGATTATTACTATTATTAGCGGTGGATGAGGGGATAGATTGGTCATCCTCTAACCAGAAGGTCTTGAAGACAACTCAGTCTTCAAGACTAGAAAAGCGCTATAATACCATTTATCATAGAAGTAGACTACAACTCAGACTGCACAGTCAAAGAAATACACAAACAAAAAGGCTATTAAATTACTAAATTCGAATAAGTTGAAGATCGAACAGAATAAATGATTATTTTAATTTACCGTAGGCCCTTCAATGCCAGGTGATCCTGTTTTCCCCATTGGTCCTATGTCACCCTGTCGGAGAGAACAACAGTGTCGGTGTCATAAGTTGAAACCCAGTGAAGAAACACAAGAAGATTGTTGCATTAAAACTCACCATCTCCCCTTTTGGACCAGAGGGGCCACCATTGCCTGATTGACCCTGATAAAAAACATATCAATTAAAATAAATAAATACAATTTCAAACTTTATAATAATTTGAAGCATGGCCGGACCAGATTGCGTCATTGTCTTCAGACAGTAGAAACGTGTGTTAGAGACATAACAACAGTTTGATCACATCATGCAATTTGATCATTCTACACAGTAGATAATACGGACAATTCTCAGATCAAATGTACCTGAGCCCCTTGAGGTCCATGTGGGCCTGTCACTCCTGCTAATCCCAACGGTCCCTGTCAGAGATGACATAAGATTCAATAATTACACTTCTACTTTGATCCTCCATCTTTTATCAATATCAGAACTGTATGTAATTTCTAATATGTGGAAGACATACATGAGGGCCTTTACGACCTCGTGGACCAGTTGGACCTTGAGCCCCCTGTACAGAACAAAGACGAAACATACACCTTCATACCTGATTTGTACTTAAATGACTCAACCTAAAAATATTTAAAGGAATATGGTGAAGCCATATGAACTCACCTCAAACCCATCAACTCCAGGTGGCCCTATACCACCTGTGGCCCCGGGTGCACCCTAGAAGAATCCCCAATGTGCATTAGTGTTGCTTACCAAAGGCCTGTCAGCAGCAGCATTGTGAAACACTATTTACTGCTCACCACTTGTCCTGGAGGACCCATCATTTCATCATGTCCAGAGTCTCCCTGAGGTGAAGGAGAAATGGTGCATGTTGTGTCATTTCAGTGAGGGGAATGGGGACTGAATGACTAATAAAGAATATCACATGCTCTACCTGTGGTCCTGGAGGTCCAGGCGGCCCTTGAGGGCCTCTTTTACCTAAAGGACCCTAGATACGAACAAACTGCAGTCAGATGAGACAAAACACAGTGTAGTTGATTGAAAAGTGATATTTGGGGAGTATTGTGCATAATCCAAGACGCTGGGTCTGTTAATCTATATCCTGAGCATTCATTCTATAAAATGTGTCAAACAATGCATTTGAAGATTCCACCTTAAGCTTGAAGACATTATGATGTAACACTATGGACCAAATAAAGAATTGAGTAATCAACACAATAATCTACAGTTTCAATATAGAATAATTATGAGTTGCAACTATATACTGCAGTGTTGCATAGGAATAAAAATAAAAAAAAGTCAAAAATGCCAGCTAACCCTCCATGTAAACAGTACCTTATAATAAGGTATCATAAGGCTTATCAAACATTGAGTTGAACACTAGCTTTGGTCAAAATGATAGCATTTCATTTTAAACTTTAGAGGATATTCCAAAGATACCAAAGATGCCAAATGTATCAGGCCGAAAGAATATTTCCATTTAGTCATAAGAAATTTGGTGCCTTAGATTTAAATATTTCACCCAGTGTAAACACCAAATGGAGCTGATATAAGTTGATACAGAATGTATATGTGATACTGGAGAAAACCCATTTTGGGGTTAAGAGTAACAACTTATATGTGGATATGGCTTTTAGATGAAAATGTCTTTTGTCCGATTATTATTAGTGTAGGCAATAAATGGTACAGTTTGGCATGGGCCACTTTTACATTAACAATAATGGGTGTTGACAGGGTACCACAGGATTCCACCTTCACAAAGTTTGGGGTCTCACAAGACAGATTTAAAAAAGAAAGGTTAAAGACTTTTAGAGCCTAACAGATCCAACCCTTGACTTGATGCAGCTTTCATTAATACTCATAAATACTCATAAATACTTACACATTTCAAGCCCTATTTCCCAATTTGGAATTGAGACTTTCTGATAAAAGTTCAAAATACTCAACTATGACAGTTAAACTGATGTTACTGTTGAATGGCCATTTAAATATAGTTACTACTATAGTAAAGTAGTTGTCAGTCTTACAAGAGGTCCAACAGGTCCATCTTCTCCTGGTTCCCCTTTATATCCCTGGAAGACACACAAACAACATGCAGAGGAAAGTATCTGGTCCATATTTCCAACTACTCATTATCAATATAATAGTTTCCAATACTATTCTATTATATACTATTCGGTTATTTACTATTTCAAAATCAATTTTTAGACTGACCTTTGCCCCAGTTCTCCCTCTGTCTCCACATGGTCCAGGCTCCCCAGTTAAACCCTGCAGAACACAAACAGAAAACAACATCTGAACAACAAGCTCCTCCTCTCAGTTAGTCGGTTATTCAGTTCATAGCCAGAATAAGCAGCAGTCAGATGCTCACTGAGCAGTAGTTGGGGAACTCAGTACCTTGTTGCAAATAATATCTACAAACTGACCTATAGCTGATGTGAGCACTACTGAAATGTTACAACAGTGATTTATTAGGGTTAGGGTTAGGGTTGTGTGTGTGTGTGTGTGTGTGTGTGTGTGTGTGTGTGTGTGTGTGTGTGTGTGTGTGTGTGTGTGTCTCTCTCTCTCTCTCATGGATTACCTCCCCCTCCCTAATATGTTACACCTGTGTCTAGTTTACCTCACTTCAGTTAGTATATGGTCTGCGTCTTCCCCTGTCCAGTGCCAGTTGGTCTCGTCTTGTACGTAGAGTTCCAGAGATATAATCACGTCTAGTCTGTGTTTTGTATGATTCGACCCTGCCTTAGTCTCATGTTTTTGGATTACCTCCGCCTTGTCTCTTTGTCTCTGTGTACCGTACTTGGATTGGAATAAAACGACCACTGTTTTGGAAATTGGACACTGTGTTCAGAGTTGTGCCTCTGGGTTCCCAGTTCACGTACCCTTACAAGAATGAGAGTGCTTTACTGCTTGTAAGTCAGTTAACAATCACTACAGGCAAGATTTATTTATGGAACTGAAGCATGTAAAGTATTGTGCAGGCAGAGTTTTGTCCGTTTGTCATTGAACACATCAAGCCTGGGTTTAAGCTGCTGACTGCAACATCCCCATGTTATCTCTCTATTGTCACTCATCAAATAAAAGGGATAAAATTTGCACATACAACATTAAAAATAATAACAATGACAACATGCAATTTAATGTCAAACTAATGTTTCACAAGGAGTAAATTAGTGTACTGATGGGTTGGATGGGGCATGTTGTTTTTTCCCACATCCCAGCAGTACATGACAAAAAATCCTGTGAACTGATTATTATGCATTATTGTCTTTCCCAGAATTGAGTTTAGTCATTGCTAGACTGAATATTTAGGTAGCCAGTGGTTTACCAGGGACATATACTGTTTAACACTCACTCACATTGACATTTAATTTCATAGGTGATTCAGCTAAAACGCTCACCTCATCACCTTTCTCTCCTGGTAAAGGCCCTTCTCCCTTAAAACCTCTGGGACCCTGAAAAGAATGAATCACAACATGTTAAACGATACAGGCTAATCGTTGGCACTGACTGATACGTTCTCTAAACCTGGGTACTGGTAGTTTGCACCTGGAGCCCAGGAAGTCCTGGTGGCCCACAACTCCCATCCACTCCTTGACGGCCATTCCTGCCCACACTCCCTGTCTTGCCAGGGGCGCCCCTTGGCCCAGAGTCACCCTAATTTACACAAACAAATCACATGATGTCAGGACACCAGGTATAATACAGCTGCTGGTGTTACAGACATGTTCTTCAGTTTCCACATTTACCATGTGTCCCCTCTGTCCTGGCATTCCTCTGTTCCCTGGGTCACCAGGAATACCCTTAGTGATAAATGCATTTTGATAGCAACATTAATAATACACACATTTTCATAACAATAACAGGAAGCAGGGTAAAAATACAGAAAAAAAGAAATCTGATATAATGTTCCTAAATTACTTATTTAAGCACAATGGCTGTCTAACTCACTGGAAGGCCAGGTTTTCCTATCTCACCCGTGGGACCAGGTGGGCCAGGCTTCACCTTTGGAGCAAAATAAATACAAATCAGTGACTTACTCTGATTGAACAACTCAAAACGAAAAGCTGAGCTACTCACCGGCCAGCCAGCTCTGAGCATTTGAGCAAAGGATGATCTCTATAAAAACAAGAACAAAATTGACAGTTATATACAGCTGTCTGTATCATGGCCTACTTTAAAGATTCATTTGGAGTTAAGGCAGAACAATCTATAGTGACACTTTACATTATCTGAACAAAAGTCTACACTGTGCAAACAGCTCTGTGTGGCTGTGTAAATGGCAAATGGTTTGTATTTATATAACCCTTTTCTAGTCTTGATGAGCACTCAGAGCGCTTTACAGTACACAGTTTTGTTCTTCTTTCTATGAGGGCTAATTCTCTTCCCCTCAGCCACAGCCATCCCTATTTCCCCCCCCCCCCCCCCCCCACGTGGCACCTTCTTCTTTATTTTTATCTAAATAAACCAAAATGTAATTAAAAGTTAGAGATAGATTCAGATGTATATTAATGTTATGATGGTGACTTGAAAAAAGCCACTAGAATGGCTAAGAAGCTAAGAGGGCTGTTCGATTATTGATCGGTCATCAATACTTTAGTGCATAAAGGGCGATTTCACTTTGGGCATTTCGGATGCACCTACTGTTGTTTTATGTTGAAGTCTTCTTTGATTGAAGTTAATAAGGTGGGAGAGCCGTCTATTCCGACTTTAGGTTCCCACATGACCCAACAGTATATTACAGTACGAATGCACCTTAGAAGAAAACCAAGCAGCAACAGCTGTGAATGATCACACCACATGAACACAGTTGGTTGGGTGGCCTCTCACACCTCATGTCTTGTACCACTTGAGGCTGCAGATGAATCCAAAAGACATGAGTGTGCGACAAAGTGTTGAGAGCTCTAGATAGTGCTATAATGGTTATTAAATGACACAGCATAGAGCTTGTGGTCACCACACTCTAAGAGCCAGAAGAGTGTCAATCAATTCTGGAACACAAGATTGCTTCTAGTTTATTCCACCACCCAGGTCTGCTGCTGCGGGGAGTATTTGTCTTGGCAATGGTGCTGCAGCGGAGATACGGGTGGAGGCCGGCCAAGCCTGTCAAGGTCAAGCTCAGACTGGACCTCCCTCACTGTGAGTCTCACTGTGTCTCTGTGGACGCAGCAGTCAGAGCCTCCGGTGTGTTCGGAGAGCGCAGCAACACTGAGGCCTTTCACAGCCACCTCGGCCCTGCTTGTTTCTCTGGCCTAATGCAGGGCCTGACCCAGGCATGAGGTCTGGATTTGCTCCAGTTACAATACATCAGCTTTCATTATAGACAGTGTGAGCACAGTGCGCTGTAAAGGCCTGAGCTGTGGCTACATCTACAAATTGTCAACAGACTTGGAGAGGATTACTCAGCCCTCCCTGAAATACAGGCTCATTTCTCTCCATGTGATCATCATCTATAAAAAAAATCACTGGCACTGCATTTGCATATTAGAGTTCATATTACTGACTTTATTCTTACATATTCATATCCTCACTTATTTTTACAGGGTAAATCCAGTCCATCTTATTTTGTAGTTCATCTCATCAGTTGGAGTGTACAGAATGACTGGTTCTACTTTGAACATTTAGTGTGCCCACACAGTTTTCCTGAGCACTGACAGATTTTCCCCTTTAAATCCCAATATGAGGTTTAGATAATCTGGATTAACTGTCGGTCTGTCTGTTTGCCTGATCCCTTCGAGACTTGTAGTGATGTCACCATTTCATCAGACCTCAGTAGTTATTAGTTAGTCAGAGGTTTGATCCCTGACTCCAGTCTGCTTGCGCCAGTGTCCTTGCCGCCGGCGGATTTGTCACCAGTGTGTGAACAAGGTGTAAAAGAAAAAGCACTGTAGAAGCATATGAATGTGTGTGTATGGCCCTGGTCATAACAGCTTTTATACCAATGATCACACATATTTTTGGTAAATCTAAATAGGCAGAGGAATAGATCATGTTTCTAATCTTAGCGGTTGCAAAGGTTAATGCATTACTAGACTATGAATGTAATTTTATACAAGTTCTCGATTGTCCTGATTATTTGCAGAAATATCTTTGAAAAAATAAATAAAACACACACACACACACACACACACACACACACACACACACACACACACACACACACACACACACACACACACACACACACACACACGTTAGAAGCCAGAAATAGACAAAGTGTGAGGACAACACAATAGAATGTTAGTCAGGATTATGTACAGTATGGTCTACATCCTTGTGTAGGTGTTAACATTAAAACATACCCTAAAAGCCGTCCAGTCGTCCTCAGAGTTCCGCCATAAGTAAAGTGTGGGAAGTCCTGGAGGTCCCAGAGGCCCTGGTTCCCCTCTCCTCCCATCCAGGCCTGGAACACCTTGAGAGCCCTGATAAAGGTTTGTCAATGACATGTGACATATTTCAAGAATAGAAAAATTATAAAAGATATCAGTCTCTCAAAGTTAAAGCAAACAGCCAAGTTGCTTGTACTGACTATTTTTAATAAGCAGGTTAAATCAAGTGAAAATCAAGAACCACATGGGTAATTTTACACATTTTAGCTTTGCTGATTGCTGATTCAAATCAATGTTTTGTGTTTTGTTTGGTTTGTTTAGGATGGTGTGACAACTGTGTTTCAAACTTTTGCCAAACACATGACCTGAGACGTTAACTATGCCATTAACACACACACTCACAGGCTATTAGGAGCTGCCATGTTTTTGTCCTGTGTGTGTACCAATGTTATGTACAGTGAATGAATGAATGAATGAATGAATGAATGAATGAATGAAGAGTAAAAAAAGAACCTCTTCCATGAAGCAGCTTGACTGAATTGGGATTAACTGTACTGAGTAACACCTGGAGTACAGCTGAGTGATTTACTCAGCTTATCCTGTTAAACCGGGAACAGGTTACATGGCTTCTCGTCTGATCCTATTTTCATTATGTTTGCTTGAAGAAATAAATCAGAATTTGCTCATGCACATCTCACCTTGTCACCCTTTAATCCGACATAGCCTTCTCTCCCAGCACATCCCTGTAGGGACAATATGACATTGAGCTATTTCTATCATGTATACAGCTCATTGGTAACAACTGGCCGGCCTGTTGTCTGGCATCATGGTGGGACGATCTCACAAAGTAATGGTCACTGTGGTCTCTTCAAGACGATATTAATGCAATGTGTTTTGAAAGCAATCTCTGTACCCTCTAATTTTACGAGTGGAATAAAAAACCAGAATGAGTCACTTTCCCATGGGTTGATGCAACCACACTGTTTGCACAGAATAACCATAACCTCCACTTACAACCAAAATACAGGCCTGTTGAAGAGATAATTTGAGGAACTACATAAGCCACTCAGGGAAAAGACAGTTCATTCTGCTGATGATGTTCTGGTGCCACCCAGTGAAACACAGGTTATATCTGTTCTAGAGGTTTCATAACGTGAACTTGGAGAGTGTAACCCAAAGTGTGGTTTCCAGCTCCCTGGGAGCTCTTGAAAAGCTCCAAGAAATAGTATAAAGTTCTGAAGAATATGTTTATTTACTTTTTTCCAATAGTGAAATGAGAAGATCTATATCAGTAGCTATGAATAAGAGTGACAGGTTGCCAGGTTTGATACAGAGATCCTCATAAATCAGTGTTTTTCATAAAGGCTGCTGGTAGATTTTCTTTACACTTTAGAGTGAACCAGGTTGCCTCACACTGTCTCACAGTCTTTGTGCAGAGCTAGGCTAACTACATCATGTCTCCAGCTCTGTATTTAGCATCTTACCATCCCACTCTTAGAAAAAAGTGAATAAATATATTGTTGAACAATTGTCTTAACATTAACACAATCTGATTTCAATTAAATTCAATATCATTGAAAAGTGCTGTTCACATGCTTGTAGGTAGCTTAAGTACAAAAACAAAGAAACATATCAGGAGGATGTCAAAGCTGATTTATCTTGATCTGAGGCCCTGTTAAACTTATGACTTGAGCAATACTACACTTCACTGCAGTTATCATCCCAGTGAGTGATGAATGGAAATGGAGATCTTGTGTGTCATTTAAGGTTAGTTCAGATTAGTTAAAATTCATTAAGGTTAGTTTAAAAAAGATTATAAATATGATATTATATTGCTTCCAATGCCCCACTTATTTAATATGAAGGTACAGGGATATGAATGTCCAAGTTTTAAAAGATAATGCTGGTGGTATTCTATATTTTTCTTCTTGTCCACTAATCTCTACGTTGTAATGATCCAAACCGACACTGAATGTATCCAAGCTAACAGACATCACGCTGTTGCACAGGATGACATGTCTGCTGTGTTGGCCTTATATATATTTTTAACTCACTTATAATTTACTATTTTTATCATCACTAGTTGGTGTTTAAGTTTCTATTTCTGTTACCTTTATTTTCCTTAGACCACTGAATTGGAACCACAACTGGTAGCTTCTACTACCAATTCAATCTGATACATTTCATATCTGACTGTAAGCTGGTGCTGAGTCAACCAGTCAGAACATGTAGCACCTCTCTAAGTCTCGCCGGTCTGTCAACGGCTGTGTATCACTTTTTTCTTTTCAACCACCTTCTCTATTCATAACGTTACCACACTGAAGAAGCCCCCTCTCTGAAACTGATCCATCTGATCTGCTGTGAGCTCCTGTTTGGAGACCAAACACGCATGTTTTAACCCTGTCATATCAATGTACTGACCGCTACCAACAACCCCAGATAACTATGTCCTCTTCATCTTTTGCAAAGGATATTTTTGCGGGAAGTATTTTGCTTTGTTTTACAGTTCTACATAACGCCCCAAACACATGGGGTTGCTGAGCTGAAAAGTGTACTGTGATCCTTTAAGTGGCTCATTAAGGATCTCCTCCATCTCCTCTGCTCATCTAGCCTGAGACTGGAAGAAGCCAGTTGCAACTCTGGCTGATGTCCCCTGCTGAGGTTCAGTGTGTAGAATTTAGTGACATCTAGTGGTGAAGTTGCATGTCACAGTCACAGCTGAATACACCTCGACTCACCCTCCCCTTCCAAACATGAAAGAGAAACTGTGGTAGCCTTCAGTTGTCATAAAAACTCAAAAGGTGTTTAGTTTGTCTAATTTGGACGACTGTAAAAAACATGGTGGCCTCCGTAAAGAGGACCCACTCCCAATATAAATAAAAAGTATTTAAATATTAGGCTAAAGAAAACAACTATTAGTACAATTTAGATTATTACACATATTTGATATTCAATTTCTGCCAATAGATCCGTTTCACCTAAATCTATTCATTGAACCTTTAAGTTCATTTCCAGTTTTACCAGGCAGTATTAAAACTCTGATCAGACAATCAGTCCTAGCACATTATTACACAAAATCAACAATCAATTGCTGTATTGTATCCACAAATAATGCATGACAAATTCTATGATAATGAGATGCTTACCCTCCTTCCTTGTGCTCCAATTGGCCCAGAAAGACCTTTATGGATTCGGTAGATTCTCTGGTCAGATCCATAAATGAGGTCCCCAGAAGGTACAGATGGATTTGACCCCATGTGCTGCAGACTGGAATGCTGCCCTTCCTCAATGCTTCCTGAATGAGGAAAAGGTCTGTTTGACTCCCAATGTCCTTTTGGTGCCATTGGTAGTATCAGATTCTTGTGCATCACTAAAGTAGCATTGTTCGATTTGACCTCAGACGTTGGTATCGGTGAATCAGGTGAGGTTAAGGCTGTATCCACTGCACTTTGTTGGATGATATTTTCATCTGATGTTCGGATGCTTGGAGACGATTTAATGTCCGGAACTCTTTTAACATCTTCAGTGTTAGTTGTCCACACAATGTGAGGTTCATCAACAAGTATAAAGCCTTGGCTTTGGTCAGCAGCATCTTGATTGGTGGAGTCTACAGGGTTTCTCTCTGACAGGTGATCCTGAGAAAAGACACACAAAAGAAACAGCATTCACACAGTTGTGTCTCCAACACCATCATGTGAAATTCTGCTGCTACTGAGAAAATGCTAAAATTGTAACACGTTACACAAGCTAAAGAACAAGGAATAATGGAAAATTATACATTTGCTAGTAATTCCAGAAATCTCTCTGTCCGTCCGTCCATATCTTGGGAAGCATTCCTCTTATCTGCTTCACACTTTTCATGTGGATTGTTAAAAGCCCGAGGAAGAGCAATGCAAATGCAATTTTTGGGGATTTAGATATGCAATATGTCTAATATTAATAAACCTTAAATAAACTGGCGAGCAGTGCTCTGTAGCAGCAGCTAGGACTCATCAATGTAACTGACATTGTTGATCAGGACAATAGTGCGTTCATGACAATTAAAGCGTCCACAACAACTGAGTCAAGCATCACTAAACAGATGAGCAGTTCTTTGTGCAACAGCGGTGCTTTCAGGGGTTTTGAACTGATTCCAGCAGTGTTTCAGCCAAATCCAATACAATTGAAGTAACTGGAACTTCTTCTTGAGATGGAAAAAAAACAACAGAAAAAGCTGTCAGGGACACACCGGAAAACCACCCACACTCTCGCCCAAGACGCGCATTTACATCACTACATCCGCTAGCATCCCCACTTCCTGTAGTGACTTTTAGGCTAAAGAATGGTGTAAATGTCGTCATTCTAATCTAATATGAATGTCGGGGATTGTGGACACTTGGGTGACACCACACGGGCAGTCTATTACGTCTGACGAATCGGTCACTTAGGCTGCAACGCCTTACCCCTGAGTGTTTTGTGGACTCAAACACAATTTTTCAGTAAACTATACCCTGTAAGTAGTTGCTGGTTAAAAGCAGAAGTTCAAAGTATAATGTAGAAAGGGAGACACCATGTACATGAACTAATAGAAACTGAACTGAACTGAAGACTCTGCCAGCATTATGCATTTCAAAGCAGGACACTAATACAAGTCTGGAGCCGATAGACTTTGAAGAACACCTGATACAAAAGTGAGAAGATAGCGATGCTCTGCTGAGTGAACGGGCGGCATAATACAGAGACAGTACAGACACAGATTCCCCTTTTTATCAGAGCACAATGCTCCTTTATCCTACACAAGCTCACATTGTTACTACAGCTCGCTCTGCCAGCAAAACACTTGGTAACTCTGCACCTGAAGCTATTTGTCCAGCTAATCTTCCTCCACACTGCTCATCACCATCGCAATGACAGACTAGAACCATTGTATAATATAACTGAGAATCACAAACTAACACCAGCATAAAGACCATAACCACACTGAAGCCGAGGAGGCACAACATCCAAAGCTACCCATGTGAATGCAGTGTTCCTGTAGATAATCCACATAGGGACATGTCTAAGCTTTTTTCAGGTAATAATACATTTTAATCACAGGAGTAATTCTGATAAGTTGAGCTGCATAAACAAAGCATCACAACAAAACACAGTGCTTTGATACCTTTTCATTATCAGTCCAAAATGCAGACCCATAGAATCAGAAATGTGGCCCTGCAATATGGGATAAATGCAAAGCATCAACCATTCCCATCGCCTCATACACTACAAACAAGGAACAATATTGGAAATTGACTCCCTACATGATTCTGATTTTTACTGTCCCACTTAGTCAGGGACAGTTTAGATACAACATAGAAGATATCCATCGATCACACTTGCTTTGACTGGTTTGGGTAAAAGCCCTGAGGTCCAGCCCTAAAAACCCACAAGTCCTATGCCCATGAAGTTGGTTTCCATCCCAGAGTTACTAAGTAACAGCCTTCGCATCCAACTGGTCCAGGAAAATGAGCTGGGTGTGTTGAGGAGGAGATGAGGGCGTGGTGAGTTTACTGTCTGATTCACATCTGCTGACTGTGGAGGTCACTGAAGTTCACTGAACTCACTGTCATGTTCATGAAACCAGTTTGAAGCCGATAGAAGATGGTAAACTGTGACCATAAAGGAATGGACATGGTCAGTAGCAATACTCTGACTGAAACCAGGATTGATTGGTATAATATGGATGTCGACAAAACATTTCCCACATCGCCAGCAGCAGTCGGGACTATTGACACAAAGCAGGTTGTCTCCATGGCTTCATGCTGTTGACTCCAGATTCTGACTCAACATCTGCAGCCTCAGCAGAAATCCAGATTCATCAGACCACGCTATGTCTTCAACTGTCCAGTGTGAATGAGTCTGTGTCACTGCAGCCTCACTAATATCAAAACTTTCCCCCATTCTGATGTTGTGATGATGCAGTGAACATTAACTCAAACTACTCTGCTGTATTTTATTCA
Source organism: Hippoglossus hippoglossus (assembly GCF_009819705.1). Lineage (NCBI taxonomy): Eukaryota > Metazoa > Chordata > Actinopteri > Pleuronectiformes > Pleuronectidae > Hippoglossus > Hippoglossus hippoglossus. The sequence continues at coordinate 26,936,337 of NC_047159.1, forward strand.
TACATGAACAACTTTTGTTCATCCATGACTTTTGGCTTTTTCCCCTCTCAGGCTACATAGATATACAAAACCTGAACAAAATTGTTATCTGTAGATTGTGAGTCTAACATATAATTAAGTGTCATGTTAGAACCTGGAGGAAATTGAGCATTAACCAGTCAGGGAGAGTCATTACTGCATTAAGGAAACTGTGTGCAATCTGAGGTCTGCAGGTCACCTTTACATTATTGTTTTGTTTAGATGATAATTTCCAGCACCAATTTCTCACCTCTACTCAAATGATTTCTCTGTAAATGCACTTTATGATTTTAACAAGATTATATCGAAATCTATAATAAGCCTTTAAGCACATGGTTCTGTAGGCTATGTGGCTTCCACATGTATCCAAATCAATGTGCAAAACTGAGGACATATTTGAAAACTGTTGCTTATTAGTATATTCATGACGTCATCACAGCCTTCAGCTGGTTTCAGTGTTGACTTCTCTTTGACTCGCTGTGCTCACATGGCCTGTATTTAATACAGCTGAATCCCTGATTAAACTGTTCTCCTTCACATGTCTTTCTGTTTCTGTGTGAAACACTGACTGAGATTTGGACAATATGAACTACATGTTTACCAGCAGCGATGATTGTATATAAATAGAGGTCCCACGATACACCAGCCTGATCAATCACAAGTTAATCTCAACTCTCAAACATGACCTTTCACCTTGTTTTATAGTATAAAATAACTAATTCAAACCAAACTTATCAGATACATGAAAACATATATCAGTACGACAGAACAACCTAAAATCACAGAAGCCATGTTTCGGAATAATAATTTAAATGTTTTCTTTGATTTTGGACCATGTCCCATCTGCTAACATGGAATAGGTGGAGTTTATAACCTATACTGCAACCGGCCACCAGGGGGGGAAAAGAGGTGCTTGAGCTACACTTTATTGGAGCTGCCAGCACTTCCAAGCTGCTGCTCTGCACTGAAGTCCTGATTTTTGAACTTGAACGCTGTCTCAAAAAAATCCAGATCTAAGTAAACACAGACGGAGGTGTGCCTTTCCATTGAAAGAATTAGGATTACCGTCTTCTTCAGAAAGTAGCCATGGTTTATGGTAAATGGATCTATAAGGTTCTTTTTTGCAAAACAATTGCTGAAAAGTTCTGAAAAGGGAAAATTTGCGACAAACTTGTGCAAAGTTGACGAGGAAACAGAAACTGTTGGCGGCAATTTGTTTTAAAAGGGAAACACTTACTCACTCTCTCAATCACATTCTGGGATGTTGCATTGAACCTTTAATGGTTCAGCCAAAAAAGTTCATAATTGCACACGTGCGCTGGTCGAGATCAACATGACACAATTGGATTGATTTAAATAGACCTCTATAAATAAAGTATTAAAGAACCATGGCAAGTTCAATAAATTAGCTTCTACATGGCAGCAACAAGAGTGTCACCTTAGATACATATGAAAGTTGTTCCAGTGCAATCGTAGTCTGACCATGAAACATCGACACGTCACAGGAGGGATGTTGTGTGCTCACTGAAAGTCACTTTCTGATTCACATCCTGCATTCCTACACTCTCTGATGTGTTATCACTGACATTCTGTCACATCACTTACAGTACATACCATATCTGTCTGTTGCCCATCCACAATCAGTCCCATGTGGAGAGAGTCCTGCAGCCAAAGGCAGCCCAGCATGAAGGTTAACGTAATCCACATGTCTACAGCATGTCCTCAATAACTGCAGCTGTGCTTGAGTCAAGCAGAGTCCAGAGCCCATATGCAGACCTGGATCTGTCAGAAGAGGAGCTGCAGCCTTTCCCCTCCTCCAGCGCTCCCTCCTAGAGCCACACCCAGGACTCTGCTGCCACACACACTACACCACATGCTACCACACCCCACACTATTCACTCAGCCCTGAGGAGGATGGATGCTTATCTCCTGTGCACTGCTGCTTTCACATCAAAGCCTCACGACATACTGTTATCTCCATAAACTTTCACCACTGGCATCTCTCCACGAATGTTAGAATTAAACCATCCATGATCGACTGCAGGATCAACAGGTGAGGAGATACACGTAGAAAGTAGAATGGTACTCAGAGAGCGCATACCTCCTCCAAGGCCCAACTTGGATTTTATTTCATAAAGATCCATGAATTATTCTGAGAAATCAACGAAACTGTTAAAAAACATGTCGCAATGTTAAAGAGAGAAAAAAAATTCTCAATCTGCACAGAGATCCGGATCCACACCAACATTTTATGGGTTCTTTCATGACCCATATCGCATTGCATCATGTATCATGCTAATCCATCCAGTAGTTTTTGGGTAATCCTGCTACCAAAAAGACAGGCTAAATGCAGAAGAAGACATCCTCTTGGAAGAGGATGAGACTAAACAGAATACCATCCAACATCTCTAATTCAAGATTAACTTCATAAAAAGATCAAAAAATATCTGTGGGGTGAAATGTATATTTATAAAATATGACAGAAATCATTGCAAGGCATGGAAATTGCAGGGGAGATAGTGACATGTTCCTGAGTTATGTCCAGAAAAGTGGTTTTGAAAACCATTTTAATGTCCAAGGGAAATTGACCTCGGACCTTTTGGATAAAATATTTTGTAATTTTATGGAATGAGGATTTTTTCTGACATTTTCCACCTAAGCCACATTCACCCCTAATGAATGAGTTCTTTCTTAAATCCAAGTGACCATTTTTGCCAAGCCTGAAGAGATTCCCTTGAGGTGTTCAGAGAACAAGAATACACAAAAACACAATGCCAGCCAGGGCTATCGCTGGCATGGAGCCATAACAACAAAGGTTTAGTTCATTTAATAGGCTCTTTTTGTTCATCTTCTGCTTGAACAACAAAGACGTGAAAATGGGAACCACTTGGCTGTACTTGGTTCAGGTTTGGACCTTGGTTGAAATTTGTATACAATAAAAGACATCATTTCACTTTTGTCAATGTTATAATTTATGACATACTGACAGTAACCAGGAAGTCTGAACCAATCCTTTACATTCTCTTTTTGATTTTCCGGATGTACACCATACTCGGACTGGATGCTTCCAGAAAATGTCACCACATTAGCTGATGTCAAAATGGAAATAGACAATTTTCCATGATGATACACAAATGGTTTACATGAAAAGACTTTCATGTAATTATAGGTTTCACAGTAGGAAACCAGAGCAACAATCACCATGAGTAATTTGGTTAATATGGAAGAATTACAGAGGAGACCTCCAGCAGCCTGTCCAAGCACAGGGAGTGGTTGGGGTCTTCACTGGGTTTAAAGACTGGGATCAGCAGTAAGAAGGAGAAGCTGTGGTCACAACATCCTCTCCAGTAGAGTGAGGGGATCACATGAAGCGTGGGCCTCTTCAATGAGGCTTTTAGTTCTTGACAATACTGTATATTGTGTTTAAGACTGAAAACCCTCAGCAAATAAACAGCTTGAAGTCCCACCATAAACACACACACACACACACACACACACACACACATATATATATATACAGTATAAATAATAAATAACCTATAAAAACCAAGCATACATACAAATATACACAGTCTAACCATGACAGAGAGGAAAAACCTGTCATCACCGTTCCAATAGTCGGGCCATGTGGTTTCTGGTGCACCACATATTAGGAGCCGAGAGGTTTTTCTCAGTGAAAAGGACACTGTTGAGCTCAGCTAGCTGCTTCCATCAGATGATTTCTACTACCATCATATAAAACTTATTTATACAAGAAACTCACTGAATTTGAACATTGCCCACAAAGGCGTAATATCATCGAAGACAATAAAGGGATAATGACATGAATATAAAAAGTACTACAAATGGTAAAAAGGAAAACTAAAATTGGTTTTGATTGACCTGTATTTGGTGAGAATGAATATATATTCACTTGAATCAGAATGGTGGAGCCCCTGTTTTAATTTTATCAATGCCATTATTTCTCCTTCAGAAGAAGCCATCAGGTTTATGAGAAGCAGAAAATGTAGTGAATCATCCACTTTCTTTTTGATTTTCCCAACCCACACAGCCACCTGAACCACTAACCTTTAGGCTCCCACCACACTGAAAAGTACACGCTCTGTCAAGTGTGGAAAGCTGGCAAATACTGTGTGAGGGTGGACAGGAGCAGCACTGAGGATGCAGCTAGAAGAAGAGGTCATGAATGAACAGAGGCCAGACCACAATCCTCCCTGAAGGGGTGTTCATCAGAGACACCACATCCTTCAGCGTCTGCATACGCATCAAATACTGGGGAACAGACAGTCTTATAACTGGTCTGCCTCCTGTTCTCTGACTGTGCTTCTCTTACTGCCACCTTTGGTGCAGTTCAGCTGGCACAGGGCCTTTCAGGCCATCTAAGGAACCTTGCTCGCCCAGTGACTCATTCTGTGAAATTGGAAAACGAGCAGGCCCCCTTCCTTTATTCAGTGGGTCCAAAGGGGCGCAATCAATGGTGAAATGGGAAACATTTAAATTTGCTGTGAGTGGATCGAATCAGAAATTCCAAACAACATGGTCTGCATTTATTAGATGTGTTAAAGGGCTTTCATTTCCTATGAATTAATTGACTATAATTTGATCTCCTCCTATTATAATGCATGGCTAGGAGCGCATTACTCTGGATGTAGAGCTTATCTATCATAAAGAGAATTATTGTTAGTCGTGACAGTATCTGTTGTTTATATGTTTCTTAATATTTCTATATATTTATTTAATTTTATCTACATTTGTATGTTTATTTCTATTTTCCTCTTTGTTATTACTATTTTTGTATATGTTACCCTCGACTGGGGTGGGGGGGTGGGATCAGGTCAGTGTTGTTAACATAATACATGTTTTCTTATTTCAGATGAAATAACATGGATAAAATAATGTCTGACAGCGATGAAGAAGCCATCAGCAGGTCAAAAAGGTTGGAACCTGAATCCAGTTTATCTTGAAGGTAAAGTGAGCAAACCTCTGTGCAACTACATTGAGGCCAACTTTTTATTAAATTTCTTTAAGTGTCCATCCCGATTATTTTGTTATGGGTGTTTATTCAAGCTTCTACCCGTTCTGACGGTGTATAACGTGTCCATATTGACAAACACTTGTTTCAAATGTTCCCTAATCAGTGTCTGTATCGTCCAATGGAGCAGAATATGTCTGTTCCAATTATCTAGTAATTACTGGATCTCTTGCGTTGGACCTTACACTTCACATAATGCTAACAATCATATCAATTGTTAGAATTCCATTCTCCGATAAATACTTGAGACTCCAAGCGCTCTCATACTCCATGAAATCTGTTTCTAATGAAGGTTTTGTTGAACATATGTCTGCAAGTCTTCTTGACAACGTTTCGTCAGTCAGAGCCAAAACAACTGTAAAACTGGTGCAATGCTCCCATCAACGACTTTCTAATGCCCACTGTACACACACACACACACACACACACACACACACACACACACACACACACAAAGGGTTTCCTCTCATATTTTGTATCTGAATCAAATGTACAAAACCTTAGGGACAGTGAAATAATCATTTCAATTCCAGCCAGGGAACTCAGTGTTTACCTGGTTTTGACTGGAGGATGGTGGGTTGCAGGAAGGCTGATTGAGAGTGCATTGGTCTCTGGCAGTGTCTGGATCCCCCATCACAAAAGTCATCTGTCTTACAGCACCCTGAGGACACCAATGGGAAGAAAGGGTCATAGGTTAACCATTGGTAAACCTCAGGCCCAGGAAACCACACCTTTAACCCCCCACCCCACCCCGCTATATAGACTTGACACTTGAGACGAGGTCAAGAGGGCCAGGTGAGGACATAGATCAATGCCTGTGCAAACAAGTGGTAGGAAGACAGAGTGAAACTAAAAACTCCTTGTGTTCAAGATAGATACTTTAAAAAGGGTTCATCATGTCACACTGTATGATGAGAGGTTTCATCAGTGATGGACACAATTACTGTTCAGTGAGTCCAAATTTACAGTATATTTACTTACTTTTACTTTACCAGTGATGAAGGAAGTAATGGAAACATGTAATTAAGTAAAAGTACAATTAAATTGGCAAACAAGAAAAAAGTTCCACATTATTATTTATACTTAAATATCACAGCGTCTGAGTGATGGGCAAGTGTGTGCATTATGTGTCCTTCCTCTACATTAATCACAGAGAGAATCCCATGTGACCAATTTTTTCTTAAAAATGACATTTAAGGAATGATTGGAAATTAAGAGCAGAAAACTGATAATACAATCAAGATTCCTCTACTGCCACCAAGTGGTGAAATCAATTCAGCCTCCAGCACAACCATCCATTAGTAAACAAATATAAAGTAAATATATGGGTGGGTACAGGTGTAACATTAAGACACACATTTCCTTACTTCAAATGGTGTCTCTGAGCCGTCCAGACTGCCTCCGATCATCAGAACGCCATTGGTGGAGATGCGCTGCCAAGGATAGGCCCAGTTCACTCTCTCCACCAAAGAACAGTCCACATACACCTCCAGCCAAAGCGGGGAGACACTCAGTGCCACCCGGTGCCACTGACCATCCAACAGAGAGCCCACTGTGAACCTTCATTTGATGGAAGCAGGACAGGTTTAGTAAGAGAGGGGAGACACTCAGGACTGCTGAGGTCTGGGAACATGGGACGTGGCTCACTAAGATCCTGCATCCACAGGTTGCTATTTGGCTTGCTATTTATTTTCTTGCGCAGAGGGCACATCGCATATAATAAAAGTATAACATGGGAATATTAATCTGAGGGTCATGCATACTCGTATTCTCTGTGCTGGGTGGAGATGAAGGTGAGTGAAGAGGGGCCGAGGCGGAGCTGCAGGTGGACGTGATGCTGGGAGTTTAACAGAGTCACCACACTGCTCTCCTCCACCTGAGAGCTGCGCAGCTCCATCAGCAGGCTGAACTCATCAGAAAACCTGCAGGAGACACACGCACAGTCACAAAATGCATGCACACTAGTGTCTTACACAGACACTTGTCAGTATTTTTGTGTACCTGGGTCCGAACGCCTGTTGTGTTGCCATCATCAGACTGCCATAAAGGCCAATGTGGAGAGAGGGACACCTCTGGCTGTCCATCGATAAGGACACATTGGTGGAGCTGTTCACCATCTGAGAGAAATGCTGCAACAAATCCACTTTCTCTGTTGAGACACCAAAGAAATATTGTGAAGTAACCAGTGAATTAAGTTGAGTCCAGTTTTTCTGGTCCTTCTGTCCACTAGAGGTCAAAAGTGGCCAAAAGGCCTTTTTTCCCCAGAAGATAATTTAACATGTGACAGTAGGAAATGCACATGTGTGAATGGTGGATGAACTCCATGTAGCTGCTGAGTCCTGGTATTGTTAATGCTGGCTCACTGTCACTTACTGGGACCTTACGGAGGGCAGAGCAACTGTTTGTTACCACTGTTGTTTTGATGTCAAACTAAACAAACTATAATTTCATAATATGTCTGAGGAAAATCCTGATATTTCCAATAGCTCTCTAGCTCGCTAAATTATTCGGCATAAAAAATGACAAGAGGACTCATTCGCCTTCCATGTTGCTGTTGCCTAGCTGTGGTAGTTGAGTTAACCAGAACACAGAGTAGACTGTGTAGTATACAGTGTGTACACAACTTTGTCAGTGGTTCCACCACACTTCCTTGTTGTAAGAGCTAAAAGAAAAGCCACATTCAGCAGCCTCATTTCATTAATCTGCTCACTTCTGACCTAACCCCTGAACTTTCGTTACATTCACTCATTTCATGGTTGGATTCCAGTGCCAAGGAACGGCAGCTCTTAACAGCATTCATTCATTTCTCACAGAATGAGCTGGAGCTCAGCAGTACAGTAACCGCCATGGATAAAGGAAACACATGCGCTGTCACTGAGAAACTCCAGTGAGCAAGTCAGTAGCACTAACACTATGTTACTGTATCCACACAGTGTGCAGCGTCAAAATGATATTCTCATGGACCTGGTGTCTCCAAATCTTCACAGACGTTCTATATACAGACATCTCATTTGCACACTGCAGGCTCAGGGGTTCAGTGTCTCTCTTAAAGATACTTCAACATGCGGACAGGAGGAGCGAGGGATCGAACCACCGACACTCTGATTACTAGACAACATGCCCTACTTTCTGAGCCACAGCCACCCTAATACTTATAAGTAATCATATCATAGTAAAGGATTTACATCAATGCACAAAATATTTGAGGAGTCAGTTACTGCACGATCAGAGAGAAGGACGGAGACACAGATGGAGAGGAGTCATTTTTCAAAGCACCCCTGACTTGAAGTGTGCAGGTGGGAGCAGAGAAACTGGCATCTTGACTCCATGTGTTGAGACAAGACGAGAGGTAAATTTGGACGTAACTGTGTCCCAGGCGCTCATCCAGACACTGACAGTTCCATGGCTACAGGGAGTCTGGGGCTGTCAGACAGCAGGGCCGCAGAGCATGTGACTGCAAAACTGTTTGTGATGGACGATGTGATGGGAAACCAGTGTGTCCCCAGTGTTACTCTTCTGTTTAAGTTTGTCTTATCTACAGTGGGACAGTGTGCAGTAAGAGGTGTCCAACATTCAGTAAAGTTCTCCTGTTGGAATCAAACAAAGGATATTGTGGTTATATGGTTTTGTATGAGCCTTGACTATTATATTTGTGTCTGATTGATATAGAGACTGATAGAGATGTATATTACATAAAAATAAGCCTATTTATTCCTGTTCACTTTTCATGTTGACTATACAGAAATGACTTTTGTCCACTGAGCAGTAGTTTTGCCTGGTATTAGGCTGTCCTCTGTTTGTACCACTTGTTCTGGACAGTGGAAGCTGGAAGATGTTGGCCCTGTTTAGACCTGGTATTAACATGCTTCTTTGGCAGGGGATCAGAACACATGTTGACAGTTTTGACTATTCAGATGGGTCAACATGGGTCTGTGTGTCTGTGTGTCTGTGTGTCTGAAGCTGTGTGAGGCAGGGGGCTGGGGGGCAGGAGGGGCTGAGAAAAAAATGCAGCATACAGCTCTATTATCGACAGATTTGACTCATTTGAAAATCAACATGTGGTGATCCATGTTACTGTATAAGTTGCAACAAAAAAAATGGGAAACACTGAGAAGTGTAAAATTACTTTTGGTTCATAATGAAACTGCACCTGGTCAGAGGACGTCAGCTGAGTGGTAGAAGTGAGTAGGTGGTCCTTCAATCTGACCCAGGACACATTCACGCTCACACTTACAGAAGTATGTGACCAAATGTGGACCGAGTGATCAGATCTCAGATGAGTCTTCAAGGCGTTGTGGATGCGTTCACACATGTAAATTAGAACTGACTTGTGATCAGATCATCTGAAACGCATGTTAATACCAGGACTGAACGAGGCCTTGCACAGATTTGCCATTCACCCATTCACACACACATTCATACAGTCCATATGTGTGGCAATATCTCTATCGCACATCACTTATACACTGCAGACACAGCCATCAGGCCAGGGATCAAACCACCGACCTTCTGGTTAGTGGACAACCTGATCGGCCTCCTGAGCCACAGGAGGGTGAATTTACCATTAAACCAGATGAGAGGACAGAATTAAACATGACGATAATGTGTTAACTGTTTAAATTACTAACTCATGGGATCTACTGGGAAGGAGGTAGCAGGAAAAGCGACTCCTCTGCTGATTTCTGCCGCCTCTCATTGTAGCTCCATAGAAAGCTCATAGAGAAAACACCACTCCTACTTGCTGTAAAGCCAACTTGGTCAAATTGTTTTATTTTATAATAGTTTATAATCCAGAGATTTCAAATGATACATTAATGCGAGTTTCCACTGAAGTTACTCCAGAGGAGGTGAATGTGTGAACTCAAGTGTCCCAGTGAGAGCCTCCAGAGGTTCTGTGGACTTTCTCCAAGCTCAGACATGTTGAGTTGGAGAGATATTCACAGCTAAGAAAATGTTTGAATTGCCTCATGATTGTGGCTCATCTTGCATCAGTAGGTCCACCACTATGGTCCTGAGTGAATGCAGTGATTGCCTGACTTTTTCATGTAGCACCATCATCAGGCCAAAGTTTGGATGTGTCCATTCTTTGACTTGACCAAAAATCCAAAACTACCAACGTTTCAATTAGACACATTTTGTGTTTCCTTCCGGTAAACAAACTTTAGCATGCTAACATGCTAAACTAAGATGATCCACATGGTAACATTTGCATGTTAACATTGTTAGTGTGAGCCAGGGTTCCTACAGCTTAGATAGCAAAAAAGTAGGCAGCAATCGCAGATAAATACATAACAATTCGAATAGAGTAGGCTAATACACAGTAGCAGAAAGAAATTATTTCCCTCTGACACCTTAAGGCAAGTTTTACTTAAGACTTTAAGAGTTTTTAATACCAAGAAGGTTGAAATTCAACACCCACTTAAAGGGGACATAGCATGCAAATTCCACTTTGTTAGTGCTTCTACAGGTTAATGTGGGTATCTGGCATGTCTACCAACCCAAAAACTCTGGGAAAAAACACTCGCGCGTTTTGTTATGGTTCCTCTAAGTCAGAAACGTCATGCTTGAGCGACTCGATTGCGCTTCCTGGGTATTGTGTCGTAACAAGGAACTGGAAGTCTCCCTACATGGTCTTGGCCCACCCACCCCCCGTCCCCCCACACTCGTTACTTCCGGGTTTACACCGGAGGCAGCGCAGCGCCGTTCCCAAGCACGCAGCCGGGCTGTTCACACGGGACGAGCATTTCTCCGCTGGTCAGCCCGCGATTCACTCACATGTGGCATTTGTCTGGATCGTTGGGACCGGGAGGCTGCAGCAGCTGCTCGGGCGCGACCGCTTGCTCTCCCGTGCGTGAGCTGGAATTTGTGTCAGCGCCACACAGCCAGCAGTGTGGAAGACTTCCGCAGTGTTCAGTGCTACTGTAACCCCCGAACCCCGACATTCAACGGGTACAACAACAAGCGGAGAAAGCAGAATCGCGGGCTGACCTTATATATACAGTCTATGGGGCTGACCAGCGCGGAGAAATGCTCGTCCCGTGTGAACAGCCAGGCGGCTGCGCGCTTGAGAACGGCGCTGCGCTGCCTCGCAGCGGTCTTCCACACTGCCAGCTGTGTGGAAGACTTCCGCAGTGTTCAGCTCTACTGTACGCCGGGTTACAGTAGTTACGCCGGGGTACACCGGACGCGGAAGCGCCGCTGCGAGGCAGCGCAGCGCCGTTCTCCAGCGCGCAGCCGCCTGGCTGTTCACACGGGACGAGCATTTCTCCGCTGGTCAGCCCCATAGACTGTATATATAAGGTCAGCCCGCGATTCTGCTTTCTCCGCTTGTTGTTGTACCCGTTGAATGTCGGGGTTCGGGGGTAAATGATGGTCTTCATAGCCCCCCCCCCCCCACCTCTCTCTTTCTCTCTCTGTCTGTCTGCTTGTGTGCTTGTAGTGGATGGACAGAGGGGGACATTTAATTATGTGATTGGGAAAATTAAAACTCCAGGACAACAGAAGGGGAATACAAAGTATGGGATGCATATTTGATAATTTATATCATATAAAATATGTAATTTATATCGTTTAAAATCATGGGGGGAGAGGGGGGAGGGGGGAGCTGGCTCATTAGCATTTAAAGGAACAGGCACTCAAAACAGGTCACTCTGTGGAGGGCTGCTTTAGACAGGGTAAAAAGGGTGCTGTTTTAAATGATCCTTGTGGTATTTTGACCAAAGTATGTTACAGACATTTCATTAAGACCCCAAGGAACCATATCAACTTGTGGTAAAATGGGCATGCTATGTCCCCTTTAAGAGACAAGGGAAGAGTAGAACAGAAACATCCTTCACACTTTTTAGCATGTTTACAGCTTTGTGTTTCCCACTCTGCATGAGGGATTCCACTGCCTTGACTCCCATCTTACCAAGTCTGACACTTCCTGCACAAAATAAACCATGCCTAGAATACATTAGCTGCTACCAGTTTCAGTATGTCATACTATCTGAGAATCCCTGCGTTGTTGGTTCAGCTATCCTTGATCTGCTCAAGGAAGAGGCATTCAGTAAAGTATTATTATTATAGTATTAAAAAATATTAGCCAATTATTTAGGGATTTTCCATTGTCATCACCCATCTCTTAGCGTTAGACCTTTGAGAGATTGATTGAAGACATTAAACACCAATTTGGCTTTAAGTTTATAGTAAAATAATCAGTGCTGATTAGCAAATCCTGAAGCTCAGAGAACAACTGTATAGCCTTGCACAAGTGGCTGTAGACTGCTTTTCTATGTAAGGAGACAGAGGGAGATTTTTTCTTCTCTCGGTGCCAAATCGGTCACACTCTCTCAGTGACCCTCTGTGTTTGTAGAGTAAACTGATATACCTTTCACCTCAGCAAAGAATTACCCAGGGGAATCTAAAGCTATGAGAGCTTCCTTCTTTTCTGATTAAAGTCATTTCTAATGTTTTTGCCCACCTTAAACTGGCAGTGTGGGTTGGTCATTTGGCATCCTTGGTGATTCCACAACATGTAATGTGGATACTCATGGTCCCAATTGATTTCATACCTATCTCAAATGGTTTGTAAGGTCTAAACCTTATGTTGTGCTCTAACTTGAATTGAAATGAAACTGTATACTCCATGGGAGCAACATCCAGCATCGCCGCTGAGACAAAAAAGTCTGTATAAAAATGTTAGACATTATTTAATTATATATTTATATTTTACTCGTACAAATGCTCCTGGTTGACCGTAATCGCCTGTGAGCATTCAACATAAGTTGTTTTCAAATTGTATGTGGTTCATTTCTGTCTAATTACATAATACTTCTGGGTGCGGGGCGTCAGCCAAATGGATGTAATGGGGGTCCGGAAAGTTTTACACCACGAGTGGCAGGTACAGTGCAAGGCTCTGTAAAAACTGCATGGAGTTTTTAAATGTCCACCTACCCACCAGGAACTGTTCTGCTATGTCAGCTGGCCAGTCCGACCATGGTATAGAGGCTGGGGAGGTAGGAGGAGGAAACAAAGAAAGAAAAGGACACCCCAACCTTGTGGTTATCTACTCCCCCTTTCTATTTGGACTATGAATTCAACAACTTTACTCCTTGCCCGTTTAAGCACTTTATACAAGTCTCATTCTCCTTTTTACAAAACACACAATCAGCTTCAGAGATGGAGCTGCTCCCTCCACTCAAGCCTCAGCTATCAAAGGTGAGTGACATTAATTAATGGCCATCAGCTCATCATGGGACGTCAGCGAGCTGGCCGGACGATGTGAACTGAGAGGAGAACACAGAGTCCACACATCAGCTTTCTGCCCGGTGCACTGTTCAAATACAAGATACAACAGAGCTGAAACCCCTGCTCTGTCTGCATGCCTCACATCAAAAGATGGAATTCCCTCAGGAGAGATCCCTTTATTCATTCTTTAAATGCACAAGTGTCAGCTGTTCCTGGCAGTTTCTACCTTCAAAAAAAATCAACACTGTGAAGCAAGGAATTCAGGCCAGTGCTCAGCATCATGTTAAACTTACAAATGCCAATAGATTGTTACTGTGAGGGAAGGGATATGGAGGATTTGTTTCCTGGGAGGTGACGCTGGACCAACTGGTGGTGAGGTGCACTGCTGCAGTTTTTCTAACTGAAGGCAATGGTGCTTCATCAGTAAATAACCTAATCCCCATTGCTTAACTAGTCAAGTTACATACTATTATTAAACCACTCTGGGGCCAGGTTCAAACTATCTCTGAGCCTAACCCTGAATTCTGAATTCTGAATTTTTTAAAAAGCAATCATTAGTGGCAACGGGTATATAAAGAACAGTCAATGTTTATCTTTAATAAAAAGTTGTTAAGCATAATGGCGAGACATGGTGAAGAGAAAATTATACATTTTTACTGTAACTAACCATGAAACTCCCCCAGTTGATTACTCACAGTGAAAAAGATTTTTCTTTAATATTGCAAATTTTTGGGAATAATTAATATGGAAATGAGGCACCATCTAATGAAATATGTGCTAAAATGTATACGTTTGCAGAACAGAAAGATGAACACTGGATGAAGCCATGTTCAAAAATCTTGTTTCATGTTTTTGACATATTAGAGCCAAAGGTTTGGGAATTTTCAATATCTGGTTTCATTACGCCAGTGCTCCATAAATCAGGCCGTGAATGATATATGAGTAGACCCGTCTATAAAAAAATCTTTGGCTCTAATATATCAACATGAAAGAAGAAGTTTGAACCAGTCTATATTCAATGGTCAGCTTTCTGCAAATTTATTTCTGAAACACCCAAATGTGTATTTCTGTATTTTCTTTCCACCACCAACATGTAATGGAGGCAAAATGGCCCCAAGATGAATATCTGTCTCTAGAAGGGAATAGCTTTCCTTAGCATATGAACAGAGATGTGTGCTTTGGAAGTCATTGAGGGAACGAGGTGGTGACAGGGGGCACAGGGAACTACCACACGTGCACATGTAGGAAGCAGCAGAAGCACAAAGTCACTGAGCGGTTGGCTCACTCACTGGACTTATCAAACGAGCAGATGTTTCAGTGCAACAGCGGCTCTAAGCGGAGCGGCCAGGTACTGCAGTTCCACATCATGCATCTGCAAGTTCACCTTCTTAATAAAAACACATCAGCAGCTCTGTGAGGATCGATACATTGGTGGAGCTATAACACACCACGGAAATTATTCGGATTGCAATTATTAAAATATCAATTAGCAAATCAACGAATTACTTCTGTGATATTGAACTTGTTCCCTTCAGTCTATTTGATTATGTTTAAATACTTTGATCTGTCTGTATCTTACCTGAAAACTGAAAACTCCATGTTTCTCCATGATCAGGCATCGCATCCACAGCAAATCCGAGCAGCATGTCAACATAAAGCAACAAAAAGTGCACTTGGTGTTTTGAAAACATATTTTTACCGATAGAACAACAACAACACAACTACGGCCGACACTAAAATGACCTCGTTATTTATCCACTGGTAAACTCCGGTGATTATAAATTATCGACAGCTCCGCAGTTTCCATCCATCTGCGAGGTGATCTAATGACCGTTACCTTTATTCACCAGCGTCAAGCGAGCAGGACTTCACAGGGTAACTTCCGGCCAGGCTTCAAAACAAAAGCCTTTTACTCTTATCCTCAATGGGCTTTCGACACATGGAATGAAGACAATTAGAAATAATACTATATACACATGTTTACATTTGTAAATATAACTATAAAAAATATTTCCCAGTATAATCTCTATGCTTTAATTTTTTAAAGAAGTCTGTTCTCACCTGCTCTCTGGCCCCGCCCACAGGATGAAGGAGAAGATGTTTGTAAACTTTTTTCTTCCAAGAATATTTTTCAATTTTTTTTTTTAGAATGTTAAGCCTACAACAATAAAGAAGCAAATGTGCTCACATCAACAACTTTCTATGAAGATAAACAGCATGACAGCACCAAAAAAGTGAAGCCAAAACATCCTGATTTCCCCCTGGTGGCTGGTTGCAACCATACACTCTATGGTTGCAACATAAGTCCCAACCCCATTCTCCTCCGTGTAGGACATGGACCAAGTTAAAAGAGTCAGTGTTGAGAACTCCACTACACCTCTTTGGCATCAAAAACAGTATTCAAAAGCATTGCTGAGACCCCCGTCAGAATTCACTGGTATTTATTTAGGAGACTATTCAGAGTAACATTAGAGCTGAAATTATGCATTAAAGTAGGTGTGTGGCCAGCTTATACACATGATGTATCATTCCATTTTTAGCTGTGCTGTGTCATGCTGGTGTTGTATCTTCAGGTCTTTGATCACAGCATCGCAGACCTTCTTGATATTGAGGAGCAGTTGGGCCCTTCATCATCAGGTCCACCAGGGGTTTGATAGGGCTGGAAAAGCTTTTACAATCTGCTGGTCCACTTGCTGTGTCAGGGTAATATGACTGATTTAAACTTAATGACAAAAGTCACAAATAGTCATTAAGATCACTCCATGTTCATGATGTCATGTGAGTCACAGCCCTTAAAATAAAGTGTTACTAACATCCAATGGATGGATGGATGTACCTTAATGGCCCGACGTACTGATGAGACATTAAAGTGATGAAGAGGGAGAGAAGGAAAGAGAAGCTCCGTGTGTC
Source organism: Hippoglossus hippoglossus (assembly GCF_009819705.1). Lineage (NCBI taxonomy): Eukaryota > Metazoa > Chordata > Actinopteri > Pleuronectiformes > Pleuronectidae > Hippoglossus > Hippoglossus hippoglossus. The sequence continues at coordinate 26,952,526 of NC_047159.1, forward strand.
ATGTGTCCCCTTCAATCTAGACCGATAGCAGCATAACCAAGAGCAGGTCCAAGACAAACCTGAGCCAGATCTAACTATAGGCTTTATCAAAAAGGAAGGTTTTAAGCCTACTCAGGACACAACATGGCCGACTTTAAATGAAACCATCAGAGCATTGTCTTCCATGGACGACTTTGTGGAGAAGTTAGCTGGGTTCAGCAATGTTTGATGATAGAGGACAGGCTGATTCTACAACACAACAATCAGTCTCTACTCTGTTCTGAAGTTTGATTTTAGACAAGAGCTGTATTTGCATAAACATGATTTGATTGGCTAGTGCCTACAGTGCCACTTGAAAAGTAGATTAAAGAGATGAAACGCATGATGTCTCCCCATCTAAAGAGAGTGAGCAGAGTTTCTGTTTCTGCCTCCAAAGTGGTTGTGTGAGTGTCCCACATCTCAGGTCTGTGACGTCCTGAGTCAACTCCAAGTCCTTAACTTAATGTTTTGTTTCCTACATTATGCAGCCTTCAATAGAGTTACTATTTGTATGATATATTTACATATTTTTGACTCTCAAATAGTGTGTCTAATGTATGATTACTTGGTATAATTATTTCTTTAAAAATAGTCTGGTGACAAATCTAGAGAGATGTGGTCTTTGACCAGATGCAAACCAGGGAGGTGCTGTTCATGTTCAGCTCAGGACTCGGTTGTCCCCCATATTTCTCCTTCTCCTTTGCTTTTGTTTTAAACAAAACAACATAATGATCAACATTACAAACAGATACGGTGATATCAGCTTGTATAGTTATTAAAAGGGATATCGAACTAGTTTTTCTAATTTATAATACATTTCTGCTTTTATCCTATTAAACATGTGCTCCTGTTAACACTTCAGATGCAAAATAAGGCTATTTAATGTATTTATGATGTAAATTCTTCACGTTGGTTTAGTGTGCTATACTTTTATTGTATATAATTATATACTTTCTTTAAATGAATCTCTTGCTTTTGTTGTCTTCTGTGCAGAGACCTGAAGCTGCTGCTCACAGACACTTCTCATCCAGTCCGACAGAGCTTGAGAGGATTTATCAGGAAGACTTGAGATAAAGTGCACAGAATATTTTCACTGTATCATAATGGATTATGGGTAGTAGATTGATTCAGCTAATAAGAGACCGCATCATTTCAACTCTTTTTTATTTCAAGGAACTTTGCTTCATACAAAATGTTAGAAACAACTGTAGAATTCAAAGTCTGGCAAGGAAACATAAAATCAGGCAAACAAACATTTCACTGAATCCCAAGACCCAAATAAAGGAATGTCCCAGCTCTGCTGCACGGGGGGGGGGAACTCTCAACATTGGTCAATACTGTAGTTAATAGAAATGTGTCTTTTTAGCGAACCCCACAGTTTATACAAAATATTAAAAATCAACAACAAAATAACACATGGTATCTAAAAGTACTAAGTTTTCTACATGCACATACATTGTTAGAACATGCAAACTTCTGTATTTTATCAAAAAACAGCCACATCTATAGTAGTGGCCAATAGTATGCAGAAATAAAGAGATTGGAACGCTCCCCATGTTTGGTGGCCAATTGGTCCAGACTTGGACACAGACACTGTGGGGTCCAAACATAAGAGATCACTTTCCCAGAATGCACGGTTTCTTTTGAAGCTACACAGAGGCCATAGATTTAGACGGTTCAGGTGCTTTGAGGATTGTTCTGCCATGGTCGGACAAAACCTTTCGAGTAATGAATGGGATCTCTCTTCATCAGAATGTGTTCCTGTCATTGATGAAAAGAACGACTTTGACACTACTCAAGGTTGATTCATCAGAACCCTTTTATTACGACCTAACAAGAAACACCACCTCCCATTTTCAGCCATGGAATTTCCATTTGACATTGTCAAGGTGGGTAAATGTTATGCATGCAAATATAAGTATAAAGTTGCTGTAATCCTAAATGTTCTGTTTCTTGTTTACACTTTGTGCCCTTATGTATTTTACCTTCTTTTTTTCTCTGCATTTTTTTTCCAAGGCATTTTCTAGAAAACATTTGGTCACACTCATGCTGAAGCCTGAATCTGAAGAGACCAACATGAAGAAGCTACAGAATGGATGGAGAAGTGGGTTTGTCTTGTTGCATATCTGTTGTGTTGTGTCTGGCCCTTGTACTGTACCCCCCCAACCCCCCCCCCATCCTCTACCTGCTGCTGCAGATTATCCCAGTTTCACCACAGACAATCTGATGGTGACATCAGTCATGTGCACAAAGTAAAGTTGCATATAACAAATATGGTTTGTGTGTGAATTCAGCCCACGTCTATGTGAGCAGAGTGGTTCCAGGTGTGGACACAGTCCTTACAGATGGTGAGAAGGTGTTTTTTCTAGAATTCTGACAGCTGCAGAACTTCTCCCTTCAAATTGGAAGCAGAGGTGAGTGAGGCAGCCAGTCTTACTGGTGGCAGCTCTGTGGATTTCAGGAATTGTTTTTTTTCATTTATCTTTAGGCGACAGTCTAACAGAGCCAAATGAGATTTAGTTTTTTATTAGAGTCTCAGTATTAAACGCAGTGTTTATATCTGATCACACATGACAAACCTGCTTCTATTGTACTTTTAGTTCTAAAGGTTGTCCTACATTTCCTAGAATTCATTTTGACAAGCCCCAGAAAAAGGCAGTAAGTCTTTGCTTTTCATACAAGTGTGTTTACGGACATATTAGCTGTGTCCCAATTCCTTACAGCATACTGATAGTTCACAGTGTGTTTGGCGTCATCAGTACACACTGTAGTTTGTCCACCAGGAAGGATCCACTACTCCTTATAACTACATCTAACAAGTCTGTATAAAACTCTTTTACATCTGCCAACAACTGGTTTCAGAAGGATACTGTTAGATGACAAACAAGAAATCTGTATTTTACAATTTTTACTTTTAGGAAGATCAACAGACCAAACTGCCAATTTGGAATGATACTGGCAGTTGAATTTAACAGAAATAAATGTATTTGGTATTTATTCAAGCGTTTTTATGCCCCACACCTCACAGTTGTTGTTTTTTACTTTACCTTTTTCATATGCAGAGAGATAGTACAATAATTTTCCCTTTCTGTAACATTGCAAGATGAGGCATTTTTCAACATTTGAGTTGATTTCTCAAAGAAGATTTGATATTTATGAGTATGTGCTATTTGGAGCAGATCCAAGGAAAAATCCCGATCTAATGAATTTTATTGTGGTTTCATAAGAGAATTGTTGGACTTAAGCGGAGGTATACATCCTACTGAATGCCATTCTAGTTATATATATATATATATATATATATATATATAGAGAGAGAGAGAGAGAGAGAGAGAGAGATTTTCAGTGTGAACACTGTATGAACTGAAAACCAGCTCAGTTTGAATATGGTATGGATTTGGGACATAGCTAACAATGCAGGTGTGTTGTTAGTGTGGCTGGAGAAGTTAGTCACTCTAAACTGTTTCCTTCTGTGTGACCTTTGAACTCCAGCACAAACTGGCAGCTCTAGAAAAACAGAACCTTTTCATTCCCACTCCAAATCCTGATGTTTTATATGAAGGAATTAGCTTGCTGTAACTTTTCCTGCTGTCAATCTCCATGGTACAGTAGCTGCTGGAAATACATGGCATGACATTACAGGATCACTGCTGTTGTTTTTTGTTTTTGCCAGAAGTGAATGAGAGAGTGAAAAAAGAAGAAACCAAACCAAACATCAAACTGGATCAATAAATGCAAAATATATCAGATACCTACTGATGTTAATTTTAATCCATACACACACACACACACACACACACACACACACACACACACACACACACACACACACACACACACACACACACACACACACACACACACACACACACGAACAGGGCCCTTGTTGACTTAAATACCAATTTGCTACTGTGATCAGAAAGTGCACACACATTAACACCCCCCAGTCATTAGACTTTAGCTGACCAACACACAAACACACACACACACACACACACACACACACACACACACACACACACACACACACACACACACACACACACACACACACACACACACACACACACACACACACACACACACACACACACACACACACACACAGAACAGTCCAAATTCAGGAGCTTGTCAGGCTCCCTCTGTGACATCCTTTCCAATAAACATATAAAAAAGAGTTGGTCAGAGCAGGTGCTTGAACAGGTCTACAATCTAAACATGCACAACGTGTTACTGGCATTAATGCAACTGGATAAATATATTTATGCAGTTTTCAGAGCATTTCCACAATGTTATTCTGGCTGCCCCACCTACACGTAGTTTATCAAAAACAAGAAAAAGAATCAACGTTCAGAAGGTAATTATTCGATCCCTGTCTTTTCAGCGTACTGTAGGTTATCTCTCTCTCTCTCTCTCTCTCTCTCTCTCTCTCTCTCTCTCCCTCCCTCTCTCTCTCCCTCTCTCTCCTCGCAGATAAGGCTTTCTGTACAACATGTTTTCCGGCAGAGCTACATCCAGAATGAACCAAACATCTACTCAAGTGTGGATGCATTAGAAAACAGTTGACATTGCATCTTTTTCTACAGTATATCTAAAAGGATAGGCACTTCGTCATAAAACATCGCAAGAAACATTAGACCTGAAACGATGGCAAACCGGAAGCAGTTCACATAAAACACACCTTTGATGTTTTTTTTCTTCATGTCATACAAAAACAAATGGCTCAAAGAAAAAAGAACATCTACAAGAAAAGTTTTTATAGAAAATAAATCTGTTAGTCGGTTACTTTTGCTTCTCTCTTCAAGTTTGCAAGAAACAGGGAACAGATAAACAATCGCCGCTGCCTGTGTGACAGCACTTCATCTGTTCCACTGACCAGAGGGAATGTCATAAAGGATTAAGCATAATCATAGAATGGTACGGTCCTACACTAAAGAGCATCACAGCCATTTGTACGGTGTCATAATGTCTTTGAGGTTATTTATTTCCAAACATTTCAATGAAGGACTGACGGCTTTTTGTCCCGTTTCTATGTCGGCAGTGCCATCACTTTGTGTTGAACCTGCCATAGTGACTCTCAAACGCACTTCAGCGACTGTTAGAATCAATAGCAAAGTTTAATTTGAAAAGGAGATGCTCTGTTATACAGTATGTTGTGCTGTTGGGTGTAATGTTGACTGTTGCACCTCAAGTTCAACAACGCTGTTTGGTTCTATGTGTTAATCTGACTGCAGTGAGCAGTGTTCTCAGTTTGTCACGTATTGTTTTCAAATGTCTTTGCAAAGGTCATTTCACCTGGTAATCAGATCAGATCGTGTACAACTTAAAATTGAAGCTGAAGTAGTTCTAGCCCAATGGATGTTTTAGATTCTTTCAGCTTTTTGTTTTGGTTTGACAGCCTTTACTGTTCTGACTCTTATCATGGGAATAGCATTTAGCAGAAGAAGATATTTTTCTCATGATTAGATGAGACCATAGTGGAGCTAAAAGGAGCGTCACTGCTGGAATTTCATTCTCTGCTGATCAGAAACACGAGTCCAAATGAATGCTACGGTTGCACCGTGTCTGCTGGGTGTAGTTAGGTAACACGTTAGCCTTGTCAACTTGATTCAGTGATAGTACAATAGTGTTGTGTTTACAGTTTGTTGTGCTGCCTCCAAATGTCAGAAAAAAACTTGAATGCTGCTTTTGGTTATTGTAAAATTATTTTTGCCAAAAACTAATTGGAACATCCTTTAGAACAGAAATACATAGCATTGTGTTTTCTTAAATTGTTTCCCTGGTATACACACAGTACTTATGAATGACACATAGCAGGTCTGCTGGTCTATCTACTGTACACCATTAAAGCAAAGAGGTATTACCATTGTAACATACACATACATTGTGTTTGTACTGTAATGCAGTTTGAGGGTCGATATGGTGGTGTCAACAAAACACCGAAGTCAAAGCAAATCAAGGATAGCTACTGAAAGATACATGTATCTGACTACTGCTCAGTTTGTTGATGCTATGTGCCCTTTGACAAAGATGATGATTTCTTGATCACATTCAAATATTACCCATTTCAAGTGTTCTCCTTTTATAGATGTTCTCCCACACCTTAGCTCACTCAGTTAGGATTCAAATACAGCATTAAACACACAGTGACAATGTAAACTAAAGCCTTTAAAGAAGATGATAAAACTCATCACAGTTCCTCAAAATGCATTAAAAAGGTTGGTTTAAAGCCATGCTAGCACCATTCATCCTCCTCTGCCTCCTGGTAATACCTGGGTGCCCTGACGCCAGAGCCTGGGCTGGTGTTGCCCCCAAAGCTGAAGTGGTACCCATTGGGCACCCCAAGGTTCTGCTGTGGAGCCGGAGGCAGGGCTCCCATCATGCGAGGCAGTGCGGTCCAAGATGAGCGTCCGGTACGGGGGCTGGGCGAGAATGACGCCACATCCTGGAAGACGTCCAGCTGGTCCCGAAGGCTGCCGTAAGGGCTGCCCAGGGCATCGCCGTGGCCCCGGCCCAGGAAGGGCTCGGAGCTGATACGAGTGACGGGGCAGGGGATGTGGAGGGAGCTGCTGTGCCGGATGGCGTTGTGCTCCGACAGGCCGCGGCTCAGCCGGCCGGGACTCACAGAGGCCTGGCTGGACACAAAGTGCACGGGGGAGGAATTGGCAGTCTTGTAGGCCACCCCTGGCCGTGGGGTAAGGGGGGTCTGGGGGAGCTGCCGACGTCCGCGGCTTGGCGTGCTAGAACTGGAACTCAATGCCACTGGGCTGCCTTTAACCCAACCACTGCCCTAGATGAAAATTGGACAAGCAATTTGAAACGAGAGAACGATGACCAAAATATGTAAGAGTGAAAAGGTAAAGGGAAGGAAACAAGGACAGGGCCGCCAGAGGGAGGAAAGGAGAAGAAAGGAAAGACACCAAAATACGATGTCACAAAAGATGACAGAACAAATGAGGGACAGAACAAAGACAGAGAAGACAAGCACGAATGGAAAGGTAATGGCAGACAGACAAAAAGGATGGAAATGATGAAGAGAGAAAGTGGGAAAAGAAGTGAAAGGCCATGAGAGGCTGCACTACAGGCAGACAGAGGAGACAGTATTAAGAGCATGCAGAGGAATCACAATAACACCTCGACAGTCAACACAGTATCTGCACCATGCTGCTCTAAGGTTGCACTGCTCTATGAGTCATCTTACTGTTTAATATGCAGATATGTAGCATGTAGCAGTGTAAAACACATCCACCCACTGTGACTCACCTCAATTATTTAACATAGAATTTATGTATTGCACAAACATGCACACAAAATTAAAGTTTGTGTTCAAACCATTTTTTATGATGTCAGCACCCTGTTGACGCCACACAATTTATTTAATGAGGTCCTGATTTGTGTGCTTAACATTGTAATGTTTCATCTCTTTTATTTATCCTGTCATTTGATTCTCCAACATTTCCAACATGATGATTCTAAAGTTGTTTTAAGATTCTTGCGCCAACGCTCGAGGATGCATACTCCAGCCCCACGTCTCTATGAAGTTACAATATCATGTGAGAAAAATATAGTACAATGGAAGGTATATGTCTATATGTGATTATTTAAAACCAATTTAAATGAAGTCACAAGCAACCAATTATTGTCTGAAAATGTTGAGATGTACTTTTCACGACATAATTATTATGGCTTTCCAGTTTACTTTTTTATATCACATAATTTGTATTTGCCTATGTATGTAACCTTTCCTCTTTATTTCTGTACCAGTTGGGGAAATAGGTTTGGATAATGTTTTATCTAATTGGACTTTGGTTCTAAAGCATCTAAAAAAATCTGGATCCCATCAAATCCATCTTTCCTAAAGTCAGTTTCAAAAGCCACTCACACATGAGGAAATAGTTTGTTGAGGACTATTTTCTGCTGAGGATGAATACACAATTGGTTTGCTCGTGATTATTTAGTGACTGTGTGTGTACTGTAGCTGATCATTCAATTCTATTCAGCCTAGACTAGATTTTATATTTATGCAAAATGAATGAAAATTGGTTACATAGGCCTTTTACATAAAATAAACTGATTTACTGTTTCCACATATTTGTATCAGCAGGACGATATACGTTTGTTTGGAGGTGTATGAATCTCAGCAGTAAAATGAAGAATTGAGCTAATTACTTTTAATCAACCATCAACACTGCCATGAAATATAATATTAATATCACTTTGATCACAATCCACACTCCTCTAAATACTATTCTAATTATTACGAGCAGCAGCACGAGAGGTTCAGTGTTTTGGAGTTCGGAGTTTTCCATCTTGTTTAGAATCACATTCAGGGGGGACAGCAGAAATCACAGATCGTAAATGAAGTCAGATAAACTTCAAGCCTCATCTGGCCCTATTCTACAGGCCTGTGCCCTCCCACCTGCTTGTTGCTGGTTTCCTGCCCCTCACAGGGGGAGGCGGCACAGCTAGCGGTGGCAGATTTGCTGTGGCAGTGTTCCCGGCTGCAGAAGCGGTCGCAGGAGTAGTAGCGCTGCTTGTCCACAGAGGAGTGGTGGTGTTTCCTCTCGTGTGAGCGTCCGCGGTCATGGGCCCGCTCTCTGGAGGCAGCTGGGTCAGACGCCGGCTCTTCTGGTGCACCCAGGGAGAAGGGGAAATATTCCAACGTGAAAGTGTATGTTTCCGTGTTGAAGATAATATTAAAGTTCTGACTTTTATATATTCTGACGTCGATGCTTTGGTTCACTGCTGAGGACAAATTTGAGTGACAGTGTTGTTAAGGGATATTTCTGATTTGTAATAAATAGGAATCTGTAGTCATTATTCCCACCAGACAATTGTCACACTATATAAACGTGACAGCTCCCAGAAGTGAAGCCAAAACATCTTGATTGCCCCCTGGTGGCTGGCTGCAATCCTAAATCCCACCTCCTCCATGTTAGAGGATGGGACATGGACCAAACTACACATGTACACATCAGATACATTTTTCCAAACATGGTTTCTGTCATTTAGCTAGTTTTTGCCACACTGACCTATGTTCAAGTTGTGTTGTATTTAGTGACTGTAAGCTATAAACAGGGGAGACGTCATGATTGACAGCAGAGACTGACTTGGGATTGGTCAGGCAGGTGTGTGGGTGGGACCTTGAGTCCACTCCTTGATCACTACTGCACAGACTCTCCTCCAAATAGTATCACCAGTGCAAGATTGCAGCACTGGTATCCAATATGACATTTTTGCACAGTGGGAGGAAGTGGAGATGTGTCATCCATCATTAGTTACAGTGATTTATCACAATCACAAAAACAAAGGGTAAACAGCATGAACAACATCAGGACCCTGAACCTGGAGCCACTAAATGGAACTCTGCCATATTCGCTTTTAACATTTACACATGCACTTTTCCTGTTATCACAAGGTAAATCGTCTGCTTTGAAAAAGTGAAGAAAATAGCATTAACACTTACAAATGCAGAGTAGATGATTAATGGAAGTAGCATGTATCAAAGACTTCATGTTTTAATGTCTCTGAGCATGTGAACATGTAACTGTGTGCTCTGTAGGAGGACAACCCCAAATGAAGACAGAGCACAGCCATGCTAGCAGCTCTGTGAGGCCGTACAGACGCAGCGTTGCTCTGAGCGAAACAGTATCACTGTCACTGTGACAATGGTATCATGGTGATGTTTAGCAGATAAAATAATTACCATGTTTCCCATCAGTATAGTACAAAACAAGCTAGTATATGTAATTAGAGTACACTGCTGTTCCACATAGAGACAGCTCCATGTGCAGCTGTTTTATCTCTATTATTATTATTATTTTTTGGACGCCTCTGCAGAAGTATTCTGACAGACTGTGACAGTTTTCACACACAGCCTACCCCTGCAGAGCGGCTGCCTAGTAATTAGTGGGGGGTTGGCTGTGCATGTCTGTCAGTCTCTTTTATCTAAGTAATAAACTGCTGCTGTCTCGCAGCCGACACAGAGAGAACACTGCTGATATCTGTCACAGCTGAGACCCTGTGTGTGTGTGTGTGTGTGTGTGTGTGTGTGTGTGTGTGTGTGTGTGTGTGTGTGTGTGTGTGTGTGTGTGTGTGTGGGGGGGGGGGGGGGGGGGGGGGGGTGGGGGTGTCACAACTGCTGTGTCTGTCAAGAAGTGTTTGTCAGTGAAGGCTTTTTCAAGCTCAGTAATTTTTATTGATTATCTATTACATGCGATAAGATTTGGTTCACTCTTCTGACTTATTTGTGGATTCTTTTTTCTGCCTTCATGCGTTCATTCATAGCTTAAGCTATAAGATTTTGCTCATTTGCAAAGTTTAAGCAAAACTGCTTAGCTCCCTGTCAGAGAGTTACATGACAAGATTAATAGCACTCTAATATCTATTTAACAGATTTAAGGTTAGAGCCAGCAGTTTAGCAATAATCCTGGAAACAGGAGGCAAAATCTGTCTGGAAGTCCAAAGAAAACAAAATCTGCCAACCTGCACTTCGGAAGTTCACTACTTAACATGTTACATCTCATTCATTTCATCCGTAGAAAACCAGCTTTTATAAAAATGACAATGTAGCCTTTGCTGGACCATTTCTTGGTGCTTGGCAGTTGCCAGGCAACCTAGAGAGACTCCTAGAATGCGAGTAGGTCCATCTAATTCTTTGAATGCATTGTCGACAAACAAGGATTTATGATCATGGGAATATCAGTCCAGAATACAGTGAATCCCAGGTTAACCTTGGACTCAAGGACAGACATGAAGAGGACTATGGTTATCCTTAGTTTGAAAACTACAGACTGAATTAAGAGAGAATTCATTTCCGTACATGATAAAATATCTACATTTGGACATGTACACAAAACTTGTCAAATAGACTAAACAAGTCTGGGCTTGTTTAGTCAATTCTATAGTTTTTTATATGTTCACTTACTGTCATTTTCTTGTATTTTATTTTCTAAATGACTGTAGTTACAGGACAGCAGGTGTAACAGCATTCCTGGGTTTTTTGTGTGTGTAACTACTGTCTCAGTTCCTCCTCAAGAGGTCACCGAGGAGTAAAACAAAGTCTGAGAGTGAGTGTACTGCTTCATACTGGACATAATGACATAGACTTGAAGGTGCCTTGGTTGAAATAACCAACAGAAGACCCAGTCTACACTGTGTACGTGTGTGTGTCGGAGTGTGTAGGGGCTGACTCACCAGCAGAGCCTGGAGGTTGTCCACCTAGAGGTGTATCCAAAGACCTCTGCCTTTTCTCTCTCTCCCTGTCTTTATCTCGGTCTCGGCGGTGGTGGCAGCGGTGGTGGTGATGGTGGTGAGGTCGGTCCTGGCTGGGTTTCTCCAGGGTGTAGTCTCTCAGGTTGACCTCCTGGGGTCGCTGTGGAGCCGCAGTGGAGGCTGAGCGCTTCATAGGGCTGGCATCAGGGACAGACTGAGGGGGTGGGGGGGGGACAGAGAAGACCACTGAGAATCATGTGATGAGACACTCACACAGTGAGCTGCTGGGTGACCGTTTTCACTGCAGGTGGTATGTTCAGGTGCATATAGACTGTAAAAGGCAAGAAACCAGAAATGAATTGAGTTTCTAAGGACACTGACTTTCTCATTTGTTGACCGCTGGCCGGCACCTGCAGCTCTGACTTAACCACAATCTTATTGTCTGTTGAAGGATAAAGGAGCAGGTGTTCCATACAAAGCAGTGGGAGTTCATTCATTAAAGCTGAGCTCCCTTTATTTACAGTCATTTGTTAGTAACCTCCACTCACTAATGTCTGATGAAATGTCTCACATGGTATAAGTCTTTGGTAAATGTATTTTACATACTAAAAAGTTTTTTTTTAAATTTGATCGTATGGATTAATTGCTGAACCAAACTGAAGAAAATGATAAATGTTCCATTAGGAGTCATTAGATGTTTGTATTTTAAAGAATTAAATCAGACCTTTTCTCCACATATTTGACCTGGATCAGGGCAGTGGCCACCGCTCCAAGGTCATTACATAAAATATACAAATTTTATATCTTTTCTCTACAAGGATTACACACCTGGTCAAAAACTAAATAGGGCTCTGTTGGGGGCAATTTCGACTCATGAATTATATCATTATTATATTGTAGTATTTCAAAGATACTGGCTACAGCTCTTTCTGGACCCACTGTGTTTTTCTTTTGTGTGTCATTATACGCACAAATTATATTTGTATAGCCCATATTCACAAATCACAATTTGTCTCATAGGGCTTTAACAAGGTGCAACATCCTCTGTTCTTAGCCTTCAACAAGAGTAAGAAAAAACTACCAAAAAAACCCTATTAAAAGGGTAAAAAACGTAGAAAAACATAGCTCAACTATACTCTGTAAACACTGTACACTGTAAAAGCATATGCTGGTGTCTTCTCTGATACAACCACCGGGGGGTGTCAGAGCTGGAAGTTACCAAATGTTCCACAGAGAAGCTTTAAATCAGGTTCATGATACAGAATAAAACACATCTGGTTGTATGGTGATGTTAACCCATGTGAATCCATGTGATCCTCTGACCTCATTGAGGTTTGATAATAAGCCAAAATATGCACAATGGCAAATCACAAGCAGTCATATACTGTGTGTTGTGTGACAGCGTGTACATACGGCAAGATGGACCCCCGGAGTTTGGTGTGAGGGGCCCCACTGAAAGAAAGAACAGCAGATTAAAGAGATGAGGGACATTATGCAGTATTAGCAGCAGCTACAGTTTGTGTTAATACAAGTGATCAAATCTTTTAATGTAATGTAAATAAAGCCTTTTAATTTATAGAATAAACATATAAGCCTATTGAAAATGTATGCTCTACAGGTATAATGGGACAGGGGGTAAGTGACAACCTTACTGTCTTCCACAATATCGAAGTAGCACTTTGATAATTTCTCCAGTTATGGTCCTGTATCTGAGCTTAAGTAAAACAACAGTAGCAGCACAATGTACTACAGCATCAATAGTAAATGTACAGTGAATGTATTGTGATTAATAGCCTATCAGATATACTGTAATAGCCTATTTCATCACTGATAAGTTAAAAAAATTGATTAAGCGAGCAGAGTATTCATGTGGATGTACACATGCGTTATCTAAGCTTCATCTGACAGTGATATCTACAAAGTAATGGAACGTCAAGGAGGAATCCTGTCATCACCACCTAACTTCAGTATACAACCACCAGTTCAAGCACCAGGACTCCATCAGATCATCATTCTACCTCAGTGGTTGGACTTGTTGTGGCCGCTTCTTACTTTCTACGACTCTGAACTTTTCTGTCTGCCTCGCTTCTCTCTCCTGTCTGTTTTTGCGCAGGATCCAGCAGCCGTCCAAACATTAACTCCATACTCAGCCTGCCACAGCTCTGCCCAGCTCTCAGTTTGGCCTCTGTTCGGTTCTCAGCCTGCTGTTCAGCCTTTGGAACATGAACCCTACTTCTGGATTGCCCCAGACTGTCAGCCTGCATGTTCAGTATTACATTTTGTCATCGAGAGTGTCTAGGCTCAGCCTTAAAGATAGGGTGAGGAGTTTGGACATCCGGAGGGAGCATGGAGTAGAGCTGCTGCTGCCAGTTGAGCTGGTTTGGGCATCTTATGGGGATGCCACCCGAGCGCATTGGAGCTTTTCCAAGCAGAGCCAGCTGGAAGCACACTCTGGGGTAGACCCAGAACTAGCTGGAAAGATTCTATATCTCATCTGGCCTGGGTGCATCTCAAAATCCCCCAGGAGGGGCTACGAAGTGTTGCTGGGGAGAAGGATGTCTTCAACACCCTGACCTCAGATAACCGGAAGAAAATGGAATGAAAAGATAAAAACTTTCAAACTCAGTTTGACTCCAATTCCTGAGTCCTGCCCACTTTACCTGAAACATCACAGCCAGTATGAAAATAAGCACTGCTCACTCCCCCAGCCCCTGACTCTTCCTCTGTAACTCCTGTAGATACTCTCTCTCTCTCAGAACATATCAGCATCAATGCCTTCTGTCTTTGCCTGCCAAACTTGTTCTTTGGAGAGAGCCCAAAAGGTGCATACCTTACAAATTAAAATGGGAGTTCTGTTCATGCTGTATTAAAAGGTGATGAAACTGCAAACAGGATCTAATGTCCAATATCACCTGGGTTAACATAACTGAGCGTGGGCTTTGCTTTCTCTGTGACTTGATTGTGAAGTCAGGCTCACTGACAGACGCTGAGGTTTTCTCATGTCACCACAGCACAGAAATGGATCTTGAAGAGCAGAACAGGTCTTAAAGATTTCATCTCCTGATCGTGGCTAAGCTGAGCTCAAATTAAGGAAAAGAAAAGCAACGGCAAGAGTGACAGATAAACTACTGCAACTGAGAACTGGAGTTCACAGTACAGTTCCCATCATGCCCTACAGCAGCAGCAGTTTCTGAAGGCCACCATTCATTCAACTGGCTAAAGGATTTCCTGCCCTTGGCTCCAAAAGGTGAGAAAAATAAGAGAGTGAGTCAACAAGGCAACCTGCCACCCCCGTTCTTCACCTCCTTTCATTATTCCTGCAGATTCTCTCACTGCTACTGTAACACATTTACCCGTCTTCCCCTCCAATGAATCTCGGGCCCAGAGCCATTTGGAGCCACAACCATCTTTTCAGTTGGCAGAAGAAAAACAATACAGGACAAATAGCTGGAGGCCTGCCAGGATCTAATCAGATTACTGTAGACTTCTCCTCTGCAGTGAAAGTAGGATCAACAGCCGCTCTTCCAAATGGGCTGTGAAAGGAATGCACTTTAAATGCACAAATCAATCAACATCAACATCACTCAGGAAATGAGGCCCCTTATTATATTTCTTAGGATCCAGTGAAAGATTCATTTGGAGTGTTTCAGCCTTAACCGGATGAAACGTGAGGCCGAGCTCCTGCATGCTTTGGCAGTAGAAATGGTTCAATCACTACACCATTACAGAGAAGCATTACTGGGGGCTATTTTCTGTAATGTGGGCACAGAAATCCTTTTTCCTTCAAGTTCCACACCCTACAAGTTGAATAAGAGTTATAGGTATTCTGAAGATGTAGTGTTTATTTTGTGTACATAAACTGTGACAAAAAATGGACATCCTTTTCCAAGACTAAAACAACACAAGAGACCTCACTAAGTAAAATTTCAAAACAAAAACTGTGAGGAAATAAATTATAAGTTCTGTCAACAAATAAAACTAAAGAACCTAAGTATAGATGACTGTGCAAATGAACTAATAACTTTTTAATGCAGTCTTATTCAGCAACCTGAATGTATCTGTGGAATCATGTATTTTACAGTGACTTCAGAGAGTATTCACATTTCATTGGGTTGTAGTTTTAATTTTAAATGGATACAAAAAATATTTTTTGCTCTACACTCAATAATCCATACATGTGACACAGTGAAAATATGTTTGGAGATAGTTTTGCTAATGTGTTAAAAATTAAAAAGTGAAATAATTGAGTAATAATTCATAACGTTACACAATCTTCTTATGCAGCAGTTACAGCTTCGTCTTTGTTGCACATCCGCATTTGTGAAGTTTATCTCAGTCTTCATAACAGATTCTCTGACACCAACAGTTTGTGCTTTAAGTCTGGACTTTGTCTGGGACACTCATGGACAGTCAGAGCCTTCTAAGACTCTCCAGTGTTGTCTTGGCTCTTTGTTTCTCCTAAGTCTCTGGTCACATTCAACATGTGACCAGAGACATTTTCAAGGTCCTCTCTGTATTTGGCTGCATTCATCCTTTAATCAGTTCTGACCAGAGTCATTGTCCCCTGCAGCTGAGAAGACACCAGACTTGTTCCAGTTCACAGTTATTGAGGCCACTGTGCTCATGGGAACACTCAACACTTTGGAAATGGTTCTATATCTTTGCTCTGATCTGTTTATCCATGATGGTTTTGAAGAGGTCTACTGAGATACCCTTGGACTTTTTGTCCTGACATAAAGTGTGAATCATGGGACCCTATATACACAAGTGTGTGTCTTTGTAAACTCTCGTGAAATATCCAGTCAGTCCCCAGGTGGATAGATAAAGCAAACAGAATGCTCCTGACCACAGTTTGAAGCCACAGCAAAGGTTGTGAATAATTTCCTTTTTAGATTTTTAATAAACCATAACACTTTCTGACTAAGCTTGAGAGGATCTGTCAGGAAGAATGAAATAACCTGCACGCATCCAGGTGTGTAAAAGACTGGAAGCTGTGATTCTACAAAATAGAGAATGAAGGCTCTAAACACTTTTGTAAAGTTTTTGATTGATAATAAATTTGCAAAACTTTCAGAAAACATGTTTTATTGTGTCATTAAAGACTATTGTCTTGAAGGATGCAAATAACATTTATATTCATTTTAAATGTAATCTCTAAAAGTGCAAAGAGTAAATGGTTCTGAAGAGGCTCCTGATTAGTTAAACAGCATCATCTCCTCCCCATTTAATCTCTGTGATTCAGTTACTTGACCTTTGCGGATTCAGCCCATCAACAAAGGAGGCTGCTTTCTCACTCAAGCTAAACACAGACAATGAGCAATTCTTCTGGGAAGAAGTGGGTGAATTCAGTTCCTGCTCTGAGAGGACCAGTAGCTGTGATTGACTGAGGAGAGTCAGTATATTTTACCGCAACAGAGCAGAATGACTCGGGCACCGTGTGTGAACACTTACTTTCTGCTGTGAAAAGGTACAGTGTGCAGATGAGGTGTTACCTGCAGCTCAGCACTGAGTCGAGGCATAGAAGCAGCTCTGCCCTGGTTCTCCAGACCTGTGCCAGGGACTGGGATTGTACTGCTGACACTGGTCTCCATCTTCCTCATCTCCACTGACTCCTAAACACACGCACACACACACACACACACACACACACACACACAAGCACATTAGCATCATTGCTGTGTGGGGGTGGAGTGGACTAATTAATTTTCCTCTTTACCTCTCCTTAAGCAACATGATTCTTCAGCAGCTGTTTAACAACTTGAACCCTATGATTTATGACACTTAGACATGCATTGATCACCTCTTACCCAAACAAGAGAAATGTTATAAAGCCGATCACACTAACTGGGCACACTGCAGTAATACATGCAGTAGGAAGTTTGGACTTAATATAACACCAGTAAACAATGAGCTCATGGACACATCTCTACAGTTAACTGTTTCATGTAGCCCCTGTTCAGACATCAGCATTAAGATCCTCTCGTACTGTAGACAACAACCTGTGTGATGGGATCTCAAATGTGTCCTCAGTGTGTCTTGAGCGCTCTCACGTCTGTAAATACAGTGCCACACGCACACACCATGTGTTGGACGGTACCTGAACGATGGCAGTGTCTGGTGTATCCTCTGATGGGCCCCTGGACATGCTTCTTTTACTCTTAGCTCGGGGCCCCTCCTTGGGTTTCTCCATCACCCAGGAAGCTGATACCTTGATGTTGTGATCGTGACCAGGCCTGTGTGTTACAGCAGTCACAGCTGTGCATTATAATAACAATAATAATAATAATAATAATAATAACAATAATAATAATAATAATAATAATAATAATAATAATAATAATAATAATAAACAGTGTGAATCCTAGCAAACAAGTTTACATGTTTCACTCTGCAGACCCTCAAATGGAACTCAATTTCATAACTGATAGCATCTGAACATTTTAATTACCAATGCTTGAATCCACTATAGTAGTTATACAGCTGTTAGACAATAATTGACATACACTGTAAGAATCAATTTTAATGACACAGTAAATTACCCAGTAAAAACAAACATTGAAAACGGTCCTGTTATGTGAGCCTCTTCCTCTGATACACAGTGATATGTTGTTACAATGTCAGTGCAATTGGCCCATGTATGTGTTCTGATCTAGTATAGAGTAGAGTCTAGTATAGTCTTATGGATGTTTCACCTGATCTGAAGAGCTTCCTCATTTCTGACTGAACACTCATAACCCTCGTTTCATTTATTGTTCCACATATAACAACATTCACACTCATTCTGTCACAATTGACAGGTCTGCACATAATCATAATCATAATCATAATCATAATCATAATAATAATAATAATAATAATAATAATAATATAGTGCAGTTAGGTATGATCATTCCCAAAGACGTGATGTCATTCTGTCAGAGCTGAAGAGGCTTTTCAGATTCAAGGTGGAGTGTCCAAGTCCAACTCTCTACCCATTAAACAACATGCTAATTTGTTGATCTGAATAAAAATGTGTGTGTGTACTGCCAAGAAGCAGAATACAGAGAGTACAGTGTACAAACCCCTGCAGCAAACCTCCTCATTAGAGAAGGTCTCCAGACAGGTAAAGGATCAGGATGGCAAACTCTGCTACTGTCAAAGAAGATTTACGATTCTCTTATACAGTTCAAAGGGTTCCTACCCTGGAGGCTTCTGACATCCACACTGTTCAGATTGGAATTAGGCCTTGCGATTATACAACAACACAACATAAACATGTTTTGATGAGTCACGATCAGTAACAGTCATCCAGTGCGAAATATACCCTATGGTAATCATTTTGTATGGTGGCCCCTAAGGACAAAGCCCACAAAGGAGTGAGCACAAACATTAATGAGGAAAAACTCCAAATCCAGAAATGGAAATACAACTAGAACAACAACACTACAGTTGTTTGCCTCTGCCAACCAGTGCAACTTCACTCTACATACAATGAGGTCACCATGACCTTTGACCACTGAAATCTAATCACTGGTTCAATTTGTAAAGAAATTCCCTCAAGGTGTTCCAGAGATGCTGCATTCATTACATTACATGTCATTTGGCAGACACTTTTATCCAAAGCTACTTACAATTAGTGCGTTTAACATCTATGAGGGGCCATTTTAGGGATTCAGTATCTTGCCCAAGGACACTTCAGCATGCAGATGGGGAAGACTGGAATCGAACCGCCTACCTTCTGGTTGGAGGACGACCACTGTACCTTTTTTTTTCTAAATCACTCGCTGTGTTGTTTTTTGAAATATGTTAGAATTCTCTTTGGTCTCAGGGTTGTGATATAGGATTTGTTGCTGTCAGTTTGTCTGAAGGCAAAGCTGAATACATAATGAATACATGCTTTATTGGACAGTTTAACAACACCTCTGTGGACGAGAGGTTAGTCTGTATCGATAGATCTCTACATCTATAAACAAAAAGGTGCAGAGACAGTACAGTCTGTTAATATACAATAAGGACCGGTGTGCTGTAGCATATTTCTCTTAATGTTTGTGCTTCGTGTCTTGTATGTGCTTTGTCCTGGAGGGCCTCTACAGCTTGGTGTTAAAGAGCAACGATCATGGTGAGGAGGTAGCTCACGGAAAACAAAGCTGTTTGGTGTTACTGGAGATAATTACTGAGCCTTTATTCATCACCCACGGTCTTCACTGAAAGAATGCTGGAAACACAAGCACACCAAGCATTGCAGCTGTGCACAGCTGGGATTTCAGTGTAGCAGCCCTGACATGTAACAGGCATGAGGAGGCACACATTAGCCGCCCTCTATGTGGCTGAGAAGCTGAAACACAGCTCAGAAGAGAAGCATAAATCAGCCTCTGGTACCTGATCATTACAACAAAAATAATCTGCCCTTGATGTGGTAAATTGAAGTCTCTTTTCTTTCCACCTCATACTGTAAACCTGACATACAGCCTGGAGCAGCTGCAGATGTACGATAGATTCAGTGGAGTCTTATATTGTCAGTCTTGACACAGTAGAAGTTAGTTTTGGTGTTATTAATATAGTATTCAAGTGGTAAAACACATCTCACTGATTGGTTGTGATGTTGAAAACCTGACTTGAAGTTTTTGTCTTGGTTTATAAACCCAGCTGCTTTTGCATCAGTTTTTCAGACGCAGATGTATAGTAGTGTATTTCTCAAAAGGTGCCACAGACTGGAGACACGGTTAGCTGTGCGGGTGCAGGTTATGTTTTACTGCTGTCTGTTTGTTTGTAAACTGGATTACTAGTTAAAACTACTGGTCAGATCATCATTTTCTGAGATAGTTGATTTCATAGAAATACCATTGCTTAAGTTTGGTTTTGTGCTCTCCTTCACCTTCTGTTGAGGTCAGTCCCTGAACCGGCCCGGCAGCATCTGATATCTTAGTAAATCTCTCACAATACACACAGACTGCGACTCAAAAAGTAAAGCTGGCCCCCGGCCTTTTGTAAGGTAGGTTGGGTAAGTAAAGTCACTTTCAGCTTGGATGTTAAAATAAAGTTTCACTTCCTGGAGCATTGAACTTACTGCGTGACTCCATTGTTGAGGGAGTTGGAGCTAGGTCTGGTCTGTGGCTGCGACTTGGCATGGGATTTCTGCTGGGGCAGAAGAATGCTTGGAGGCTCCACACTGTTAAACATCATAGGCAGGTCTTTCTCCTGCATGTGAGTCAGAGGCAGCAATGGCTTAAACAGAGCCCCGACCTTGCACTGTGGAGGAGAGATGGATGGCAACATGCTGAAGACATTCAGAGGCAGCAAGCAGAATATTGCTGGGCCCAGATCGCACAGCGGGGGGGGGGGGGGCTCAGATGTGGAGTCTGGAGCCACAATATTCATTTCTCGCAGTCATGCTTGTATGTAGGGCATGTGTGCATCTGTGTGAGGGTTTGTGTATGCAGAAACAAACAGCTGTGCGGTAGATGTGCAAGGTTGCAAATAACTGCCAACGAGCAGCCAAATACATACTCATCTATGGCTGTGACGTGTAGGTGTGCCTTTAATATAAACTGTTTTCATAGGTAACCAATCACTGGGGGCTTTTACACTGAAAACGTTCAATTGTGAAAGCGGATGATCAGTTTTGTAATCCACCACTGAATGGTAAGTGGATACAAAAGCATCTTCTTTGCATGCAGTCTCACAATCAAAGTGTGTACCAGTGTTTGCAAACACGATGTAATTTGGCGCATGCGTACAGGTTTCAATACTGCATCCAATGTGGGTGTGCTTCAGTCAGTGAGTGCGTGCCGGTGCGTGTGTGCAGTCTGCGGGTATGTGCGGTTTGGATGTTGTACCTGGGAGCCGGATGCGTTCTGTTGCTGCTGCTGCAGCTGCAGCCTCCTCGCTCTGTTCTGTTTGTAGTAGTCGAAGATCATCAGGGCGGCATAAACCTTCCCTACCGTCAGTTCATTGGCTGAGGAGGTGAGGAGAGAAGAAAATATGTGAGAAAGGTGGAGAGGACGGAGAGAGGGAATCTGCTGACTCACTCATCCACCCTCCATTCATCTCTATTTGCCTGCGTGTCTCCCTAATGGTTTAGTTTTAAGGGAGGAGACGTCTTACTGTGAGTGATTTGTGTGATTCACAGAATGTAATTAAAATGGATTTCTAAGGTAAACAAAACAAGCATCATGACAGAACAAAATGCCTGGAAATGCCTCTGGGTATAATCGGTCAACACTTCTCACCAAAAGGTGGCAGCAAAAGCAAAGCTCAAAGCTGCACAGTCTGCATTGTCCTTTGCATGGACTTATATGGATGGACACGTAGCACAGGTACTCACACAATAACATACTGTATATGTACTCACCTGAGCATCTATCTATCAAACTGCTTGAAATACAAATCCTTCAGAGCTCAAATATCTTAAAACTTAAAATGCTCTTAAATTGAAGAGAATGTAAAAAGGTAGCAGATCATATAGGGTCTCTATGTTGAGATGCATAGATAGATAGATAGATAGATAGATAGATAGATAGATAGATAGATAGATAGATAGATAGATAGATAGATAGATAGATAGATAGATAGATAGATAGATAGATAGATAGATAGATAGATAGATAGATATTGTTTAGTCACTTTCAATGCATTTACATTGCCTGAATTATCAACATGGTCCTAACACGTATTATTTATCTGATGCTCCTCATATAAAAGCAGTAGAATTCATTTCCTGCTTGCGGTGGCAGCTGACCATGGATTATGAATAAAACTAGATTGCTCCCTTCTTCTCCGTCAGACATTTTCCCCTCTGTCCGTCCAGGGAGAGGGATCCCTCACACGTGGCTCTCTCTGAGGTGTCTGCGTTTTTTTTTGATAGTTTTCCCTTACTCTTGATGAGGATGTCTCACCTTGTTAGGTCCTATGAGACAAACTGGGATTTGTGAATATGGGCTTTACAAATAGAATTTGATTGATTTGTATCTCAAGCTGTGTGAAGTTTGATAAATGTCCTCGGGTGATGTCATTTGAGTCAGTGCCAATTATCTCTGAAGACTACAAGCTTGAAAAGTGAAACAAATCTGGGTGTAGAGTGTTAGAACCAAGTGAGCTGAGCAGCCTCATCTCTGCTGAAGCCTTACAAGTTGCCACTGAATGCATAACACACCTGACTCAGCAGTCAGGTTGTCATAAAGTGGGTAGACTCTGTGGAATAGAACGACTTTGATGCGGTCTATTGTAAGTCAGACATAACTATTGGAGTGTAATGGTAAATCAGCAGAGTGATTCTAGACTTCTGATGAATACAGGCCCTGGGTTTGCATACAACCACTCACAGTACATGTGATGTGAGGAATCTCCCATCGCATATATACGTTTGTGAAAGAACTAGGGTCTTGTAAGGCTGTGTTTGGTTTTATATATATTAACAATGGAGCCCAGAAGAGCTATGTTGGCAGGGAAATGGGGAACACAACATGACCCTGTTTTTGACTTCATCACTTCTTAATTGAAAGAAAAACTCACAAAAGTTTGAAAAACGAGAGGAAGCATTTCAAGTAAGCATATTAGAATCTTTTCAAACATTTAGGCTGCTTCGGGAAATCCTTCCCTCGTTCACCACTCTCTATATAGGAGACGTTTGTAATAGTTTAGTCGAGTATGCAGCAAACTGACATTTCGGACACTTGATAATCACCATCACTTTGTATCACTGACATTTGCAGAGTAATACAATGGTAATCTTCTCCTACACTATGCACTGCATGTGGGATTGAGAGCAGAATGTTTTGTCCTTCTGTTGTGAAATTGTAGATGAAAATTTACAGCATATGATTTTATACACTCAGAAACCGGATACTTGAATAAAATGGCAGAGGGTAAATCTAGTAAATAAAAGGGGATTTTGGACCCAGCACAGATGTTTTCAGTTTGTTTTACAATTAGTGAGAGCTGAAGTGAAACCTGAACACCCACCACCAGAAAGACGGGCTCATTCAAATTCCATTTACATTTGTAACTACAAGGCACACTGTAGAGTCAATCAAGTTTCAGCAAATCTCACAAACTCAAAGAAACCAGTTTCCTAAATATGCTAGTTTCTTTCATCAAGATTTTGGCAGTATTCCCTGGGAATTGGTGGAAATGTCAAAAACGCTCTATTTCTGCAATGTTAGCAGTTAAAGGGCCAGTCCATGACTGGGTCCTAGCTGTGGTAAGGTCATACATACCATCCATACAAACATTTAAGCAGCAGATATCATAGCTAAACAGTTAGGAAAATAAATTAACTAAGAGAGCAAGTGAACAAGTGAATACAAATAATGTAATTCCTTATGTTAACTGCTTACTGGAGTTTACATTGTTTTCAGAGCCATGAAAGAAATAGTGACTGAGAGTCTGCACTGACCTACAGAAGCTATAGTGGGACAGAGGCTGGCCTGAACACGACTTTGACTTTGCTCTGTATTGTGTCCTTGTTTGACTTCAGCCCGAAACTCTAGTGGTTGTAGTTGCAATTTGATATGTGAAAAAATATACATATGCATAATTTAATGTCAAGATGAGGCTGAAGAGGGCAAACCTGAACCACCTTGTGTAAAACTAAAGCAGCAACAATGCGTCATTATATACTGACACCATGGTAATAACCCAGGGACATCCAAACTATTAACTTAATGACGTTCAATCCTAAGTATTTTTTGGTGTAAAAAATGACATATAAAAACTTACGTTTATGTGGCGTCACCAGCAGGTTCATGGTCTTTTGTGAGAGGTTGGACCACACAGTGGACAACTCCTTCTTCAGCTCAGCATCAGACAAGCGCTGACCTACCATACCTAGAGATCCACAGATGGAGAGACAGACTTTTAATCTCCTTTATAATTAAAGCGCACAGATCTCGAGCAATCCGATCACAAGTGGAGAACTTTATGTACTAACATCTGACATTACTTTCCAAAGACCAAATAAAGTTTTGATGTTTTGGGTTTGTTCTCACTTCCTGTACTTAGCGCTTTCCACTTGTGATCACCTGACATGTATCACCTGACATTGGCTCCAAGCTACATTTCTGCACTGCCTTCAGATTGATCTATTTATCTATAGTCTACTTATTATGTGTGTTGCGTTTCTCTGACCTGAGGCCAGTTTGATGTCCAGGGCAGTTCGAATCAGGGCCATCAGGGTGGAGGTGAAGTGTACGCTGTTGTCATCGGCGATGGGCATGTTCATCTTGACGAGACGCTGAGAAGAGGAGATGAGTGATGACAGATGGACATTAGATCACAAAGTGATGACAAACAACCCAAAGAGAACATACAATCCACCCAGAGAAATCAATCTGTGTGCTGCTGTGATCCAATACCCTCCACGGATCCATGTTAGCATAGAGGTCCCCTTTGCAAAATTTTGTTGAATGTCTCCAGTTTGGCCACATTGATGAATTGTTACTGTTCAGCACACAAAAAGCCTTCTCTACAAGTACGTACAGAGGAGACAAGCTAGACATCCACATTCACTGCTACTGGCTACGGTATGCACTACGCTGCAAGTCAAAGTGCACTGGTGCAAGACTGACATTGACCGAAAAAAAGGTGAGAGAAGGCATGTAACGCATAACCATGAAGGTGCCTCGGCAGTCGCAGGAGCTCGACTCTGTGGTTGCCAACCTAACAATCATCAACTTAGAGTTGACGAGTTTGCGTTTGCTCTACATGTATGTGGCAGCTAGCAATAAAAAAAGTGTCCATTCCACCAAGCTTGGGCAGCCTTAGCAGGAAGACTTGGTTCATTCATATAGGACTAATGGCACCACTAGATGCACACTGAATAATGTGGGGTTGCTGCTGAAAGAGTTGAGCTCCCCTGAACACAAAAAGCATTCATATACAAGTGCTCTCAGTGGCAGTGCAGAGAGTAAGAAAGACCAGCGTCAGAATGAGACGGAGATGGAGAGCTGAGAGGCAAACACACACACACCTACACATGTGTAAAACCATGGTCATTTACATATGGTCTCACTGTCACCCACACGTCGACACAAACACCACCACAGGCTGCACACCCAAATTCCAAAAGACGAGTAGCTGTCTAAAAATTCAGAGTGAACGAAAATATATATTTTACTTAAAAAAAATTTAAAGCGTGATTGAAATTGTGGATCTGCAACATTGTGTCTACAGGGAATTATTGCAAATCCAACCTGGTATCAACATGCAACCTGCATCTGGATACTGTACAGACTTTTTGCCTTTGCTTTGACAGCTGGTGTTATCACAGGGATTGTGCTTGTGAGTAGATCTCAACATGAATTATTATTATTATTGTTAGGTAGGTCAGTTTTTAAGTTTTCAGTGAACAATGTGGATGGTCAAGGGTCACATGACCCATGGAGACATTCTGCCTCCATCAACCACAGGCACTGAAAGACGGATTGCTGTACACACTTAAGACAAGAAGGAATTTACACATTTGTCTAAATTAAATAACCAAACTAATCTTTGTAATATCAGAATTTGAGCTCCTCTTTTAGCTCCACAAACTTATTTAACTAATTTTCATCTCATGGTTCGTCTATTATCTACTCAACTATCTACTCAAAACAGTGGAAGCCAAAAGAAGGCCTGGAAAAACATTTGTGGAATATGTGCCATGTGAGTGCTAATTGTTCCATGCATCAGGATACATGCATGATATTTGCCTGGAATGCAGGACTTCATAAAGATATATGTACCCTTGCTATAGGCTAACTACGCTAATGTTACATGAAAAGTAAGTAGCTAATCAGCCAATAGTGAAGCTTGCTAGTCCTACAGCGAGATCTGATCTGATCTTAATATGACCATCACTACATGTTGATGACATATGATCAACATTAATCAGCTGCCTCAACATGTGTTTTTACAAATTCTAATAAGACATCCAGATACACATTACATATTAATATCAGGTAGCTCATTTATCTAAATCAGTATTTAGCAAACAATACATCAAATCAAAATCACTGTGACATATTTTTTCAGTGCTGTGCAGCAATAACATTTTAACACACAGACACACACGCACACATACAGACACACACACACACGCACACACGCACACACACACACACACACACATATATTTCAGTGGATAGACTGAAATGAAATGTGAGAAAGAATGAGAGGGAAAGGGCAGGAAAGACAGAACCACAAAGAGGAAAGCATAGAGATACAGAAATAATTGTATGTACAGAAAAGCAACAGAAGCTACGCACTCACGCACACACACGCAAGCAGGCACACACACAACGCTCCACTCACGCACCCCCCCCCCCCACACACACACACACTGCTCCACAAAATAATACCCCAACTAGGACATACATTCAAAAGAAATAGTGTCATCTGAGCAAATTTCCTCCATAAACACAATATATCTTAATTAACATGTTTTAAAGTCTTTCTCTTTAAGCTCTATGTGTTATTATCATTAGTGATGGTTATTAGCCTAGACAGGCAGCTATGCTCAGAGGAACATTAAAGACAGTAAAGATAAGGTAGGGGCTTACAACAAAATATATCAGAATACTAGCAAAAGCAAAGTGAAGAAACAAGGGAGGACTGCAGAGCACAGACACTGGCTTGAGTTCACGCCAGTGGAAGAAAGGTTGTTGAGCACAGGGTAGAAGGTAGAGGAGGAAGGGGGTCTACCTTGTAGGCGACTCTTGGTGGACATTTCTTTCCCAAACCTAAGGGTGGGGACATGTGGAGCAGCATCTGATACATATCGCGGTACGTGATACGCCCACTTCACAGGGAAGGAAATCAAGAATAAAGGAAACCCAAACAGAGAAGGATGGGAAGTCAGAGGAGAGGAGCAAAGGGAAGAAATCAAAAAATAAGAGAATAATGGAAAGGAAAAACAGAAATCTCTTGTTAATAGATTTCCATAAGTGAGATGTAATGTGAATGTCATCCTCGGCCACAGAGTCGGGGCTCGGGGATGCATCGCTGTGGAGCTCAGGATCCCTGAGAGGAGAGATGGGATGGTAAAGAGTGAGTTTGGTGGGAGAGGGAGGAGGGGAGAGAAGAAAGGTGGATGCGTGGACCTGACACACGGGATGCTGATGAGAGGGAAGAGAAATGACAGCATCATAACAGGGATGTCTGCCTGGTCATGCTAGCAAACATCCCACTGGTACTTCAACCAGGACACACAGAGACAAAGGTTTCAATGCCAGCCCAAGCGCTTGTTTGGGGCTTTCGCTCATAGCCTGACTTTCCACTAGAATATGTCTACATAGAAGGATCAACCAGTCTCCATAAGGGGTTTGACCTGATTCAGCTGTTTTAAAGATCTGAATGAAGCCGTCACTTTCTTCGTTCAAGACTTTTTTTCTGTCAAAAGACTTGAAGACTTTTCGAGACTCTTTCTTTCAATTCTGTTTTTCTTTTTAAAACTGTTGAATGTGATAATAATGGAATGTCTGCCATCTAAACATTTTAGACAGGAGAAAGTAGGCATGACAGGCGGCATGTTGGGACAATGCCGTGGCTTTGAAAGCTTTGTTTCCACTCCGGCATCATTAACCAAAGCCAGTCAAATTGGAGGGGCAGGTGCTAGACTTAAGGCGATTTCATCGGTGCACAGCCATTCAGTTAAAAGTTTCTTGGTATAGAGGTACACAAAGCACCCTGGTGACGGAGATGTCTGATATTTGCAAACCTTGTATGCTACCCTATTAGGGCAGTTCTTCCCTAAGCCAAGGGGGGGTGAGATAACGCGTAACAAATTGTACATATCCTTATAGGAAATCCGTCCACTGTGGAAAAGAACAAGCACATAAATAAACAAACGTTCAAGACATCTTAAGATAAAACAATGATCATCAGTGGGCTGACTGCATACAACAAGGTAAACGGAATGAGGCCTGTGTATGAGGCCTCATCAAGTAACCTTAGTCACAAAAGGGGTAAGAGAGGAGTAAGGTTAGGATGTCTATTCTCTCCACTTCACTTTGTATAATATCCTCTGGGGCCCAGAGGGAGGTTTGAACATACCACGCAGCCGGGTCATACTCGGCCCAAACCCGGATGAACTCATCGAGGTGATGAGGTCCCAGGATGGAGGAATCTCTGGTTAGGTACTCAAAGTTATCCATGATGACGGCCACAAATAGATTCAGCATCTGGAACACAGACATTAGGTTGAGTTTACACCTGTGTTCTGACCTGTTGGATTCAGTTCAACCTCGGACAGAAGACGAGGAAGGATAGAAGGAGATGGAAGCCAACAGTGAAGCTGTGTTATTGGCTGTGTCCAAAATCACTCATTAATCACTATATGGTCCACCATATAGTGATTTCACTATTTTGTAGTGCTGTCCGAATGCTTAGTGAAAGTTTGTATACCCTATATAGTGGACTCATTGTATCCCACAGTGCATCGTGAAAAGTAGTGTGCAACTGATGGTCACTAACCAAGCAATATATACCATCACGCATTGTTGCGTTGACAGGAAGAAAAATGACGGAGAGCCGATAGCAGAGAGGGCATCACATATCAGCCTTCTCTTTCTCGTGATTCCTTGTTCTTATCAATAATATCTGAATTATCATGAGGATAAAGACTGACAGGTTTATATTTGCAGGCATTTTCACAGACCAAGTCTATTTTAGTGTCCATAATATTTATGATGGCATAGTTTGGCACGGCACAAATTTGTGAAATGTGGCAGTAAAATATGTCAAAAGAGCAGAGCAGTCCATTACAGCACAATCTGCAGCATACAAGTTTATTTCTAGATTTAAACCTGTTCATTCACCTCACTGTGTGGCAAAGCTAACCTTCCTTGGGGGGAAGGGTATGTAAAAAAGCATTTTCTTTCAAAGGCATTGAACATGTAACATTTATTTTCCCTTGAATTGAATGATGTGGCAAATGTGAACTTAAACAATAAAAGGCATGCTAGCAGATATGTGTTCAGACCAATGCAAAGACTAGTCACAAAATAGCACCAGGTGATGTGAGTAGACGCAAGTTATATTTCAACTTGAGAAGGATTCATGCGATGCTGCGACACTGTGTTCCAGAAAGAACACCTGCCATTGTCTGATAAAAGTAGAAGATGTACTTTATAGAGACAGAACAAAAAAGGAGAAGGCTTGCAGAAAAGTCAGAGAAACGGTAGGACTTCCACTTAAGTTCTGAAAATATAATATAAGTTAGCATTATCGTTAAATGTCTGCCCCCAGTTAGTTAGTCAGTTCCCCAGTCCAGCAGCAGAATATTACACTAGTGTGTTTCAGTACTGACCAGGAAGGAGCAGAGGAAGATAAAGGAGACAAAGTAGAAGTAGGCAAAATCACTGCCACACTCCTTCCCTTGGTTCCCTGATCGCTCATCACAGGCTCGTTGACTCAAACACGATAACATGATTTCCTGCCAGGCCTCACCAGTCGCACTCCTGAGAAACACAGAAACACAGAAACACAGAAGAGACATAAAGGACTGGCAGTATTTCAAAGAATGCCTCCTGCAGAAAAAAGTCAGAAAATGTAGACTCAACAGAAGTTGAATTAAAAAGAGCACTTGAATCTGAAGTGACTTTGTTGGCAGTCATTGTTTTAGCGTATGCTACCGTATCAATGTTTCTATGTTTTATCTACAGATCTCAAAGCCATAGTTTCAAATGTTCAGGATGTTTAAATAAGCAAACCTACACGTTAAAGTTCAAAACAAATTATTATGTATTATTCATTAAGAATGTAACACTCAGCTAATCTGCCTCATCAGCAGTGTGGCTGTGATTTGATTGACAGTAGCCTGGAAATAAAAGCATCAAAAACTGACACCAGATTCAAAGAAGTAAGTCAAAGTTACACAATTCTGATTAGTGCTCAAAAGTCCAACCAGAGCCCACCCACCTTGATTCAGTATGAAGAGCAAAGACCAGAACAGAACACAATTACAGAAAATCTCTCATGGAAAATCATTTAATTTTAGGACCTTGTGACTCACAGTAAGAAGCTTACTAAGAGAAATGTGTTTTACTAAAAAAAAAACTAAAATCAAAATGTTGTCTGAACAACCTCAGGTTGAGAAAAAGTTGCTTGAATGTTCATGATCTCTCTTCATCATGGACTAGGGGTTGCATGGCGGTACACCGGTGTCATAGTCATCGCCAGTTTGATAGTGCACCACAACATGGATTGTGCCATATCGTCATCACTGTGATAAATCGATGGCGTTACTGTATTAAGAAGTAAAACGTAATCACTATATCAGCTGCTGCCTTCATGTAAGGTGCGTGGTTAAAACACTTTTATGGAAAACTGTCTGTATCTGGTCAAGGTTGCCTCATGAGCTGATGAGACATGTAGAGTATAGCAAAGCCACTTTTACCTGAACAGCAGCATGAGAGCCTGAAGGAACGTGCGGAAGTTGTTGTGGTGATTGATTGCTGTGTCCTCATTCAGGTCAATGTTGCCAAACACCTACAGTAGAGACACAGTGAGGGGAATTGATTCATACTGTCTTAATAATGTGCACTTAATATATTTTACATTTAGACCACAGCATTTCAACAGTGCACTGTATGTGTCCTCAGCGGAGAAGCATCACGCACCTGCATCCCAATGATGGCATAAATGAAGAACAGCATAGCAATCAGCAGGCAAACATATGGCAGGGCCTAAAGGGAACAATAGGAAACCAAATAATTAATATCCACTCTGAATTATTTCAGCCTGGGTGTTTGAGTTTGTGGGTGCAGGTATGTGGTTGGGTAAGTTTGTAAAAGTGAACTAGCCAGTGTGCATGTGGATGCTAATATACTGTACACGCGGTTTGTCAGCGAGCCTGTGATCATGTGTGTGAGCACCTTGAAGGACTGAACGAAGGTCCACAGCAGGATGCGGATGGTGTAACCCTGCCTCAGCAGCTTGATGAGCCGAGCGGCTCGGAACAGCCTCAGGAAGCTCAGGTTCAGCAGCCTGTCCTGTTACAAACATGTGGGACACCATGAAGCAAACGATTCAGGGTTGATAAACTGGTGACGTGCTGCTCCCCTTTCACAAGCATGCTCGGGCAAGTATAAACATATTAAAACCAATCATCACAATCAAGCTGAATTGGTTACATCAATACTAAAGTGATGCAATGTTTGAATGTCAGTTTGACCATCATGGTCAATACTGCTGAGAGCTGGAGGAACATGTTGTCAGTTTAAAAGACAAGGGGCATTAAGCTGCCTCGTCACAGCTGTGAGTCCAAAAAGGAAAGATATGACATATGACTTCTCTCACATAGACTTCATCAGCTGTGGATTTTTAAATCTTTTTTTTAAATGAACATTATTATTTTTATTGAACTCAGGAATAAGAGGATCAAGAGAATCCACTAATAAATGTTCCAATTGTCTTCATGGTTTTTAGTATTTTCAGAACATAGTATGATAAGACATTAAGTGGAGTCAGTCTTCAACAACTGTATGTAAATGGTTTGCTGGATATTCCTTAAGTCGGCATCAGTCATGTTTTAACCATTCTCTTTAGTGTGACCCTCATAAGCTTGTATTATATATATACATATAAACTAAAACACTATGTGAGCTAAGAGCAGGGAATGGTTTCAGAATGTCACTCACCGTTGTCTAGTGAAATTTGGGACCAGGGTATGGGAACACCAGTGACGACAATCAACAAGATGAAAATGCAGGGAAGGAGAGAGAGAGAGAGAGAGAGAGAGAGAGAGAGAGAGAGAGAGAGAGAGAGAGAGAGAGAGAGAGAGGGAGAGTCAAGTGAGTGAGTAGCAGAGTAAGGACAGCAGAGGGGAGAAGAGAGGAAGGAGAAACAAGATGAACAGTCATATTGCACAACATTAAGTGATACAGGTCAACAAATACACACATGTAAATCTGTCAAAGGCTTTGTCACAGTGTACACATATATACAGGTTGGTGCACTGAAAAGAACAATCGGTCAAACACAGTAATCACAGCAAATCACACGTTAAAGAATGGAATCAAAGAAGTCGTCCATCCTCAGCTCCCGGATGGTTCATCCTTCTGATTAACAAAAGACTCGCTCACAAGCTTGCTGTGTGTGCTGTTGTTGCACTCAGCACAGTGTTGCTGTATGGATGTGGTGTATTCAGCCTTGTTGAGGTGAGTGGAGAGAGAGGGTGGGTGCCAGTGCTCTTACATTGATTTCAGTCACCAGGATGTCAGTGATGCTGCCCAACACTGTCACAAAGTCAAACACGTTCCAGGCGTCCTTCAGGTAGTTCTGAAAAAGAGCAGATGAAAACTATTAGTTTCTATCCAGTAATTAGGACTTTCAGACTCAGCAAATGTTATTCACCAGTGGACCGAAAGCGATGATCTTGAGGATACACTCCAGAGAGAAGAGAGTGGTGAAGACGATGTTGAGGTTCTTCAGCATGGCTTCATAGAAGTCTGGAGCTCCATGGAACTGAAAGACAGGGGTGAAGGGTGTTTTTAGAGAACAGTCTGACTGATCTCGTTGTCCTTGCTGGCTGACACAACACTTTTAAAGCAACTGTTTAACATTTTGAGAAACAGTATTCTTACTCACTTTCTTACTGACTTACATGAGAAGGTCAATTCTACTCTCATTCACATTCTGTTTGTTAATATAAAGTTTCAGCAATAGCTCCTTAGCTTAGCTTGGCCAACAAAACACAACGCTGGGTGCAGTTTCTGTTACCTTCGGACTTTTGAAATGTACTGTTTCCTGTTTTATTTGGAAACTTCTTCCCTTGAGTGTGTCTCTTGTCGTTTGAGTAGCTTTCTTAATGTAATCCAGTCAAATTATTATTAAATCGTTTTTATAACCGATACCTGCATTTGCATTTGGGAACATCTAACTCTGTGTGACAAAGAATTCTCAAAATATTAAACAAGTCTTTTCCTATGCTAATAAATCCAGGCCTGACTTCAAAAAACATGACAAGCTGAAAAAGCTTGGTCAACTGTATCAAGTCTGCATAATATTATTTTAATGATTCAGAAGCACTTACCTTCATCATGAGTACCACAGTATTGAGAGCAATCATGATCATGATGGAATACTCAAACGGAGGTGAGACCACAAACTTCCACATCCTGTACTGGAAGGACTGCGTGTTCATGGGCATGTAGCGCGTCAGAGGTTTGGCGTTAATGGCGAAGTCAATGCATGCCCTCTGTAACAAAGGAACCACACCGAGTGCGTCTTCATCATTTCAAAGGAACTGCCCCCAAACCCTAGTCTCTAGTAAATGCAAGCATACACTTGGTCACACTGAGATACATGTGAGCAGCTGGCATTTAGAACAATTCAGACCAAAAAACTGCACAGTGCCCTTTTTAAATGACTTTGGATAAATAATAGACCCTTTTCACGGCAGCCATTTTGACACGGAATAGCAGGTAAACACAGGTAATTCAATTAATTAAGGTTAACTATTTAGATAATGTGATTAGTGACACCTGTGTTTACCTACTATTTCATGTCAAAATGGCTGCCGTGAGCTATTTGAGGGTAAAAAACAACACTTTGAATATAACATATAGATTGTTTTGCTCCTAAAAGCAAAATAATTTAAACATAAAAACAACTGTGCAAATACAGACAACACTTGAATTGATAGGGTTATATATAACCCTACCCTACAATGAGCAAGCACTTGTTAACCCTGGAGAGAAAAAACAGGGAAAACCTACAACAAAACCAGACTCATTGTGGCCTGTGCCTTGACCAGTTGGGGTAAGAGCAGTAGTGAGAGTTGAAACTGTCCTGAAGAAGGTTCCTTTGACTGGATCATACAAGCTTCATTCAAGTGGTTAAACTGAGTATGTAACACATATCATATTTTTCCTAATAAATACATTGACTTAGCTTTTTTAAACTAGCTTGTGTGTCTAAAAAGACAATTTTGCTGGACTGCAAGTAGTAGTAGTAGGCCTGTGATACAATTCAGAAAGATAAAAAAACACCAGCAAGATTTGGTATGAGGGAGCTATAAGCTAAGAAGCTGAGACCTCATTCAGAGGGAGAGTTTGTGAGGGAGCCTTGTTGCTGCTTGGATCGGACAAAGTCAAATTGTTCCAAATAGCTTGTCTCTAAGAAGCATTGCAGAACAAGGATTTCTAAGTTTTCACTCTTCCATGAGATGAAACAACAAACATAACATCCATTTTTATTCGTGGGTTCTAGCAAAGGTGAGAATTTGTTTGAGAAAATAGTTTCATCGTCATCCTCATCATCAATACCAGTAATTATGTAGGCCCCTCGAAGGCTGTGATAAAAAGTGAAATAGAGCTTAATAGGAAAGAGGTTCCCATCCCTGACCCAGAAGAGTTCAAGCTGTAACCCCACTTTGATCAAAAGTGACACTTTGAATATGCGTCCTCATTCTTCTGTGTTTTTATGCCAGCAAAAGATATTGATTAAATATTTCACATAAACTCATTCATGAATATTGATAATGTCCAGCAAACAAAAATGAGAAGTAAAACTGATAACAGAGATAATGATGTGGCAGCATTGTGTATTAGCTACTGGAAATCAGAATAACATCATGCCCAGAGTTGTTTGTCAGGTCTATACTGTACCTCATTCTTTTCCAAGCTGCACTCAGACAAGGCCTTGTCTCCCTGCTCCTGAAAGGTAATGATGATCAGAGCGACGAAGATATTGACGAAGAAGAAAGGGAAGACCACAAAGTAGACCACATAAAAGATGGACATTTCTATCCGGTAGCCCGGACTGGGGCCCTGGTCCTCAAAGGTGGCATCCACAGAGTGCTTTAGTACACTGCAAGGGGAAAAGCACAACATGAAGGTTGATGGTGAGACACAGGGACATATTGACATACTGAAATGTTATGTTCCAATTTAGGAATATAAGGTCTTTTTAATGAAGCAAATAAAACACATTTTTCAAAAAAGTTCACAGACTTTACCTAAAAGCAGAAATGATCAATTAGAAGTATTGATGGGAATACGATTAATAATCATTATTAGCAGTGTAAAAGCTTATTTTTACTGACGGTATTAATACACTGTGGTTTAATAGCAATCTTGTAGTAGTAGCCACAGGAACCATCAAGCTATGAGAGGTGAGCTGTATTTAACTGAATTTTTTTTTGTTCATCGTTCTTCTGCACAGAACCAAATCATGAAAAGAAAATCAAAGATGCCAGAGATCTTAGAGCTGATCTCAACTCAATTCAATAAAGTTAAATAAAGCAGTTAAAGCAGTTAAATATTGAACTCTGCTCAATAAAGCAGAGTTGTGACAAAACCTCCATGAATAAAAAGAGGTCAGTAAAAATAGAACTGGACCTACACTTCCCATGATGCAACTCCATGGCATCTTTCCTTTGAATATCCCTGCTCCATAAATGCCCTCATCTTTCAAATTGTAAAAAAAAACAACAACCTAGGGCTTAAAATGGTCATGTTGGTTTTTGGAGCAGAACTCGATATGATGATATATGTGTGTATAAAATATGTAACAATTGTCCATTAAGATGACTAGACTCAAGCCATATATAGCTAACTTACATTTATCCAATTTATCAGCTTTACCCTTTGCCAGTCAGCTATTTTTTCCTTTCACTGTTTGTGCTGGTTACTGATGAGTTGGCTGATAAGTGTCCTGCAGTGCTCCACTTGAAACTAACTCATAACGCTTAATTAATGAGGGGCAAATTATAATGAACCACGAGTCCTGTTTTTCAGGTGTCCAATCTATCACAGATGGGTCAAGTTTCCACAATGACAGCATGACACATGTTTGTAAATCAAAGAGGGAGCTGCACTTACGTTGGCCAGCCCTCCCCAGTAGACACGGTGAAGAGGGTCAGGAAGGCCCACAGCACATTGTCATAGTGGAACTCGTACTTTTTCCACTCTCTGGGCATGGCAGCCACCTCGTCTTTGTCATAGTCCAAGAACTGACCTCTGGAAGACATAAAGGCATGAATAAAGCTGAGTGGGGAGAGACCGGTACAGTGGTCTGGTCTGGTTATTACCTCACCAATGTTTGGAGGTTTACAGTTAAAAAGTGAATAAAATGAGAAATGAGGAATTTGGGGATTTGAGACCAACTTGCAGTCCTTCTCTAGCCCCTTGGACTCGTCTGTGCAGTAGAAGAATTTCCCTTTGAAGAGCTGAACTGCAATAACGGCAAAGATGAACATGAAGAGCATGTAGACGATGAGGATGTTCAGCACGTTCTTCAGAGAGTTGACCACACAGTCGAACACTGCCTGAGGATACACACATACACACACTATTCATTTGGGGATCAAGTGTAAAATGATTTGTCAGATGTCAGGATGCTCCTTTTTTTACCACAACTTTCTTTACTACATTGGAATCTGAGTCGGTCTTGTGCCCTGTCCCAATTCCCCCCTTAGCACTACCACTTGGCCTTATCCCTTTATTTTGTGTGTGGCCTTGCGCGATTGTGTTGTCCCATTTCTCTGTGTGATGTAGGGGTAGTGGCCTTTTCAGGACCCCCTAAAAACCAAGTAGTAGAAGATAATTCCCAAAAGATTTACGAATGGTCGAAAGCAAATCAATATGGCGACCGTTGGGGGTAAAATACTCTCAAGTATGAAATATTGCAAAATAACCATGACTAAGTGTTTAAGTCCAGCGGAGTATCTTATTTTGATAATAAAAATGAAAAATTCATTGAATCGCTGGTCACGCTGTCAAAACAAACATGAAAACAGTCTGAGTGTAAGTAACGAGTAACGTACTACTGTGTCCTGTAAATGAAGTTTGTCTGTTGTAACGTTTTCAGTTAGGGGCGAAGTTTCTATCGTCATAACTAACGTAACATTGAAAAAAACGATGTAAACACACTGACTGACTGTGTATTGATCAATAGATCAATCTTTCCCGTCTGTCCTGCAGTTTTTCAGATGTTTCCCTATTATAATCTTGATAAGGGTTGTTAATATAATAACATGATATTGCTTGTCACTATAATAATGTTGGTTGGCCGCTGATGACATAGCAAGTAGTGTCCCTATCCATAGGGGAAGATGTTCCTTTTGGCTACCCCTTGTGGCTCCCTTTGAGGGGACACTCAGTGAAGGGCACTTCAGGGGTCGGACCAAGGGAGAGGAAATGGGACAGGGCCTTAATCTCTAATGTCCAGACATGGCCAGCCACTGGGAATATGGGGAAGATTCCTAGTAGGTTCAGACAGCATAGCAGTAGTATGTATAGTAGTTAACAGGGCAAACAGCCAACAACTAATACACTTGCTATCATGATCACTTTGCAACAATTCAAACACAGGGATGACAGAAATAAAGGTACGATGGAGCAGAGAGAAGGCAAGATATAGTCTCTTAACAGAAATACAGTGAGAGCTACTGACACTGTGTTCAACAAGGTCTGTCTGAGAAGAACATACGTGCCTGTGAACAGCTGATGTTGTATCTGCTGCACTCATTGAAAGTGATGCTCTAATGACTTGTTGTGATTTATAGCAGCACGGAGATATCAAATAAAAACACCTCTTCTACATGAAAAAAGGCTGATGATATCCTAGATTTTCAACAAATAACACGTACAGAATTAAACCAGGAATACAAGTGTATTATTACCAAGTAGTGTGTGTATCAAAGCCTAATACATAACAGTCCTCTGAGCCAAAGAACACATCAACAAGCCACACTGTTGCACTGGTTGACCTATTCCTTCATTACAATGAGCACACACACACTGATTTATTTTTATTAAATCCCACAAGAACCTCATATACCCAGAAGAGTACAAAGGGCACAGTACGCTGCTGAAAATCGTCCCCACAAAATGAACAGTTAAACTGTATATTAGTGAGAATATTTGTGTCTCAGTAGGAACCAGTGGGACAGGGTAGGGAAAATGTTAGGTAGTTATGTTATGGTTTTATCATTCTTTGGGTTGCCAGGGTCCTCTGGGCAAGCTTGACTATCAGTATGCTGGGGGGTTAGGGTTAGATTAGGGTTAGGGTCTAAGATTTAAAAGAAGCACAGTATTTTGCTAATGAAAAACTCTTGTGACATTAAAATATCCGTCCCGAACCACCACAGAGCCCCGTTAACCTGGTTAAATCAATCAAAATAAAGTGAATAGCAGTGAAGGAGCAGAACCTTTAATTTCGGCAGACGTTTGATGGTCTTGAGCGGTCTGAGAACTCGCAGAACCCTCAGTGACTTGATGGTGCTGATGTCTTTGCCTTTGGTCCCCCTGAGGAAACAACACACATGATTACGTCCAAACAACCTGCAGGAATCTGTGGCCTGTTTCAGGAAGTGGGCTCGATGAACTCTGAGCTAAAACCCTGAGATCATGGAAACTAAGATGACTTACTCTGAGTCAACGGTATCTTAAACCGTGAAGCTGACCTGCTCACTTACAGCTTTTCTTCTACAAGCCCTGTGTTTCTCTTTGTCTCGTTCTGCCGAGCCTGAAGAGGCTTCGGACAAAGGGCTGAATTTCCTCATTCATACAGTTCCCATCCTAAGAACATGCATCTGCACAAGTTTTACATCAGGAGAAGATTAAAAATGGAAGGACAGAGACCTGATCTATCAGAATAAAATCGACACACTATCTTCAACATCACTTTGTGTCTTAATCAAGTTACATCTGAAAACATACATTTAAAAGTCGAATTTACCAAACAGTAGGATTCCAGCACATCATCCATTAATGGATAATAGAAGTTTCATAACTAGACCGTATAAAATGTAAAAGTGTTAATAACTTATTGATTCTTGCAGCTGGTGGTTTTTAAAGATAAACGTGCATTGTTGCCACAAGTTAATATTTATGGCTGTACTGGATTATAACACAGGATTAATTACCATGGTGAATCACAGTATCAGAGCTCCACTGATGATTGCTTGTTTTCCATTCTTCATGCGCAAGCATTAATTAGAGTGAAAATACTCGGAGTTGATTGAACTAGGTCAGATGAACTGTTCTGAAACTGAAAGCTCAGGGTTTCCCATCTCAGGGTTTATCTACTCAGAGTTCAGGGTTCGGCTCAGAGTTCGGCTCAGATAAACCTGCTTCCTCAAACAGGCCCCAGATTAGAGAAACAGCAGAAGTAACAGACATTGGTTTTCAGAGTAGAACATGATTGTTGAAATACATTTTGTGACAATCTGAAATGTTGCAGGGTATGAATTATGTGTGTTTAGATCAGCTGTGTTAATGAGGCACACTACAACAGGCTTTCTGAATATCAACAAAAACACATCAATGGGAACAATCGGAAGTCCCATAGGAAACATAGTTATGTTAGGTATCCTGGTTCATGTAGGATGCTTCTAATTCGCAGGACATCAACTCCAGTGTTAGGTTATGTCTAAGGGCCATGTTGAAGATAAACAGGGTGTATGCTCACATTACAGCCTCTGAGGCACCAGTCAAATGACGACTACACAGGATAGACACTGGGAGTGGGAGGAGGCGAATATTTCAGACCAAGGCAACCTTGTGACTGGCTTCCTATAGGTTGTCCTGTCATTCCCATCACCTTGGTAACAGCAACCATTCAATTTTATACATGGCATAATACTTTATGCATACAATAAAGTACATGGCACTACTCTAAGGTACCAAGACAGACTCATACATTGAGGGAAATGTAGAATTAGTGCATGAGTATGGCATTTCTGTGACACAATGGTAGAAATGATTTATCCTTAAAGAAACAGTTTAACCTTTGGGCAATGTACTTGTTTGCTTTCTTTCACAGAGTGAGATGAGAAGATTGACACCAGTGTCATGTCAAGAACAGATTTGGAGTCAGGATGTGGTTCAGCTCAGCATAAAGATGGGAAGAAGGGGGAAACAGTTGACTTCACTCTCTCCCAGGAAAAAAAAAAAGGCATTTCAGAATCTCTAAAGCCAACCATGGTTCCTAGAAATAGTTTGTATACAACTCTGGGTCCCCATCCAGAGTGCTACTGTATCTGTGGTTGGGTTCAACAAGAGCAATTTGATTAAAGTTAGGGCAAGATTGTAGCTTTGATTAAATATTAGGTAAAACTCAAGCCCAAATTATATGTTAGTCGGCTGATTATTTATTAGAGATAGATTATTGACCGATCACAGATATATCAGTATCAGCATGTTGTTCAATATGCCTTGATATGAAAATGATGTGTTGTTCCAAGCTGATTTTGCATTTGTATTGTCTGACAGACGATCTTTGCAAGTGGATCAACAACCTATAATAAGAACCTATAACCAAAATACATTATACTAAACTGGATGTATGTACTGATATTGGAGTTTGTTACCCAAAAGTTCTGACTCCTTGGCCCGAGTCAGGCTCCACATATTTAGACATCTGGACTGACCCTGACTGTTATCGTCCAGTGTTGGTTGATATTCAGCAAGATTATCAGTGTGTGCACTAGGATTTCTCATGATGTGGAAGCAGCATCTGACAGTCATGCTGTTTGTAGGCACAGAAACCTGACATACACTGACATTGGCTATAGTAATCAAATCAGATGAGAGCGTAGAAGGGAGGTGCCCACAGTGTTGGTGCAGTGATCACAGTCTTGAGCTCTCAATATTAGATTTCAGTCATGTGTAAGGGTGGGAAAACATTTAAAAATGTGAACAGGGTTTCTTTCCCAGTATAATGCATTACAATGTTGACAACATTTGAATGTTTGATGAGCTGGCTCTCCAAAGGTCTTGAATATGATTAGAGAAGATTTCCATCCAGCAGCTCCCCTAGGGAGGAGGATGTACATTCCCTGTGGCTATCTGACTCCGACACTTAGTTTTAGTTTAGTTGATTGTCTTTGGAACTATTCATGGTTTGCATCTAGTGCCACAAGGCTGCAGGTGCATGACATGATAAATAGGTGCACAGCAACTCACAGAGTAGTGAAGTAACAGACTGATATTGATCTTTTCATCTCACTCTCAAAAAGGAAAAAGCCTGTTTCCAAAGAACTATTCTTTTCAGCCAGACTCACTTCAGAGTTATTATGCAGTGACATTTTAGCAATTTATCACCCTAGTGAGTGGCCAGCAAACACATAATTGCTTTGTTGCCAAATTTGCTTCAACTGTTAATCTATCACTGAAACTAAAGCAAACAAAACTAGGGTGTTTTTAGTAGAATGTTCACACAGTAGCCCGCAAAATCACTGACTGTACCACTATTACAGTGTCTTCTAAAACAATACATTTTCGAAAGGCAGAAGAGCTGATAGATGATGGCAAATGTATTGTACTAGTTATTCCAGAGCAGTAAACAGTTCACAACACAGGCAAACTCCCACAGGGACAAACATTTAGCTGTGTGAACCGTTAACTGTGAATTATTAAGAAATTCATATGTAGAAAAAAAGTATTCAGGAGCTTCATTTATAGGCTACTGAGAAAAAAATCTGATTTCTATCACGCTTTGCAAAAACTCCACAAAAAAACAATCAATTTTCATTGGGTTCCCTTGAACACTTCACTCAGAGATGAGATTATTATTTCTACGATCAGGTCTTCTTGAATATATATATCTAAGCTCAATAGGACTAAGGTCATCAACAAAGGCATTTGTAATCAGGTAAGCCCTTATCAATACAATGCCCTCTTCCGTGCTTACTTACAATATTATGGAATAGATCGGCCTGCAACACTGCTGCCGTGCCAACTCATCAATGAAAGCCATTAAGCACAAAGATGAGCATTGGGCAGGACACCGGCTGTGTCAAGAGTCATTATGGAGGACAATGACACAGCATCTGTGACTCCTCACAATGTCCTGACAAAAGGATGCAGCATCATTTTCTTGCCTTCTCTTGGTTTGTTTGATAAAACCTTCAAATCCCCCATTGACACTTGTAGGGATATTTGTATCCATATCCAACAAAATATTCATGGAAGAATTGTTTATGTGGGCTCCACCAAAATCAGTTAAGAGTTTTGAGTGGTGGGCTTCACATCTTTGAAATCCTTGTAAAAAATGGTTTGTATTTATATAGGGCTTTTCTAGTGATGACCACTCAAAGCGCTTTACATTACAGTTTTGCCATTGACACATTCACACACACATTCATACAGTGCATCTATTCAGCATCCTGCCCAAGGACACTTCGGCATGCAGATGGGGAAGACTGGGGATCAAACTGCCGAACCTTCTGGTTGGAGGACAACCGCTCGACCGCTCAACCCCTCAGCCACAGCCGCCATGAGCAGCCCCTAGTTTTAATTAGGGAAGTATGTTGGCAAATAGCTGTTCTAAATGCTCAGTGGCAGGGGTCGGATTTGGCTGCCATAGAACATGGCAAGATGTGATGAAGCACAGAGATGGGGATAAGTGTTCACGCTCACACAGGCAGTGTGGCTTGTGCGTCATAAGGAAAGACACAACGAGCCTCGTTGCGAAACAAAACGCGGGATGATATATCGATTACTTTTTATTCATAATTGTTGAATAACTTATACATAGGTCAATTTGTGTTGGTATATAGCAGTGGTTCTCAACCTTTTTTCAGTGATGTACCCCCTGTGAAATATCTTTTCAGCCAAGTACCCCCTAACCAGCGCAAAGTATTTTGGGTTGAAAAAAAGATGTAATACACAGCGCTGTGCCATCAGTGTCTGATTTATTAAACACTTATATTTTATTGAATATTTATTAAATAACTATTTTTAAAGGATTTTTGAATAGATGCTAATTTTAACTATATTTAAAAAAAATCCCACGTACCCCCTGGAGTACCTTCACGTACCCCCAGGGGTACACGTACCCCCATTTGAGAACCACTGGTATATAGAATGGAAAAGAAGGGCTAGAGAGATAAGATCAAACCCTATCTACTTCTCATCAACACCCACCTGGTCAATCACTGTGTAAAGTGCTTGTTGGTTTTAGAACTTGACAGAAGCAATTTTCATTGAATTTTCCAAGAGACTTGAACTCCCTCACTTGAGGCATCAACACAGTCCCAACACACTGCAATCTGACAAACGTGGAGAAGCTGACTCAAACCGACTGCTTCACCCTCAGCTCTAATCCTCCAGTATGTAGTGGGAGTGGAACTGCTGATCCTGACTGGAGATACTGTCCAGCAGTAAAAGAACTCATGGAAAACTCATGAAAGCCTTACCATGTCCCTGGCAATGGTCATTGAGATAGTTAAGATTCTTCGCAGCCGCAAAGTGCTGGGTGTGAATGAGATTTTCCCCTAACCCTAACCGAAGGGGCTTAAGGTGCTGGACACTCTCAGGCTGTCTTGCCAGAAATGTCTTTCCAATGACGCATCGAGGAGAGTGTCCATGGACTGGCAGCCCAGGATGGTGAATTGCATTTTTTGTAGAAAAAAGGAGTGAAGGGTGTGCTCCAATCATTGAGATATTATACTGCTGAGCTTCCCTGGGAAAGGGAACCAGGAGATCATGATCAATGCGTGAACCTCAGATCCAGGAGAGGAATTGCAGCTTTTGTTTTTACAATAACATTTTCTGAGATCAGTTATAGTTTTCAGTTCTAAATATAGCTATGAGCTATCAAGAAGTCCTCAAGGAATATTGAATC
The DNA here is from genome assembly GCF_009819705.1 of Hippoglossus hippoglossus. Taxonomy (NCBI): domain Eukaryota; kingdom Metazoa; phylum Chordata; class Actinopteri; order Pleuronectiformes; family Pleuronectidae; genus Hippoglossus; species Hippoglossus hippoglossus. Next base: position 26,996,287 of record NC_047159.1, read on the forward strand.
TGCTTTGAGCACCACTGCAAGTAGCTGTAGGGTGACGAACAGCATAGTTTCTGTCTTCCACTGTGGCCTCATGGAGTCCCTGTTCTCCAGTCACAACTACACGCAACAACTTACATGCTCGGATGCACATTAGTCGGGCATGCATTTACAGTGAAATAGGGCCAGAGTGTCTTCCGACCAGAAACTTCCACTAAGCGATCAAGGTATTCTGATAGCTTTGAAAGAATACCCCTCAACAACCAGACATAGTGGAGAAACAGGAGAGAAAGAGCATTTTGGACTTGTTACATGGGCTAAAATGTGACACCTAGAGGGATGTGAAGGTCCAAATAATAATGAGGACATCTGGCTCAGCCAAAACTGTTCATCATTTTCCTGGAATGAGGACATGGAGCTGTGCCCTGAAAACAAAATCCCTCTTCCAACTATCTCAATACTGCTCTATTTTTTACTTCTACTCTACTCAAGAGTCTGTTTGTCTCTCTCTGGCTGACTTAATCCCAGAAACTATGGGTTGCAATACTAAAGAATAACAGGTTCAGATATGTCAAGTATTTCTTAATACATCACTTGAGTGTGGGTGTTGATAAAGTTACAAGTTTCTCAGTCAACAGTTCTAGTTATATAGCTTTACTGTCATAAAGCAAAATAGTAAATACATGTGTGCTCAGCTTTAAGATTAAGCACATTTTGGAGACAGAGACAGAACAACTGCAGATGACTTCAATACACAGCTAGTGGAGTTTTACAGAGAACAAAGAGTGGGTCCTGATTCCAATCTCTTTCATTGTAATTTAGTAGGAAAGGATCCTTTCTTGGTCAGTATGGAGAGAGAGAGAAACATTGAAAGATCTCACTCTATCTTTGAAAGTGTTTTTCCTTAATCATTCTATTATATCACAAACACATCTCTATGACACAAAGTGATGACTTTATGTGTTCTGCTCTTCAGTTTTGTTCATTGATTTGTATTATTGTACCCTACTGGGGGGACATAATGTGACAGAAATACCAAAGTACTCTTCGTGGTCCTGTAACTCCAGCATTGTACAAGTTGGGATGTCATATTTTCCTACTCCCATATTCCACTCTAAAAATGGCCATATTTTAACTATATGTGAAAAGGAAGAAGCCCAGTTATCACACATATGACTAGACATTGCTGAACTTGCATTTGAAGCAACAGGCAAAGGATTTCCTTCTATCCAAGTGTGACATCAGCACAAGTAATACTGATGGCTGGTCCCGTACTCAATACTGTATTCACAATGAATTTCACAATCAGCAATTACAAACCCCCACAAATATTTTTGCATTGACTTTTATAACCTGTTTTGTCCGTTTGGTATGATTGATCCTCAGTCATTAACCTGGCAACAGCCTTACACTGATCAGCCACTACATTCAAACTGGCAACAGGTTTCCACCCCCGCCTGTATAGATAACCCCATGCACAGTTACGTGTGTACCGTGAGGGCTGGAAGGCCTTACAAGTTATTACTGAGGCACTACTAAAGAGAATGCAGACTATAAAGGCCCTATTGCTGAAGAGGGATGTTGTGAGCAAAGATAGATTGACCAACAGAAAAGGAACCTTCTTAGACACACTGACCTCTCAAGGACACGTTTCATTCCAAGGTGCACTATTGATCATTTGTTTGTACAGCAGTATTTAAAACCACACTTTTAACTGGGACTGAAACTGGCTGTTATTATCATAATCAAAATCATTATCTAGTTCATTTAAAGAGCTCTCTTGAAGTAAGAATACAAAACGATATTGCCCAAAAGGCAATATAGCATTTTGGAATGAAAGTCTAAAACCATTGGTGGTTTTTTTCGGGTGAGGCAGGTTTCAGTTGAAAACCTTCGGACAGAGGTTACTGTTGTTTTAAAAATGCATTTAATTTACTGGCGTATGGGTTTAATATATTTAACATGAAGCTGATCTAAGTATAAGAAGAATGGCAGTTAGATGGGTTAGATTTGAGGGGAGAAGGGTTAGGGTACGGTATGGGTAAAGAGTGAGGGATTGGGGAGGTGGTGGGGGTGGCATAGGAGGGTTCCCCACCTGGTCACACCTTGTTGCGATCTACTTGGGGGAAAACAGTGGTAAAACAAGGTACAGCACATTTATGGATGCTTCACACATACAAACAAAATAGAGCATATGTTTGCATCAGATGACAACACAATAGTTTTCATTAATGAAACCATGTAAAGTTGTATATATTTTGGTTGGTAGCAGACAACGGCGTGAGTAAATCCCAGTAAAGAGTAGACTCCATTATGGGGTTCTACAAGAGTATATTAGCCATAGGAGGAGAAAACAGAAGGTGTGATTGGATGCTTTATGAGCCTGTTGTTTTTTGCAGTATCACAAATACCTGAAGTAAACACAAATCATAACTACTGGTAATTTAAACAGGCACTTGTTCTATAATTGCTCTCTGCTACAACTGCTGAGTATCAACCAAAAAAATTGCAAATGCCACAAAAGGCCTTAAGGGAGATCTTCTAAATAACAATACTACGACTACTAATAAAACAAATATAAATATTATCCAAGCCCTGAAATCGGGTCATCACTAGCATCTGAAGCTGACATTAAAAGACAATTTTGCACTTTGCAGCATCAAACATGAAATGCACCAAACAGCTGCTGACTGAGCTCAACACTTGAGAGGTTCCAGTAGGTGAGATGACAAATTCACATAGTTTGGATGGAGATGCTATGGTTGGCTGTTCTTGCCGCAGGCAGTACATCAAATCAGCTCCAGGGACATGCACAGTGAGTGAATGGCAGCTGTCAATCAAACAATACTTTCTGTCTGTAACTGATGATATGGACGGGACCTGGAGCAAAAGAGCTTTTGCAAATAATTTGTTTGACTTAAAGTTGCCCTGCTGATGATTCTGGTATTTTGGACTGAGGAAAAGTTCAAGAATCGCAGCCAAAGCCCTCTATAATAAATGTATAAATGAGACATTATGAAATTATAAAATCTGGAGTAAATACAGAGAAAATATTTTAAGATAACTACATTGGCTTTTCTAATCATTATGAAAGCTTGTTTATTTCAGGCAGAGCTACACAGTAGCAGCCTCATAATTTCTAACTAACAACTGTCGACTTTCCAGCTGAAAAAATTGCTGTGGGAGACTTTATCCCCTGCAGCTAGTTAGCTACATTTAGCTCCGTGAGGCTGTCTCCTGACTTTGTAATGTTTCAAGATCACAAATTTTCAAAAGAAGAATATTGTAAAAGGGTCTTATACAAGCACATTCATGATAACATAGAGGTTAAAGATATACATTCCTGGAAAGAAGTCAATGTAAATCCAGTTCGTCCATATATTAAGAAAAACCTTCAGACATTGTTCTTACAACAAGATGTCAGACTGGTTAGCTTGTGTACTTGCTCGTAGAACCTTACAAGTGGAAGGACTTTTCGGATGAGCACGAATTGAAGTCTTTGGCAAAGTGTCTTTATCTTGGGTCTGGTTGGTTGGGGTCGCTGAGTAGTGTAGTAACATCTAGGACCAGCTTCAGCACAGTTATATGTGCTATACTGGGGATGTACCACTCTTAAATAGAATCAGGCGTTTCTTTAACACGACCTGCAACCCCACAAACTAATGCAGTTATTTAATCCTACGCTAACTCATCACTGCGGTAGGTTTCCATAGGGGTTACCACGATAGATAGTAAAGTGGTTTGCATCATTTCATAATGTCCAATTTATTTAATACTGAAAACTAAAACATGTAGAAATCTTGAAATTGTGCTGATTTAAAATTATTCACAAATGCTGTTCAGCACAGGTTTAGAACAAAAATATAAAAATAATGCTGTGGCTGTACCACAATACAACTGGTGTATTGCTCCATCTGCAGAATGATGCTGAGTCTGTCAGATACAGGCTAGTGTAGAATAAAGTGCATGGAAATGGAAATGATGTGGTAATATGCTCTTGGGCATTCATTAAAAACCTATAGCGAACATCATACTTGTCATACAGTCTTTCTAATATGCATGCTAAGATCACAGGGAAGACTGATGTTCCCTGAGATGTACTCATGCCCTCCGACAGCAGCTTGGTTGTTACATTAGCAAGCCTCTGGTGAATTAATAATAGAGGATGTGAAATTGATATTGGTATCATACCATTCCAAGCAGAGCTTTGTCGAGGCAAAGTGCTTATGAAAATCCCTCCCATCGGAGGCTTGAGGAAGATAAGGATGATGAACTCGCAGGTGACATGCCCCTCTATAACAGAGGAGGCTATGGAGGAAGGACCTTTAGCCAAGCACATGAGGGTCAAGTGCAGGAAGGCCTTGGATGACGGACGACGAGATGGAAAGTGCCCCAGACACACTGCAAATAACACCCATCCTCACAAGCAATTTCACTTCATATACCGCATGTCTTACAGTCTTTTCAAGGATATATGCACCTTAACAGCTGGTAGTGCTGTATTTTGTCATTCTGAGCTCACTTTGAAGATGAGCTGCTTGTCCACTGACAGTGGCCATTAGATCAGAATGCAATGCAGTAGCCATGTGTTGTGTTTTGAGAAAGAAATCACATGGTTTAACTCAGGGAATAGGGCACTGGCATATTGGTTTCTCAGTTCCAAATGATGCACAGTAATTATATTGAGAGCACAGAACAAACATCTTTCTGATTCAATTCTTCTCTGATTCAATTTTCTCTTCAAATTTTAACTTATGTGTGAACAAAATCCATCCATCAATCTACACCGCGTATCCTTTGAGAGTAGCAGGGGGGCTGTAGTCATGCACAATATTCAATTTGCAAATACAAATTTTTGTACTCATGAATGTCAATTGCCCTATCAGGCACAAATAGAATTCCATACAAATGATGGAGGAGGCTTAGTATGAATGGTCACACCAAACAGATTAACTCCTACACTCAATTACTACTGGAAATCACTAAACAAGGAATTGGGTTGATGTTCTCTTCAAATTGGATTGGATTTTCATTCATATATACGAAACAAATAGTTGTCACTAGAAATTGCAGGAGACCTGAATAAATGTAAAGACATAAGACTGAATATGTGAGGAAATTACTTGTTTTTGCAGTGTAAGCCATGTATGTTTTATCTTGCACATACATATACAAACAATGACACAGTCAAGCAAGATGAGAGAGATAGAGGAGGCATTACCCCATGAAGCTCCTGCAAACGATCCCAGCACAGAAACAGGGAGAGGATCATGTCAATAAACACACTGCACAAGACCCCAACACTCTCTCTCTCTCTCTAACACACACACACACATATTATAGTCACCCAAACACATCATATAAATGGTTATATTTTACAATTCTAGCTCTGTAAACACAAACAGAGCCCTCTAACAGATAATGACAGCGTAATACAACTTTATGTTCAGCCATCCACATTGAAGGTTTGTCTATACTGTACATTACACATAGCACAACAGATGTTTGAACCATATCAGAGTGATTAACAACTTAGAGAGCTGTTTTTTAATGACAAAAAGGAAGGAGGTTTTGAACTTACGAATATGCAAAAGCCACCAGCGCCCCACTGACCACTATGAAGTCCAGAATGTTCCACAGGTCTCTGAAGTAGGATCCAGGATGAAGCAGTAGGCCCAGGTCCACCATCTGAGCCAAGTACACCACTGTTATGTCTTTTATTTTATTTATTTATTTATTTAATTTTATTCTCAGATGTATAATCCTAACCCTAACCCTCTCAGTCAGAGACTCCTCCTGGCTCTGCTTGGTGGTATAGAAACAGGAGCGTTGCATTATAAGCAGTAGATGAAGCCAGAGGAGATACATGTTTTGAATAACATCGGCCTCATGTAGTAATGTTACATCGCAAATATGACAAAAGGTTATTTTTGTTCACGTTTCCTTCTGCACCTTAAAGGAATGAAACATCAATAACTGGTGATGCCCTGCTGATGACCTCATAGGTTTAACACAGCTGGGGGGGTTCTTTTTTGTTTTTCAATTGAAGGCACTGATGAAGGTGCTGCAGGAGGCAATACTCAGCAGGTTAAATACCAACCTGTTCAAAAAACTTTGATTAATCAGTGGATAGACAGCAAACAATGATCACAATGTCCTCTCTGAATTCATCACTCAAATACTTTCAGTTCATATACAGTTCTACACTGGAAGTGTACTGAAAGTCAAAGAAACACTGACACTTTAAATTGTGTATTTGAATTCTGCTTACCTTGATCACCATTTCAAAAGTGAAAACACCAGTGAAGACATAATCCAGATATTTAAGCACCTGCAAAAAAACCAATTAAATTGGTACTGAATATATAAATGTGCATAATAATCCAGTGTGACATATTGAATTTGATAGTATTGAGCACCAGAATCAAGAATTTACTGGGGAAAGATGTAGATTTTCTCATTACCTAACAGGTTAATTTAAACTAGTGCTTGCATTTCCAACTTTCCCCAGGAACTTGGAACCTTTGCAGGAACTTGTTTCCACTGTAGGGACCCCGTACCAGGGTCTAATTTAAGTTACAGGGAAATATTTTATTTTTTCATTACAAATAGTTTTTATTGAGTTTTCAGCTTAATGAGAAAAAAAGTTAAATAAATGAAATAAAAATTTGTTTGATCTCCCCCGATCTTCAGACCTCAGTGGAAATGCAGGTGAGCAGCAGGAAGCTTAAAGGTTCCTGGGACTACATGGGACTAAAAGTTCCTGGGACAATTTGTCGAAACTCAGCATAGCACACCGGACTCCAAAAAGAAAGTTATTATAAAAAGAAACACTTCATATCTCAGTTTTGTTGGCATGGATGTAAAGTGCATTACATACATTTATGTGCATTTTTTACCCGAGCATTGTAATTCTTACGTTGTTGCGAGGGGCATTTGTCCAGACAGGGTCCTCTGCTGCCAGAGCGATACTGCTCATAGTAATGACAACTAGGATTGACATCTCAAAATAACGCAGAGTCACAATGTAGTGACACAACCGCCTCACCCTGAGAAAGGAAAGGCAGCGACAAATACAGAGGGAGAGGTACAAACAGTGAGCTTTGGACACAGATATATCAAAGATTGCATTATTGCATACTTATTTTCTAAAACACTCACATACTATAAGTCTAAGGTAAGGATTAAGATAAAGCAACACTGTCACCAGGGAATCAGGGAAAATTGTTTAACAAAATCAAATCTAAAGGCTTATAATGACACCAAGTTGACCACAACTTTATTTTTTCATACAAATACAAATTTCAAATGCAGTTCACAATTGTAGCTGACAATTTAACTACAATAACAATGCATAAAATCTGACCTTTTCAGTTTTCAGTCCAGATCATGATACTGATACCTGGCCTTTGGGTATCAATCAATTCTAAGTACCTAAAGCTGTATGTCTCAGTGTGTGGAGGAGACTGAGAGCATGCTTTTATATGGAAGGCAACATCAGGTTTGATTTACACTTAGTTTTTTAATTCTGTAAACCAAAATTTCATATATATATAATATAATTCTAGAACATAAGACAAGATGGAGAATATCCCTTATAAAATAAGCACTACTTTATGAGGCATACAGCTGTGCATGTTGAGGATTTATTGCAGAGGGACTTAAATCTCAGCAAAGTAATCTCACTCAACGCCTTTAAAACCAGAATAAAAGAACTGGAGGCAGAGTCTATAAGATGTTGCTGTTTTAAACTTACCTGGTTGTGTGTAACACATGTTTACACCTGTTCTAAATGTTTTGTATCTGTGCTGCTGCCTGTCTTGAACAGGTCTCCCTTGAAAAAGAGATTCTTAATCTCAATGGTACTTTCCTGATTAAATAATAGTTAAATAAAATAACAAATAAAAAAGGTCCTTCGAAAAGGTGAAAATGGGGTAAGAGGTTGAGGAGACTCACGGATTGGTCCGTCCAAACATGAACATGGAACTGTAAGGCAGGATGGGTTTGGGTCCACTTTGACCTAGATCCTCCAGGGTCTTCTCATTCATGGGCATTGTCTCACAGTCAATACTGTTCACTGGGAAGACAGAGGGTTCAATTCCATCAATATACCTCAGAGATGTCAGAGTGGCAATGAAAAGCAGCCCCCTACATCCATCACATCTATTGTCCTAGAATGAATAGGATCTCTTCCTCCACATCTTCTCAACACAGAACTTGTACTTGTTTTAACTGTCACTATGAGCAGACACCTTCAACATATTGGCTGAGATCAGGGAAGACATGTAAGTCATATTATGTGTGCAACTTGATACTGACTTTGTATGAGGGTGGTCTCTCCAGGTGGACAGGTAACCTTCACAGGAGGATTGTGGCTGGACGTTTGGTCCGTCCTTCTCACATTCCGCTGGTTGTCTGAGTCCTCTGGTCGGTCAGGGGGCCAGTCGCCCCCCCCAGAGCCCTGCTGGGGTGAGATGGCTAGGGACTCCCCCTCTGAGTCCCCAAACCTATCCCCAAAACAGAGAGAACATCTTGGATATCACAGTATATTTTCAAGTAATATCTTGAACTTGAAGTCGGAATTAAATTGTAGGTTTCTGAATCTGGAGTCATCATCATAAGTTGCAGATGTCTGTAATACATATAGAAACATAATTGTGCAAGAAGATGTAGATACTGGAAAGGGTAGAATGTAGCTTTTGTCTTTTAATGATCTTTTAATTGAAAAATAATCGACAGATTAATCGACTATCAAAATAATTGTTAGTTGCAGCCATATTGTTGAGCTCTTAACTTTAATTTAATGTTTGTTGGATTACTTCTAATGTACCAAATCTGTTTTGTTTTTTTTATTGCATCAACAAAACAACACATAATGTTGTTGTCTTTCAAGCTAAATTCATTCCTTATGCCCCAGACGGATTGTTAGTTGTAAATTATATGCACATTACTTTGTTTGTGTGAATTTCTTCTTGAATGCATGTGATGAATCAAGAATAATAAAACTGCAATGATATTTAGGTCTCAACTGTGTTCATTGAGTCTGATTAGAATTGGAGGGGATCCATCCATTTGAGCATCAGATCATGCAGAGGTGACTCTTCTTACGCAGCCACTTGGCAAAACTGGTAAATCATGAAGCCGGAGGTTAAATCCAAGTTTAATACTGTATAAAAAGTTGAAATTATTATCATGAGAACAGGTTATATTATTCCAGGAGATACACATTCCTTCAGCCACATCCCAGGGGATAGCCTAAGAAACACTTAAGGCCTCTCTGAGGGGATTTATAATTTACTATGCCTCCAACAAAAAAGGCAACAGAGATCCTTGACCTTGAAAAAGGAGTGAAGACAGCTGAGAACAAAGATCTGAAACGTGAGAGGATAATCTGTGCAGTCTTTCTCAGCTTAAGTATAAATATACCACACATTACTGTCCTTGACTAGGGATGTACATTTTGAATAGTTTTTCTCACTAATAGCCAATGCTTGTTAGCCGACCATAAACCGTTAACAGAAAACATAAAAACTGCTGTAAACACAGTGTTTCTATGAATTACCTAAACGGCCCACCATCATCTCATTTGTCATGTCACAATTTCATACTGATCGAAGTTTTTTTACACTTCTCATAATAACTCTCAAATTGTGTTGTGCACTACTGCTTCACTACAGGGCTGTGTGCAGCGCTGTTTGCTCCACTGTCACGCTCTCTCTCACTCACGTCTGGCACAGTCGTACTGCTCATCGGCAGCACCAGGAGAAATCGCTGCATCGGTGGCCCTGTTGTCATAAAGTATCCACAACCCTTGGTAGGTATGCAGACCTCAACATAGCATCTGTTGTCCATTGTTACTCTGGTGCATATGAGCGGGTGTTGTGCATGTTGTGGTGGGTAATCACAGTAATGATCCATGCTGTGGGGTTTAACTTGTGTGCATTCTCTCTTTGTCCTGATGGTTTTACAGCTGAACTTTACTCTTGTAAACTTGTGCATGGGTTTCATTTTCTCAGGCTGTATTACTCTCATTCAGAACAAGAATGAAAAATTGACATAATTTCAAAGTTACAGATCTATCTCTTAGACTGCAGCCCTGTCTTTATATGCTGAGAAGAAGTGCGTGGAGTGGGGGTACTCATTTTAGGGGTATGAAACTTCTGCTGTAGCATTATGCCTATAGTACTTGACAGAGTGATCTCTCTCTCCACCCCCCGCTTTGGTGTAGAAGCACATGTTTCTCTTCCTTTGGTTGCTTATCTTTGTACCTCTCTGTCCCCAAATGCTCAGTCTCATCCAATCCTGACCTTGACCATGACCTCTGGTACAACCCTGATCTACAGATTGCCAAATTCTGTGCATTGGTTTTGATTTTTCAGATCATTTTTACCTGTGACCATGGGTCTTCTCTTTGTCGTTGGAATCCTCTCCCTCAGCTGTGGATTGGCCCCTAGATCCATGAGTCCGATGTCTCCTCCTCTCTCCATTACCACCACTCTCTCCTCTGGAATTCCTATCCCCATCCCTGTTTGAAGAACGCCCTTCTTTGTGCCGGGATCTTCTTTCTCCCCTCCCACCGCTGCTCACTGTCCCATTGCCCCCTCGGGCCTGCCGATGTGAATGATGATGGCGATGCTCTCTCTCAGTTGTGACTCCTCCGCCTCCGCTGTCCTCCACCGAGCTCTGATGGTGATGCTTTCTGCCTCCCTCTCGGCTGTGGGATCTCTCGGTCTTTCCCTCTTTGCCCCGGCTACCGTCGTGGTCTTTGGAGCGACTGTGATGGACGTGTTGCTTCCCACCAGTGTCACCGTTATCATTTGTCTCCTCTTTCGTTCTGATCCGGTCCCTGTCTCTGTGTCGGTGATGACGGCGATTCTGGTGAAGCAAAGGGTCTGCAGTCTCAGCCTCTTCTAGCATGCTGGGCTTATGATGGTGGTGCTGGTGATCACCCAGCAAAGGCCCATCATGGGGCTCAACAAGCAGTGGCCGGTCGTGGTGGGTCTTCATGTCGGGCCGGATGTGTAGCGCCGAGGACAGCCGGAGACGCTCCTCTGGCTCCAGCTCATTGTACAGGGCCTCACAGCCAGGCCGGTTCTGCCTCCTCAGCTGGTTGGTCCTCTGCTCCCACACCGACATCGTCTTCACCGACTTCTGCTGCTCCTTACTGGGGGAGGGACAGAAGAACCACACAAATAAGAACCACTGGAACATTGATATAACAATATAAATCTCTAAGTTTAACTATTTTCACAACCCTCTATTTTGATGTCAGTGCCAGAGACAGGATATATGAACTCCCAATGGATACACTGACAGGCATGGTTTCCTGTGAGATGTGACACATTGAGCATGTACTTTATACTTCATGATTTCATGGTACATAAAACCAGCAGTATGTTTCACTTTACATCTCACCATAACACACATAGTCCCTACATGCTGTGATGAGTTACAGTATGACCAAGGTGCAATGGAGCTTTCAACACAGCCAACCACTGGGGTCATTTATCACAGTACACCGTGGAGAGCGCTCATCCATGGATATGCCTGAACAAAGGGCAAACATGGCCACATTACCATGCTTTGACATGCGACTGCTTTCTGCCCATGTGTGTGTGTAAAACCGAGTTGTGGAATGGCTGAATTCATGCATTTCTAATATTGTGTGAGCTAAAAAAGTTTGCATGATTTTACAGTGGAGGGTTACATGTAGTGTATTTTTTATTGTGGCATTTCATCAAATATCTGAATCTGTCTTTGCAAAGATTTGCAGGAAATAACTTTATTCCATGTTCTCTTTACTTGGTCCTACAGATTCTTCACTCTCACGTTCTGCATAGTGTACGTAGCACACTGCACGGCCCTCTTTAAGAACTTCAGCTAAGAAGTGGATGGACAGCATTTTACTGGAGTCACTGAATGAACAGAGCATGGTGTGCATGACAACGGTGCAGGGCAGGTCTGTTTCATTTATGTGGTCTTGCCGTCAAGGAAATGTGAATAATGAGAACATGATCATGTATGTATGTATCTGTTTACGCATGTCATCATCATCATCATCATCATCATCATCATCATCATCATCATCATCATCATCATCCACCACCTTGCTAGCAGGCGGCTGTTTTTACCTCAGGAAGTGATGGACTGGGGTGCAGACATAACTCCTACAAACACATAAAGGGAGCGACATTGAAACAAACAGAGGGAGAGAGGGAACTGTGAAAGGGACAGAAACAAGTTACAGACATGGGCACAGAGGGAGCAACATAAGCTTCAGAAAACTGACAAGGGGGAAAACAGGAACAGTCAAGATGCAAAATTATGGGGAGCAGGGAAATAAAATGGACAGGAGATAAAAAATAAAAAACAGTCTTTTGCTACAATGGTGTTAAAGAGCTGTGCAGTGTTTGGTGGACTTGGAGTTCTCTTTCACAGCATCTGTTCAGTGTCTTCACTTCAGGGTGTGCCTCCTCACATATAACGAGCCAACTCATGGGCGACTGCTACAATATTGACCCCATACATCTCACTGAGATAACCTGCTTTTCAAAGGGGGTTTTCACTTCGCAGGAGCAAAGTGGGGGCATATCCCATACTGAGACGACCCACTCGTACTACTCAGAGAACCAGGGTTACACAGGTAACTAAAGAGACAGTGTGGGACTATTTACAGGTGAAAACTCTGACTGTGTGATCAGTGTGTGTATAAACCTGCTTCTCAAATCTACAGGTGAGACCTTCCATCCATTGTCAAGCACTGAAGTTTATACTAATTTGACTTTGAACTTGTGTGTCAAGACTGAAAAAATTTAATGACAGGCGAAACAGATGCTCAAAATAGTATAAAATACTGTTTTATTGCCAATTAAAATCCTAAATTCCGTCTTTCAGCTGTCAGACATTTAGGATCTGCTGAACATCAATGTGCCATAAAGCTGCTTTAGAATTTGAGAGTGATGTGATCCGTGATAGGCTCAGTAATGTCCTAAAACAGTTGGTCAGTAAGTTTGACTTAGTTCGTTGGAGAGAGTGATCAGGGTCAGGTGAATACACATTTGGTGCAGCAGGGCGGTGTGAGTGGGATTGCGTCCAAATACTCTGCAGTGTGTGTGTGTGTGTGTTGGTTTGAGAGGTTATGAGAGAATCCAGTGCAACAGTGTGGTGTGTTTGAATTGTAGACAATATGAACAATATAGAATTGTACCACTTTCAGTCCACTAGCACTGCTATCAGCCTTCAAAAGACTCAGCATGATGAAAAATGAAAGTTACTCTACTGCTGTGTCCAATTAACTCAGCAGTCACGTTCTTCATCAGTCAAACACAAGCCTATACAATGCAATTAGAATATATAATATTATACAACCAGCCTGGGAAATCAATCACATCACATACAGTATGAACAATGATATGTGGTATCTTGACATCTACAGAAGAAGAAGTGCGATTGATGGAAAAAAAAGAAAATCATTCTCAGACAGAGGAGGATCATCACTGACACAGACACTCGTGATCACAAGAAAATTAAAATTGAACTCAGGGGTATGTAAATACTGACACACACAGACACACACAGACACACGCACACACACACACACACACACACACACACACACACACACACACACACACACACGGACACAGCTCTATCACAAGATGTGAGCGCAGAAGAGCTGCCATGTTTTAGGACAGTTCACACTGAATGATGACTGACAGGACAACACCAGAAGAAGGCGGGGTATTAGCAGCAGCAGAGAGGAAGGATGAGCAAAGAAGGGTAATGGGAGGATTTAAAAGTTGAATCAGAGAGGTAATAACTCACAGTGAGTTAACGCTGCAGATGGATGAGCTGCTAGAATGCGCGTTACCTCGAGTGCGTGTTAGAAAACTGCACATGCACAAAACAAAAAGGGGAAACATCATATCGGATGAAGTCAGGGAAAAGGCCAGACACCGTTCAACATTTCTCTGTCTTCTCCTTGTCCTTTAGCCTCTCATCACATTTCAATGTAATCAGCAGTCAGAGCCCATAAACAGGACTGAACCAGAAAGGGAATGTCACACAACTTGGCCGTCAGGGACAGTGACAGCAAGATAAATCAGATGTCAGTACAGACAAAGACAATAAGCCCACTTCTGAGATAGTAGGGTTCTACTGATATCTATAAACAAGCAACATTTTACTATGACTGGTAATGCAAGAGGTACATTTATAGATAAGATTTTATGGATATTTGCAAGTAGAGTAGAGAGTTATGGATACAAGAATAATGTCATGTGAAGAGCTGAAAATATTGAGATTGGTGCCAGCAGCTAGTTTGTGTGCTGACACATTATTACTGTATTACAAGGACCATTGATCCATCCTACTAATGAAAGAGTCCACCAAACAAACCATTCTTTGCAGTTTAACTGATATAAAAATTGCCCGTTGAGAGTTTTTTAAATTGTGGCTAATTTTACAGACCTACCTGAAAGTGCTGTTGATTTCACTTGTTGCCCAGTTGTGGACCAGTACTTCCACTGACAGTAAGACCGACCTGGTTTAAGTGTGCGCAGGACTTACAGCTGCATTTTCTGTTGTTGTTGATTTATTTGTTGGCCACTTGTTGACAGGTAGGTAAGTTGTCGGTAAGTTGGTTCTGAATTTTTTTTATCTTATTTGCTGAAAACCTCTTCACGTTCCAACAGCCGTCAATAAATAAAAAAGAAAAAATGCAGATCTGTGGGCCTCACAGGACTGCAATATACACCTATTAGTGACTCTTTATACATTGCACATTTGATCTATTGTTTTTATTGATTAGTGGAACTTTAAATACCTGATTAAAAGAACTTAAGGTCATGGCTGTTTATGTTTATTGTTGGACCAAATTTCTCTCATTCACCCTTCAAAGTCTCAAACTCTGAATAATTTTTAAGTCATGCTGCAGTATGATGAGTGTTACTGAGACAGCACTTCAAGATTAAAGTTGCACTGTTTCCAAACCTTCTCCATTACAATACCACCTGTTAGCATTGCTGCTATGTGCTGCAAAAAAGCTGTGCAAGTCTCTTTGATGTTCAACTCCACCAATGACATTATTTATACCCGTTATGTTTTGTTTGTTATGTTCAAAAATGAGCTATGACAGAAAATGCATATTGAATAACACACTTACAGAATACTGAACAGACTATGTTGCCATATTTCTAAAGATACAGAACAGTATCTTTTAGAAGAACAGCAAAGGAGACTACAACGATTCAATGTATCGGTTCTATACATTTCATGTTGATTGCTGTAAACAAAAATAGTGAATCAAGGATAAACGAGACTAACAAGAACTAAAACGATACAATGACTAAATCAGTAATATCACGAAACGGAAACTGTTAAGTGATATACAGATATACTGCCTGGAGAATCCACAGTAAGTTTCTAATTGGCCTTGTGTTGATTATAAAAACTTCCATCTGTCATACATGCTGTATGTTTGTGGTGGTTACATATTAGCATTATAATGGGATATCATAGACAAACTGGCTGTTTGAGAGAGAGAAAAAATATAATTTCACTTATGAGTAGTATTTTCTCTGCTGATGTTATGATTACTCTCAGGGACTCTGCAGAAATCTACTGCACAGGTCGTTTGGGAGACAGGAAGCCAGAGATCTGCCTTGTGAAGAAAATGTGTGGGTGATCAATCAATCAAATTATATTTGTATAGCCTATATTCCCAAATTACAATTTGTCTTATAGGGCTCAACAGGGTGCAATATCCCCTGTCCTTAACCTCCAACAAGGGTAAGGAAAAACGACCAACATGTGGTTGTCATCTTGGAAAAGCAACCCAAGAACCAAATCAAACAGAGACCATGTATGAGGAAAGACAATTCTGACACACTTAAAGGTTGATGCCTCCAGCAAAATGTTATATTCAAATTCATTTGATATCATATGTGCTGACATATCGGTGAGCTGGTCCTTAGCATGGTTAGCGAATTAGCTTTAGTCTCTAGGTATGCGTACTTTCATGAGATCAAATAAGAGGAAGCCCAAGCAAATATTGGAAGAGGTTGACTTACGCTGTGACGGAAATGTTAGCAGCTGACATAGGGCTGACCTCCTTTACCTCCTTGGCCTTCTGGAGTGCGAGTTTCTTATTGATGGCCTCCTCTTGCTCCTCTTCATCCTGGACAGAGTTGGCAAAAAAAACATATATACAATACTCAGCAAGTCCCCCCAACCCCCCTCCTTTTTTATGAGTTTACCTGCTCTTTTGTTTTGGAGAGCTGTTACACTACTGTCACTGAAAGTGCATGGATGTTTGAGTTTCTTTGACAGCCGCAGATCAGCAATTGATATGATATATGATGCAATTATGGTGATGGTTACTCGCCAAGAGCTTCAGTCATTGTTGAGTTTTCAATATAAGACATAATATATAATAAATCCTCTAAGCAGAACTACATCTTTAGAGGAGACTGGACATTATCCGCAGGTAACGCCTGTCAGTGAAATGCTCTGTAGACCAGTCCATCTCATTTCATTTCAGAATTTGCGGTCTGAGCAGCCCAGAAAGAAGGCGGTCTTCCTGAGTCGGATAGACTGTGTCTCAGTCCCTGAATTGAGACACAGCTATTGCTTTTGAGTTTGTAATTGTTAGCATACATCGGCCAAAGATAAACTTAGATTAGGCTTATTTAATCCATTCCACCATCTGAGATCGACAATTACAGCAAGGGACACAGCACTGTGGCACCCTGAAAATACCAGAGCTTGGAACAGGAAACCGATATCAAACGTCATTTAGTGACTGACTATTTCAAAAAGATGGCCACGCTGGGGCTAACTGGTTGGCATGCTAACTTAGGTAGATGCAATGAGGCAATAGAAACAGAAGCAAAACAAGAGTTAACATTGGCGTTGTTTTCCAACATTGGAGATAAGTAAAGGTGTTAAGATTGATGCTGAGCTCACAATGTTTCTGCTAAAATGGTAAATTGCTGTTACAAATAGCTCCTTTAAATCAGTGGCTGACATATTGAATAAAAGGGTTGTCTTTAGTGGTGAGGTAATACCAGTTCATTATGTTGAGGTACTGAGCATTGGTCCGGTCATAACTGCCCACTCTTCCAAAGTGGACAATCCAGTGACAAGGTTCATTGTGCTTTATACAAAGGTGATAAAAGGCCTTGTGATTTAAGGACTATTATTGACGGCTGCTGTGGGTACGTCAGTGCTACTGCCCCATATCTTGAACCTATAAAGCCATGATATACAGTATATCTCAAGCTATAAGGAAATACAGTACCTTAGTGAGCTCCTGGGCATTTGCAAGATTATCAACAGCAATGGCCAAGAAGACGTTGAGAAGTGTGTCTGGTTATTTGTGGTTTCAGGAAAAGGTCAAATGACTGACAAACACATAATCTATATTCACAATTGAAGCTGTTCCTCAAATCAATGATATAGAATATGATTCAATCAAGTAGGATACAGTTTCCGAAGAGCGTGAGAATGATGAAGTAAATGGAGGAGAACATTCCCCTATGAACGCCCCCCTGTGATTCGATCCCGTGGTACATGACCGCATTCCAATCTTCCCCAGTTAGGATCTGCAGGGGGGAGACACAGGCTGCTTTCTGAGTCTAGTTCAGCGGTAAACGCAGAGCAGAATAGAAAGCATGATGGAGTTGACCTTTACCTGGAACACAGTGAGAATGGCTGCTGGGAATGTGTCAAAGTTAGTTGTCGGTGTTTCGTTTTCAAAATTAAACCTGCAGAGGGAAAAATAAACAGTCTTTGAATGTAATCAAGCTCCAAAGCCGCATAGTCACATTCACTCTTCCACCTATGGAGGATGGAGCATCTTATTGTCCTCTCCATCAGGCCACTGCACACTATTCCAGAGTAATATATGCCTATTACATTTGTGTCATCCTAGTCTGTGTGACCTTATGGCTGATCTCTGAGCATTTCTTCTTCTTAAATGGACGGGTTGTGCTAAAGCTGACATTTTGTATCTCTGTGTGTCTACTGGGACCTAATTACGTCCCCCCTGAAGTTGAAGGACGCAAAGAGAGAAGGCAGAATTTGCTTATTGTTTCTGGAAGAAAGAGAAGGGGTAAACCATTTGTTCCAGAGGCCTGTGAAATACATTTTTATTTTCATCAATTTCATCAATCTTTTAGATTTTACTCCTTTAATTATGCCAAAGATAGAAAAGAAAGATCCCAGTTTCACTGTTAAATTTCAACTCTCCAACAATGTAATGCATAATTTCCCCTATTTCTGAGCGCAAAAAGATGTTTCTACGAGCTGAGGGCTAAATCATGACGCTCTGTCCAGGTTTGATGAATAAATGTAAAAATATGGATTCTCAATCAAAGTCCTGCCATGTACTGACCGAGTTTTAAATGACTAATATTTCATATAATCTGAATTTGTGCCTTTTCAGAGCATTTCCCCGACATCTTTGATACAGTAATGAACTGGGGAGAAAATGTCATTAAGAGCCAGGAACTACACTCATGGCTCAAAAAAGCTGCTTAAAAGCAGTCAAATACTGTTCCTGTTAGAGGAGACAGAATCAGAGATGCCATCAGGTTCCCCTTGTCTCTTTCCTCTTGTGTAATGAATGTCCCTGTAATTTCCTTGTATGTGTATGTGTGTTGGTTGGGCTTGACACTCTGGTCCCTTTCCCAACAAAACTACCACTCACCGGTTACTGAGTCAGCGACCACACCTGCAACCAGTACTTTGGCACCGGCTAAAGCAAGGACTCCATCAGATCGTCATCCAACCACAGTGGTTACAAATGCTACTCAGTATCTTTACTTCATTCCTTTACCTTGCTGTGCTAATGTGTATTTTTGTCCGTGCTCAAGATCATCGAGCCATCCCTGAAACATCGCCCCAGTCTGCCCTTTTGTTTGGATCTCCGTTTGGTAACCTGTCTGCCTGTTGTGCCCAGAAGTCTGGACTTGGGACTAGCGGAAGGTACTCTAGGGTCACCTGGCTGATTATCAGCCTGTTGTCAACATTACTGTAACATATTTCTATATTAAACACTTCAGTACAAACTGCATCCATCATGCTCAAAGGCTTAATGGACAAACAATTATGCCATTTATTTAGTCAAAAAATGTGCGCATATAAAAACCACGCCCACCCATTTGATACAAGGGCACAAAACAGTATCCACGTGTGCAAAATCTTACTGGCAAGGGAGCGTTTTCTCTCTGCAAGTGCTAAGAACAGTATCCACGAACAGAAAGGTATCCTCTTGAGCGAGCCTTTCTGCTCTGCTTGCACAACTACGGTTCCCGCAAGCACAGGGCTGAGGCTCCCCAGCCAATCTTTGATTTTGAGACTAAATAAACGACATAGACAAAGGTAGTCCACTACGAGCAGCTACAGTAGAACTAAATGACTCACTGGCCACCAAACAGCTGCATCCCGAGCAGAGCGAACACCACAATGAAGAGGAAGAGGAGGAACAACAGGCTGATGATGGACTTCATAGAGTTGAGCAGCGACACCACCAGGTTCCTTAAGGAGTTCCAGTACCTACACACAAACACACACACACACCCACGTACTGCATGAATATGTATATATGACAGAAACAGTTTTCCCAACACAGACATTAGTGATGACTCACTTGGTGACTTTGAAGATCCTGAGCAGTCTCAGAGCTCGCAGGACACTAATCCCAAATGAGGCTCCAGGTTTAATGGCAGCCCAGATCACCTCAAATATACTGCCGATGATCACCTGTGAACACATTCTGATAAATGCTGCAGGCAACCACAGTTTTCTTTTCCAAACATTTGATCTTTTTACTGCTATTCAAACGTTTGTCTTGTGAAGCGACAGTCCTTAATTACATGTATCATGCTATACATGCTCACACTGTACAACTGTGTATTGATGTAACTCCAGACTGAATGAAACGACTCACCCCGAAATCAAAACAGTTGAATGAGGAGTGGAAGTAGTTCTGGGGTCCAAGTCCATACATTTTCATGGACATCTCTACCAAAAACAGGCCCAGGAATACAAACTCTGCCAGATCTGTCCAGGGGGGGGGGAAATAAAACACACAGATCAATACCCAGGTTAAAAAGGGCCCTCCGTCTGATTCCCACAATTCAATAGAGCTGGGCTTCTGCTGCTTGTTTAGCTGTGCCCACAGCAAATACAACCCAGAAAGAGTCTGTTAATTTAAAATAACTGTGTATATGTGAGATATACGTTGTGCTTCTGCAGTTTCCCTGATTATCTAATTCTAAAGCAGGGCAGTAGCATTGTTTTATCTGCTTCAGCAGGTACGAAGACAGCAGGCATACATAATATCACCATCACTATCTCCATCTTTAAGGAGTTGGTGGAGTTCAACTCCTTAAAGAGAGAGAGAGAGAGAGAGAGAGAGAGAGAGAGAGAGAGAGAGAGAGAGAGAGAGAGAGACACCACCGAGAAGAGCCTATGTGCTTGAAAGAAGCCACACTGATTCATGTTGATTTATGGAATTCATGTTTGTTGTTTTCATTTCTGTTCTGACACCAGTGAGCGGCTGTGGTCTGGCTGATATTGGGAGACCCATGGCAGCAGGCAGGTTTTTCCCTGACCAAAAATGTCTATGTGTGTATATAAAAATATAACATAATAATAGTCGTAAGATAAATAGTGACATAGGTATAATGGTTAACAAAACAGTAATTCAATATATACACATCTGTTGGTCCTCACATAGGGCATAGGTGAGCCAGTCCGGTTGGTCGTAGTGCACAATGGCTACACACAACGTGTTGAGGCCAACCAGACACAACACAGTCCAGTAGAAGCTCTGGGACTTGACCAGACGACGGATGGTGAAGCGAATCCTCTTCACTTTCCTCTTGAAGTAGGATGTGTTCTCGTTCTTGCTCTTCACGCTGGCCCGGGTAAACGGTGACCCTGGGGGGGCAGTTGGTACAAAACATAGAAAATGGCAATAAAGTTACCAAGTCTAAGACAGAGGTGGACTTACCACTGAACTCAACACTGGGTTTGAGCAGAGCTACTTTCCACCTGGACATTGGTTGTGATAGCAACACAAGTTGCCTACATTTTATAGAGGTGTTCCACTGCCACAGTAAAATGATCTGAAGAGCCACCAGAGGAACAAACGTGACATCTGTAACTTGTAAACTATTCAAAAACAATTTATTATATTCTGACAAGCATTAACTGTGATGTCACCAGGGTAAAGCCCTTGACTCTTTGATCTCAGTGCCATGGTCTTCACCTCTCACCTCCCTACTCCCGTTTAGCCTGTACTGTATTAAACCTTCTGTAACTTAAATCAAGCCCAAATGTCAAGTGGGACGGGACACAGAAAGGAGGGAGAAAAATGGTTCTATTAGAATTTCATTACGAGCACAGGAAGACTAGAGGGCTAATTATTTCCTGTTCTATTTTAATCTAGTTATGTGACTCATGCTGTGTGACCTGAAGTCCCACACTAATCTCTCTATTTTAAAATTATTCCATTCTAAATCTCCATTCTAGTTTTTTTTTGCCTCTATCCATGATTTCCTTATCTGACAACATAAGAACTGCAAATATCAGCACTACTGGTTCACCACCCACGCCCATCTTAAAACTGTGCCTTCATTCTGATCTATACTACACACTTACAAAGTGATGCTATCGAGGTAACAGAATCCGTCCAAAGATCAACAGATGGACAGACAGACACCTGCCAAAGAAAACAGCCTCTATGGTTGTGTGTCCAGGACAGTGCCCCCAATCAGGGAAGACAACTTTTGTAAGTGTGTCAGATTTTCATTGTTGTGATTTCTATAGTTTAGAAGTTACCAGCCCCAACAGTGGCAAGATTTGGCTTCATTTAGACACCAGTTTACCTGTGGGAGCTTGATCCAGTAAACTAGTATGTCTATAATATGTATAGTATATCTGTATAAATTGCTCCCCAGTAGTAATATCTGAAATTAAGAAAATAGAGTCCACCCTTGTAGCATTGTTTTTGCTCATCCTCGGTTATTACCCTGCACCAAACCTGTAATATGCTTATTTAAAGCAGTAAAAGGCAAGAACCCTGGAAGACATAGAAAGATAGAATATCAGTCAGGAGCCTCTCCACTTGTGATTATTCACTACATCCGCTAACCAGTTCCTACTATGGATATTCAGACCGATTCCTACTTAAATATTTTTTTTAAACTGTGTACGGAGCAATACATCAACCAATCCTTTAAGCCAATGAACAAGCAGTTTGCATGTTACAGTACCAACACAGTTTGAAGACTAGAGAGTAGGAAGACCTGCAGTAACATGGCAGACATTGTGTCTCAGGTCGTCCTCACCAACAGATGAGATGTCAGTGAGGTGGTCCTCGCCCTCCTCTGCATTGATGAGGTCATTCTTACTCTTCTTTGTCCTCTTCAGCACTGCAAATACAACAAGAAAATAAATAAATAAATCACATCAGTTATAAAGCAGCTGACCTGATTTAACTCTGATTCATACATCTTTTGTTCAAGTTCAATAACAAAGAACCTCTCTCTATATTCTACTCATGGAGAAATTCCAATAGCTCCCCCACTCATACCTGTCATATATCTTCATTCATAAACTTTCAGCTGTTCCATCGTATATATATATAGAATTATTTGCCCCACCGCACAAAGCCACTCATTCATGGCTGTACCCATCACTGAGGTTTCTGAGGACTGGACCTTGGTATTTTTTTCTGAGGTGTATAAAATAAAAGTTGTTAAATAATTACCTAAAAAACTCTAGTGTGGTGCTGCAAAGATGTTGTACCTGTGCCAAGATCACCAACATCACCACCTGACCTCTGGCATCTCTGCTCATGTGTGGGTGGGTAGAGTGAACCATCTTGTTACCACAAAATCTTAACTCAACACACTGATTATCTTATAAAACCAGACAGACGGACAAATCTGCCAAAGCTTGATACAGGTAACTACTCGTTTACAAAGAGAGAATGGAAATTTGTGAACACATAACAGGAATTTGCATTTTCTCAGAGTATTAAAGTCAAGTGTAAACCTGATTCTGTTTTATGAATTTCAAGTACTTCATGATGTTTGTTTCCACTAAACATAAATGGATGTAGAACCTCTTACATGCGACTGTTACACAGCAGCTGTGCCTCTAATTCATCACGTGACTCATCGTTGTAATGTGTCAGTCATCATCACTAAACGTCAGAAGGACGATCAATGATTAATCTATAGAGCTCATGTTCAAATCCACTTTGAAAAGTGCTTGATAATTCACAGGAGAGTAATGGATGGAATGTAAATGAAGCATATGATAAAATCCAGAACTCAATCATTTTTACCAAAGCATCTGTGTGTAGGATTTAGTGTCATCTAGTGGTGATGAAGCAGATGGCAACCAACTCAACACCCCTCACCTTACCCTCTCCTTGGACATACGTAAGTGTTTAGGAGAGCCTTCAGGTAACATGAACACGGTAAAGACCCCCTCTAAATCTGGTGGACCTTCAAATTGGACCTTTAAGTGTATGATGTCGCTCTGAGTGACATTTTACAGAACATGGTGAAGTCCTAATACAGTCAGTGAAATAGGCAAACAACCCAATCGAACAACGTTTCACTGTAGCAACTTTAGTAAAATGCCTCAAATGAATGATTTGCTGTTTTGTGTTGACACAGTTTGGATGTTTGTTAAACTTTTTGTTCGTCTGAATTCTGAATACTGCACTACCAGACAAAATAAAAAAATGTTTTTTACACAGGCATGTGACAAGTGAAATATACACATATTCCCAGCTAACTTGGCGATAGACTCTGTAATTTACCACGCTTTAGTTTTGCTGAGTTTTGTTTTTGAGAGCTATTCAAAGAGAAGAGCTTTAAAAGTGTGAAGGGCCCTCATACTCCCACACTCTGAACTCTGGGGAGCCTCACTCACTCTGCTTCCTTCTAATCCCATTACCCTTCCACCCATAATCACTGTGACTGTTACCCTGGGTCAGGCTGCGGATGAGACGCAGTGCGGCCTCGATAATAGGAGAGTAAACACACACAGACAACCAAAAATACACACAAACACATGCCTCAGAGGAGGATACCAGTGGAAATGGCCGGTATCAGCCACATGCTGTTTACTCAGTTAGGACTAACAGTAAGAACCTATTCAATTTCCCACACAGATAAACAGTTTAATCTATTAATATACTGTGTTTTTAAAACAATATTTGCTGCTTTTTATGATTTGGTGTTGGAATTATTTGCAGTATCTTTTGATAATATAAATACTGTATAGATACTTTACTGTAAGTATATACTCTAGATGCAGTTAATACTTGTGAGAAATGCATGTAGAGAAGGTATGGAGAAGTGAGTGAAAGAGCCCAATGAGGGATAAATGAGCTTCAAAGGTTTTAACTAAACTCACATTTTGACTTGTCATAGAAGGAAAAGCACAGTATTACTGGTAATGTTTACTGTTATTAAGAACCAACTACAAGGCACCAATCTAAATGACCTCCCTAAACTTCACAAGGCCAGGTCCTTGAAGAAGGCCAAGTCAACTCTGGCTGTTTTTTGAGTTTGCGCTGCTTCCGTCAGGCTGCAGATATATCTTACCTAGATGCAGGACCAACAGAACTCATGTGTCCCTGCTGTCACTAGCCTTTTAAATACCCAAACATGAATGTATTACGTATTTATTTTGTATTTTGTTTATCTTTTATGTTTTATATAGGGCTACACCTACAGATACTTTTTTTATCGATTAATCTAACAATAATTTTTACGATTAATCAATGAATCTAATGCTTAAATGTTACAACTCGATAAAAATTTAAATAAATAAAATAAGGTTTGCATTAAAAAAAGGGCTTTTGAAAAAGGCATCTTAAAATAAAGTGCATAATTTTCGAAAAAAATATATGTAGTTTGAGTTTCCCCTTTTTTTTCTTTTTTCTTAATATATAACTACATTACACATATAAACAATCTCAACAAATATTAACGTATGTTCCCATACTAATCCGCTCTACATGCTCCCATTAGGAAACATCATCAGCCGTTTTAATGGGATATAATAACATTCCTATGCCGATGACACCCAAATATACTTGTCCTTCAAGCAAGACAACGTCTCCTAACAGAGGGCCTATCCACCATTAAGGAATGGATGTCACCTAACTTCCTTCAGTTAAATTCCATAAAACTGAAATAATAGTGCTAGCAAGCAGACCCCTATCATTTCTCAGTCCCCTGGCAGCCAATATT
The DNA here is from genome assembly GCF_009819705.1 of Hippoglossus hippoglossus. Classification (NCBI taxonomy): domain Eukaryota; kingdom Metazoa; phylum Chordata; class Actinopteri; order Pleuronectiformes; family Pleuronectidae; genus Hippoglossus; species Hippoglossus hippoglossus. The sequence continues at coordinate 27,021,549 of NC_047159.1, forward strand.
AAAACTACAGCTAAAAATATAGGTGTCTCATTTGATTCTCATCTGAACTTCAAAACACATGTTAATCAAATCATTAAATCCTGCTACTTTCACCTAAGAAACATCAAAAAAATCAAAGCGGTTCTATCTCTCCCGGATTTAGAAAAACTAATACATGGGTTTGTTTTCTCCCGCCTGGATTATTGCAACGCCCTGTTTACCAATCCGTAGTAACTCGTTTGCAGCTTGTTCAAAACAATGCTGCTTGGATTTTAACAAAAACAAACCGCAGGGCTCATATCATGCCAATTCTTGCGTCTTTTCACTGGTTACCAATTAAATTCAGGAATGATTTTAAGATTATTTTAATAACTTTTAAAGCTCAACATGGGCTGGCCCCCACATACATTTTGCAGCTCTTGACCCCCTATAATCCTAGTCACAACCTGAGATCAGCCAGCCTGTCCCTGTTGGCTGTCCCTAGGTCAAGGCTGGCTACTCAAGGCTTTCTCGGTCCGGGCTCCGAGGCTCTGGAACTCCCTGCCTGATGAGATAAGGCTCGCCAACTCACTACCGATCTTTAAATCACTGCTCAAAACTTATTTTGACAGGAAAGCATTTCTAACATGCGACTTGTAATTATTTTCATTAATCAGTCTTATAGAGTTCAAGTGTGATGTTCCTGATCTCTCTCTCCCCCTCTCCCACCCCCCACCCCCATCTCTCTCTCTTTTCTACTCCCTCTATGCAACCCACCTACACTCTTCCCCGTTTGTCTCCGCTCTACCCAACCGGTCGCGGCAGATGGCCGCCCACACTGAGTCTGGTTCTAGACGTTTCTCCCAGTTAATAAGGGACTTTTTTCTCTCCACAGTCTACAAAGTGCTTGCTCATTGTGGGAACTGTTGGGTTCCTCTTTAAACTTAAGGTCTCAACCTTATTATGTTATGATTTGGCTCTTAAATTGGACTGAACAGAATATCTTTTATTACAATCGAATCTTAATTTTGCCATGGACTTTTGTGTGAAGCACTTTGTAACCTCGTTTAGATAAGTGCTATACAAATAAAGTTATTGTATTATTATTATTATCATTGTTCAGTGAGAGAAGTAAACTCTACCGTATGCTGCCAGTATTCACTAACGTAAAGACGGAAAAAGTGGCGCAGGTTAAAATTTAAACGGTCCGTCATAATCTTATAACAGGTCTGGGTCTGTATAGAGCAGCTTCTGGGTCCGGTCCGGACCGCGGTCCGACTATAGGGAACCTATACTAGATGATTGTGGATGGTTTTTTCTGCTTCAGCTTGCTCTTCAGGTGAGTGCATGCCTTGACTGTGCGCAGCCACCTTCCATATGACGCCCCAGCCCTAATATACACTATGGCTCTGTCTCATTTCAGTCTAAGTCTGTGATTGAGACATTTTTATAAATATAAAATTTATAGCAATTCACTATTAAGTGGAGCCAAACGGTGTATAGGTCATTTTTAATTAGCTACATTAATTATACTAGTTTAATACTGCATTTAATATGAGATTTCCTTGGAAGTTATGGAGTTGTTGATACTTCTGTTTAAGGGTAGGTACGGCAAAATTGATTTAGTCATATATATATAGGTCATGGGTGGATACAGGTTATCTCTGTATTTTGTTTCTGGTTCATTTAGCTGGTGAACACCAGGTTATGCCTCTAACATGCTGCTCTGTAAAATGATGCAGTGTTTTCAAAGCTGGCTGCCTGTTTTCTATCTTCACAATGGATACTGAACATAGCAGCCCTCACCTGAGTTATTGTTTTTTCTTTTGTACCAAGCTCCATCCAAAGATTTCTCCTCTGCATTTTTGTCTTCCTCAGCCAGCATCACCTCCTCTGTAACACAAATACCACAGTTGAATTCAAAGGAGTTGTAATTAGGTCATATCTCAACATCAATCACAGTTAAGTCATGATCAGTCAGGGGCACGCTCCCTCATTCGTAACCCCCAGTATTCATGTTTGTGTGTGTTTTCAACCTGCTTTGCAGATCCACTCCAGATATCCAATCAACTCTCTCTCTCTTTGCTGTTGTCTGCGGAGCTTCAGGAAATCTTGCCTCTTCTCCACCCTCGCTCTTTCTTTGGCAAACTCCCTGTGGAAAACACACACACACACACATTAAGTGGATCTGACAAGCCAACACAGACCCCAAAGCAGCCTGACAGGCATACAGCAGGCTGGCTTCCAGCAGGCAAAACAGAGTCTGTGTCCTGATACAGCTCAAGTCAGCATCAACAGCGGGTTGTCTCATGCTAACAAGCAAATATCTGTCTGTGACATGGACTCAAGTCTGACCCTGAGTCGACAATTCGACTTGACTTGATAAAACCCCAAAAAATATTTTCAGTTCAGTACCAATGGATCGTAACTTCACTTGGACTTAAGTCCTTGGATTTCAAAATGATTTGATATTGTTCCCAAGACGTAAGAGACACAACACAAGGTTATAAGAGAGTGTGCGACAACACGTTACAAACATACTCTGAATCATCCAACAATTGCCAGTCATGACGCATGACAGGGAAAGGAAAGGTGTTCCAGAAAAATTGAGAAACATTTGACTTGTAATTCTGTGATGACAATATCACTCAATTATTCTTAATAAAAAGTAGCTGAGCAGTTTGCCAGGAAAGTTTTCTGTAGAAAAAAGCTTAAAGTTGGGAAAATGTAATTGGTTGACATCGCGTCACCCCCAACCTTCAGACACACACCCACTGTCAAGCATCAACACAACACCTCTCAGACGTGCACTGAATTCTGGATAATCTCCGGACATTCTCCAGAGAAACTGTATGCGTGACCACAAATGTCTGAGTTAGAGGCCCCAGACTTTCTCTGGAGTTTCTCCGGCCAGCCCCTAGTAAAAACTCAAAATAATGTCCAGATAAGCTCAGGGGAAAACATAGCAGGAGATCCTACACAGGATTCAATGTTAGCAAGTGGACGTGTTGATGAGAGGCAAAACCGGAAAAAAACAATATGTCTAAAAACAAAGATGCCAAGAACAATCCTTTGGTGATAAACACTGGTGTTGATGTGTTGTAAACAAACACACATGATCTCTGCAGCACAATTAATAGGAAATATTCTGTCTCTGCCTGCTGCACCCCCGCTCGCCTGAACGCTCCGGAGATTTCTGTGTTGTCGTGAACGCGTCTGAGCGGAGAAACTCCTGCTGCCTTGATCATGTGTGAAAGACAAACTCCAGAGAAAGTGCAGAGCCAATTGTGCAGATGTTCTCCTGAGTTCATATCTGAGAACAGCGTAGCTACTGTGTATCGGACCCCCTGGAAAAATGTCAGATCAATACATTGTAAACATCAGTGTTATTCTCACAGACAGGAACAGAAAAAAGTAGAAGTGAAGTGTGGGGCAGACAACAGTGACACATCTCCTTGAATCTGTGTCTATGTCTTAAAACAACAGGAACTGCGCAGGAGATGGACTCAGTGTTATTAATCTCCCCTAAATCACCCCTCTCTCCTACTGACATCCACCCTCTCTATATGTCAGCAGCTGTTTATAAACAGAATATGCACATGTAATTATGTAGTACATATATCACACATTTGAATGATACTTATATCCAGAGGGAAAAAAAATCATGAATCAAATGAAATCCTGACTGAATCATTTATCTATTGTGTGGCTATTAAAACGCCATCAATGTGACTTCACTATTAATGTGACCACGCTCATTTGTTAAAGCTGATGTCGTTATCTTCACTGCCACTGCATTGCTTGGCCAACATTAGGGTTATGTCATGTGTGAGGTAGAAAGAGGGAGGTGGAATAAGAGAAGAAAAAACGAGAAAGAGGAAGACAGACTTGAAATAACAGAGCAAGGGATCTCTACTCCCCCCGCCCCCCTGATTGGTGTGTCTCCCACACAGCAGAGGGGGGAGCTCCACTCTGCATTGCAGTGGCTGCCTGCCTGCCTGTCTGCCTGCCTGCCTGCCTGCCTGCCTGCCTGCCTTCCTGCCTGCCTTCCTGCCTGCCTGCCTGCCTGCCTGTCTGCCTGCCTGTCTGCCTGCCTGCCTGCCTGTCTGCCTGCCTGTCTTCCTGCCTGCCTGCCTGCCTGCCTGCCTGCCTGCCTGCCTGCCTGCCTGCCTGCCTGCCTGCCTTCCTGCCATCTTTCCATATATAATGTGTGTGCAGTGCATCAGTGTGTGTGTTGGGTGAGTGTACTGTGTGCCAGCGTGTGTGTGTGCAGGCAGGGAGAAATCTTAGCAGCTAGGATTTCCCAGCATTGTAGCAGCTTGCAGCCTTGCAGCTGTCTCACACACATGCAACCAATCGTGTACATGCAAACATGAGCACAGACATAAAGCTTACACAATGAGTCAGATCCCATGAATTTGATGATTACAAGTCCCTCTGTCCCCAGGCTCAGCTCATGCTCCCTCCTCTTCCCCACAGACCTGCATTCTCCTTCCTACCCACTAGATGTCCTCAGACTTTTTCTCCCTGCCCTCACTCACCTGGCGGCCCCGCCCATTCATACACCTGCTCCCACGAATCATCAGCCCTGCATTACCCCAGCATTAGGACTTACACCAGCCCTTAGTCTCTACTCAGTGTGAGACTGTCTCTTTTTGCTCCTGGTTATGTTCCACTTGTGTGTTACTGCCTGGCTTCTCTTCTGCCTGGTTATCCTCCATCTGCCTGTAAGCCTGGTTTTCTTCATTAGAGTTCTTCACTCCATCCGCCTGCCTTGTGTCTGCATCAGGGTCCTCTCTCTGCCTCTGCTGCTGAGTACATTGAACTGCATTTCTGTGATCAAAGATGCATGGCATAGGTACTATAGGTGCTAATAATATATATATATATATATATATATATATATATATATATATATACACCACCATGAATCAGGCCTGTGTGTGTGTCTTTAAGTGCTTCAAACTAAATCCAGACATCTCGCTTAGGGATTAACTTGATGATCATCTGTTATTTGGATAATTATCCTCCAGAGTCAACAAAGTAGTCTGGTACCTGCTACACCTACAAACAGGGCTAGTTTAGTGGTGATTGTTTGTGTGAGCGTGGCCCGAGATGCAGTTTTGAACTAGAAGGGAACTAAGAGAGTTCATACCTCTTTCAAGACTAAGGCTCTGTCTTTCCATATCAAAGCAGTGTTTTCCATTAATTATCTAGACTGTGATGGCTCGCCATGTTCTAATTTGTCCTGCCACAGTTTCTTAATGAGTCAACAAAATGTTGTCACTCCTCATAATAACATGAGAGATCTCTAATTTGGTGTTTAGCTCCATTACTGCATTGTATAGCCGTGTGCAGCACTATTATACAGTATTATATTTGCCGCGTACTCTCTCACACTATTGTCCATATAACTTTTATCATCCACGCAGACAGTCCGACCTTATAGTTTCAGCTGCAGTTGTGTGTGTACCCGCATGGCATGCACTGCAGTACTCTCCCTCATGCGAAAACTTCTCTTTCACTCTTTAGACTGTTTACTGTTCCCTCAGAATTGTTTGCGTGTGAGGTTGTCCTTCGTGAGTGTGTACTCCTGTTACTGCCATAGATTGAATTACTTCTGCGGGAAATGCTGTAAAAGGAAGTGAAAAAAAATCAGCTATTTATTTGGATCAGCTCCAAGATTTAATGGGTTCATCCTTGGGTCATACTCCACCCCATCGCAGAATTTCATGGAAATCAGTTCAGTTCCTTCTTGGCAGCGGTAATTATTGTGCCAGTCCCTGCAGCTGATACTGTTACTGTCAGCACAGACGATTATGCTTAAAGTATGAGTAGCGAATGTGTCTGGTTTGATGTTAATCAGTATCACAACAGAAATGGGTGATGAGCAGGGGGTCAGAGGTCAGAGAGACACAGGAGAGACAGGGGGAGCTTGTGGTTTGAAACACTATTAACCAACTTCTATTAATTGTTTGGACAATTTTAAAAGTATGTTCTAATGCTCAAAGAGGTTTAACACTTTTTAAAAAGGAGGAGAGCCTCTGTAGTTCACTGAAGCCTGAATACAACATGGCAGTCCACTTTTTAGGCTGGAAAGAACTGGTCAAATCTCCCTTGATAGTTCCACTGTGGATACACACAGCACCAACTGGAGTGGATAAGGGGAATAAATGAATGCTTAGCACCTCTGAAAAAACCTCTGACATTTACAGGTACGTGCCAGGTGTGGAAAAAAACCTTTTGCTAATAAAAACAGTGGGATATGGTGGAAAGCTGCAGAACAAGCATTCAGGGGATTTTGTAAACTGCCGACAAGAATGATCTCATGATGGTACAAAACACAGTATTGCTATTGCAGAAGGTACACACCCCATGGAGCCTGACAATGACGTGCTCACAAAAAGACAACACTAAAGGCAGAAGGAATCCACACAGAAACTCAGACAGTTGACTTCTGACACATCAGAAAGACACAGAGAGACACTTTCATTCCATGAGAGTTGTGTTCTCACCTGACATGTGCAGGAGAGATTGTCAGCTAGGTACAGTCAAAGTGTGTAAGTATAGGTTAGACAAGCTGGAGGTCTTCGTGTGTGTGTGTGTGTGTGTGTGTGTGTGTGTGTGTGTGTGTGTGTGTGTGTGTGTGTGTGTGTGTGTGTGTGTGTGTGTGTGTGTGTGTGTGTGTGTGTGTGTGTGTGTGTGAGATTGTGGTTTAAACTTTGATCACAGACACATACATCACAGCCTGTCCACGCAGCTGATGGAATAAACGCTGACCGAAAGGCTCTGACCTCCCCTGTGGGGAGGGGAGGGGGGGGGGATCTGCAGCCTCTCAACCCTGCATGTGTCTGCTCTCCTGCCTGCTCTGAAGTTCAGATCATGGCCTTTAAACAATGGCATGGCCCCCGCACTGCCCTGCCAGACAGCATCAGTGACCTTACACCTCCACAGTGAGCGTAAGGCCATCTGACAACTTCTGTGGAGAGAGCAGGAAACCGAGAGGCCAAGATGGCCACAGAGGGGGCTGCTGAAGGCTACCTGCCCAAGGCTCTCTCTCTGTATGTACAGTATGTGTGTAACTGTGTAAGAATATGGAAATATTCAGAAAAGAGAGGTTACAATAAAAGCATCCCCTGATATGAGAGTGGTTAATGGCAAACTGAAGGTTGTTAATATTAAAATGAAAATGCTGCAGAAATACAAAATGAGGGGTTTAACTGTAGATGCAGTTTATCATGCATGGCATTCTAAAGCTGTGCGGCCTTGACTGCAAAAGCTGGATCAAAGAAACAGTAATGAGACCACTGGCTGAAAACAGGCCCATAAAGGCTCAGGAATTAGGAACTGTGGTTTGGAGCCAAACACAAAGTTTCCATTGGAATCAAAAACATTTTAAAGTCGATTCCAAAATGAATCAGTAGTCATTGGGTTAGGATGTGGTCATGCTTGATTTGATTAAGATTGTTGCTGCTACATTTTGGACTAGTTTATTGCGATGAGAGAAAAGAGGGAGGAAGAGGAGAACAGCTCTCAGCTACGTTCTGTGCTCGGTTTATACTTTTCTGCTCTCATGGTTACTGTGGCTTCACCATAGATAATGTCTGAGATAAATAATGTATTCACAGAGCAAGTGAAAACTAACATTGGAAAATAATCAACATGATGCCAAAACACCTGACATCTGTAAAATACTATTGTAAGTCCTGAGTTCTACAATACACGTGATGTACACAGCTCACTTTAGTATTCAAGGGCCCATAGTCAGCCCTCAAACGTGTATTTAAGGCCAGGTATTTCTGGTCCATAGAGCAAAGTGATATCAGAAAGTGAAAGTGAAACTTAATGTCACAATTGTTAACAAAAGAAATGGGATACAAAACTAAGCCTTGTGGTACACTAAGTGAGTTTAGTACTAGATGAGGATTTTCTTCGACAACAAGAGAAAATGAACCACAATGACATTCAAATACAGTTTGAAGTTTCTCAAAAGATGTTCAGAAGAGTGATTGCCATTCCATATGTAAAATATGGCAAACTTCCACTAGCTCTAAGACATGGAGGGAAGTCAGTTCTGTGAAATCTGTATTTTTTCATTACACTCCATATGAATAAATTAACAATTAGGCCGCACAATGCTGGAGGCAGTTTGGGCAGTTGAGGGACAATCTCTAACTGATATGCAGGTGATGTATAAAAGCCACCATTCTGGGAGAGGGTTGTTCAGATTACTGGGGATGTGTTCTGTTACAAGTGGATTTGATACCAGGTGACGTCAGTGGCCTTTATCTCTTCAGAATCTTGATACTTGCATAAAGTCCATCACAAGGAGCTGGTTGAAATGTGACACTCCAACTGCAGAGCAAATAAACTCTCCGACTTTCTGACTCACTATGTGAGAGCTAAAACGAGGACCCCTGAAAAACCCTGGACTGCATTCCAGACAAAAGATGAGTCATGTTCTCAGCTGATACAATAAGAATAGATCAATAGATAGAGGTTGTAAAATGAAAGTAGTGCCCACATTTATATTTCTCTTTTTATTTCTACTATCGTTTTGTCATTAATGTTGTGTCCTATTTCTTTTGTTCAGTGGAAAACTGAAAAATGAATTAATACAAAAAGTAGGGAACAAATGAAATAGCTGTATATCAAATTATGTATGACATCAGCGAGGAGGAGCAATTCAGGAATTAAACTGCACATTTTAAGGTTCAGGGATTCATGATTAATAGCTCTTCTTTGCTGACGGTGCAGTCTGTTCACTGTAATCATCAAAGTCCAATCCCATCTGCAGCACCCAATTAACTGTCATCAAAGTTAAGTATACAAGAACAAAAGTGGAGAAACATTATCCCATCCTGAAAATAGCAACAGAAAAAAAACGTTTGCAAGAAAAAAAGAAAGGCTGAGTTTCAGTCTTTGTGGGACAACCAGTCTGAGAGGAAATAGATTCCACAGCATCAAAGAGTCACGCTATTTTATCAGCAAGAGCAGAGCAGCCAACTGCAACTTGGAGACTGTGGCCTCTTTCAAAACTGTAAGGGACGTTTCTCTGTAGGTTTAACATCATGATGAGTCTCTTTCAACACTGTATCCTCACTGCGGTTCAAGAAATTGTTGTTAGAAATTAAGAATTTAGCTGCTTTAAACAAATCCACAAACACTTATGCACTCAAAGGAATTGTACGTATTATCAGCCGAATGCTTCAAAGAAAATGGATTTAAAACATGACACATGTAAAACTGGATAGGAAATAGTTTTTCAGGTTTTGACCACAGGTATAAGATGATTCTGATTTCATGTAACAAAGTGCAGGGGTTTCTATCCACCTGACCCAACACAAAATAACATTCCTGTCAGGATTTGGTTTGGGTGGTATAGTGGTGGTGAGGTGTTGAACATGAGGAACAACACCTGGAGACTTCTGGTGCTGAAGAGAGAGATGATAACAGCTGCAAGCAATACTAAACGAGAGGCAATAAAAACACAGCCTCTCCCATGATCCTCTTTTCAATGGTGATGACAGACTCACAACTCTGAGCCTGCTACCTGTGTGGTGTTATAAAGGAGAGAATGTGTTCCACAGGACTGACAGGCTCTGCACGCCATGCCCAGTATAAAGTCTGCTTGTGGTGTGGCAGACTCATATAATCACGTGAATTTATGTTTTAATCAGACCTCATGAATATTACATTGAACCTGCCACAGATGTGAATGTGACAGAAGTACAGACTCTGGACGAAGGGGAAACAAAATAAATGTAGGCGGTTTGAATGATTACATCACTATTACATCCTTATTACTGGTATTTAGAAGAACTGTTTGCTAAATGTCTCCCATGAACAGTGACTGTCCAATTAGATGGGCAACCATAAGTAGGCACAGCAGACCTGTCAAATGTTGGATTTGTCCAATTTTTATTTGGTGTGTATGGGGGCTGTCGTAACAAAAATTACTCAGCATCTTTCAAGTTTGGAGAGTTGTGTCTTTAGTCTTTCATAGATGCTTTTAGAGTTTAAAGCACTGGTCTGAGGTTACTACTGCAGCAGTGACATGTACAACCATTCCAGAGGTTCCAGAAAATCCCTGTGAGCATATTGTATATAAAGCATCTGCATGTCACGTAGACAGTTCCTCTGCCTGTAGCAACACAACCTTTACCATTAGTTTGCTTTATTGCTCTAATGATTCACTCAGGCACAAAGCAAGATAAACAAATAGGCAAATACTAGAGCAGAGTATCACGGTCCCACGCTCAGGTCATCCTCACGGTTGGTACTCACCCTGACAGCACGCCGAGCACCAGGTTGAGCATGAAGAAGGAACCGATGATGATGAGTGGGATGAAGTACAGCCAGTTCCATGTGTTCCCTGAGGCATCATTGGCCTAAACACAAAAACACAAATAGCAGGAGTATTAAAGTTGCAGTGTGTAGAATTCAGTGACATAAAGTGGTGAAGTGTCATGTTGCAGCTGAATACCCCTCACCTCATCCTCCCCTAACAAACATGAAAGAGAACCTGTGGTAACCTTCAGTTTTCATTAAAACTCAAAGGGTGTTTAGTTTGTCCAGTCTGGGCTACTAAAAGAAACATGTAAATATAAAGATGTAAATATAAAGTATTTCAATATAAAGGGCCCATTCTAGGGTAAATAAAACAACAATTTGTATAATTTAGATGAAACACACTCGTGAAAACATCACTAGGATTATTTTATATTAAATTTCTGCCAATAGATCCCTTTCACCTAAATCTTACACACTGGACCTTTAACACTGCTAAGTTGTTGCAGTTGAACGATAAGGCTTGCTTCAATCAAAATTGATAATATTTTATCAATGTCAATAAAGTCATTGAAAAGACGGAAACCTATAATGTGTAAGTTCATCTCTCAGTACTTTAGGACTTTCTTACCCTACTTGGCTCTCAAACTAATGAATTCCATTTGTTCCATTTGTTTTTTTAAAAAGGTTAAATTATTACCTGAAACTGCCGTCCAGTGTACAAATATGTGAGAAAAATATTAAAAACTATTTTCATGTTTGGTACTCTTGTATTTGTGGTAGCAAGCAGCTATAAGTCTAAATAAACTAAATAACTAAATTAGCTGTGTATGTGTGTGTGTTCATGGTAATGATGTCACTTAACTTAAGTGTTTGCAATAGTTTTTTGCCAGCATGTAGCTCTGTGGCTCACAGGAGATATACAGCATCAGGCATTGACACTAGAGATATCCTTTAAGTTTGAATTGCACAAGATTCTGTCAAACCGCTTTTAAAGAATAATAGTAACAAACTTTATAGTGAAACGAGTTGCTCTAACTGTGTCCCTTCATCTGGTTTCTGACTCGGCCCCTGGTCTGTGCAGGTCAGTCATATTCTTTCACACCAGAATGGACATTTCCCTTTGTTGGAGGGAAATCCAGCCCAGTCCACATTTATATGTTTGGTCTTACTGAATAGTGAAAAACATTCTTTGTGGACTTTGCAGGGACTGTGCAGGACATAACATATTCTGGGTCTCTCACAGGACATACCCTTCTCCCTTCACATACATATTCAATTTCACATACATTTATTCTCCTTCTCACATGCACACATTTCCACCCACACATACATTTTATATCTTCTCCTTTCACATATTGTATGAGTGTCAGACTGTTCAATAAAAACAATAAAAACAATTATGGCAATATTCATTTCATCGATAGCAATGTACCAAAAGTCCACATATAGGTAAAACGCATCATTGATTTATCTCAGATTTATAACCCTCTTGGTGTTTATATAGTTTGTCATTCTCTGCTCATAAAGACAAGTTTAAAACCACAACCTGCAATACGACTAAATACTAATATCTACTGTGGCGTGTCTGCAGAAAGACAATCATCTCGTTGATCGATGAAGCTCGGTGCGATCACAGATAGACCAATTTTCACGTTAATGTATTGAATTATTGTTATTATTCATAGGATTATGCCTCCTCCACATACAATACTTGCGATTTGATATGGATAACCATACGCACATGCACTCACACACACACTCACACACACACACACACACACACACACACACACACACACACACACACACACACACACACACACACACACACTCTAGTCTGTATGTAAAAGATTGTTTCTGCTGTGTTGCTGTATTGGTGAACCTACATACAAGCTGCATATCAGTTTATTAGTTTGCTTGATTTTCATTTTTTGTGGTTGTGAATAAAACTGCTGGCATCAATTTAAAGTGTGTATTATTAACATGATATCAATAATACATTTTTGATTAGGGTCAATACCAGTATACTGTCACACGTCCTGTGTGTATAGATATGAATGTGACAGAAAAAATATACATATGTGAGAGTCAGAAATATGTCAAATTAAACATGTGTGACAGAGGCCCAGAATATATTATGTCCTGTGTGGACACACACACACAGACCTCCGTTTCCTTACAGCTTTACATGTTGATGGTCTGAGGAGAGCATCCATTACTCTCCAGACCTAAAATAACAGTAGTGCTGAGAGGAGGAAGCTAGGAGCTGAGTTTGCCTTCTCACTTGGTTTTGAGGTAAAGAGCAAAGAGATGAAAGGTTTCACTGCTATAATGCATCCTGTCCTCATTTCATTCCTTCTCTACTGTAATCACTGGCTTCATTTGGAAATACAAGACAGTGCAATGGTTATGGTTGCAGAGGAGGAGGAGGAGAGCTGAACTTGTTTGTGTGTGTGCTTTGCTGCTGAAGCTGTGTAATGACAGGAGCAGCAGTCAGTCCAAGGCTCATGTTCTCTATTGTGACTTGTACCTTGCCCGAGGGCTTTCTGCTGCATTCATGTTTGCAGAAGTTTTCACTCACACTCACATTATTACTTTGGGAGGTGAATTTGAATGCTTGGAATTGTCTGGTGATGTTCTCATTGACTGAAACCTATTATGATGCCTTGCTATCGTGTATTATTTTCTAATTTTACCATTCATAGATCTTTGCTTTGTTCTCCCAGATAAAAGAATCGTCTCATTACCATTTGTCTTTAGCTTAGCAGCACCACAATTGCCTCTTACACACAAAAGAGGTACTATGCAGTTTAATCAGAGGGTTGAATGGTTCTAGACAGAATGACATGCACCGCATTGAAATAAAATACTGATGACAGGAGGAGCAGAAAGCATATGTGAAGAAACAAAAACTGTAAAAAATAAAAAGTCACAATATATTTAAAGGTTTCGTGTCAAAGTTGTCATGGGAAACTTACCTATTTACACACCCAAAAACTGGGTGGTGCTACTGGTATATTAAACATTACTTTTTATAAAGAAACCTAGAAGCATCATATCCAGCCGGGTCACATCACAAAACCCCTGCTCTATTACAGTTAAAAACAAAAACAGGCATGTCTTAATTAAATCTAGTGTAACTGCTGCCAATTAGCACCAAGACGATGTTAGCACAGAGCCACTGAGTTACAGTTTCTATGATTATTCCCTGGGAGATCAAGGAAAATGCATCTCGCATTGTATGAAAAAGTGAAAAAATCCACGCCATATCGCATCCTCCTATTTCTTTTAGACATCTATTAAACTTGTGCATATGCTAACTAAAGTATTAGTTATTCACTGTTAAAAGGGGTGAAGGGGTTGGTTGATCCAAGTTGAACTGTTGCCAGTGAGTCACTACAAAAAGGTGCTGGGTTAGACAGACGAACTCATCTGTCCTAATGTAGCTCTGAGCTGGAAGTGGCTGCACAGGGATGGGTGTGTTAGTGCATTAGCTGGTGTCGGGGTGATGCTGCCTCAGACATTGGCTAACAGAATGGAGAGAGAAGGCAATAGAAAAGCCATTAGAAGCCCTGTTCTGCCCCTAAACGTGTTAGCCTAAGGGCAACCTTCAATTCAGCAGCACTACCACACCCATACTGTCGGAGAGACTGGAGACAGACAATGAAATAACAGCTACTGACTCAGTAGAGGTGGAGAAATTCATCTTTTTTTGATGCATCGCGATGCGGACGTGGAAGACTCTGCATCGATGCAGAGACAGAACATAATCGATTGATGTTTTCCGCTATGTTCATTTTTTTTTAGCAATGTCCCACCGCTGCTTCAGGAGCAGGACAGACGCACATTGAAGGTCCGGTCGTCTTTTACCGTGTCAGGGTCTCTTGTCTGAGTGTCCTCCATCCACTCTCCCATTGACCTGCGCTCACTTTACTCTTACTGATCACTGAACTTCACTGACACTGAAGTCATTAGGACCTGAACAGTACTGACGTTTACTTTGTGTTTGTTGGATTCACTTTAGAGTTTAGACACGTATTTAAACGAGACGCTCACAGCTAAGACATCAGGGTTAAAGTGACCTTTGTCATTCTACAGTATTAGTATTACAGTATATTATGGAACTTTCTTTCCTTCATGGAGTTGAAAGGGCAGGGAGACACATGGGTTTGCAGTACTGGAGGACAAGAAGCAGACAATGGTCTACACTGTATGTTGTTGTTGTCCTCTGGCTTGTAAACATCCTGATCCCCAGAGCTCCACCTGACAAAATTTGAAAGTCTGCCTGCTGTTCACTGCTGGGTGGTGACTGTGTCGCCAGAGGGGACCTGGTAACCACTCACTGACCCTGACGAGCTCTGACAAGCACTGAAACAGGCTGGTGACGCCAACACTGTCCTCTCCTATGGGTGAGGCATGGGATTGCAAGGAGCAAAACATAAAGACTGCCAAGATAATAGACTAAGACTAATAAGTATGTAGGGATATGTATTGTAATATGGAAGGACTACAGAATGTTTACCGCTGTAATTGTGTGCAGGCATTCTCTACATCATGACTTAGAAGATTCAATTGTTACAAAATTGATAAAGCGAGGGTTTGTCTTCTTCACACAATACTTAACACAATACTCAGTCAAAGAGCTGTTGCTAGTGGAAAAATGTGGTGCTATACGATACAATTCAATTGAATACTGTAAGAAATAAAGATCCTCAGTCCTGTTCATACAAGAGCTAATCTGAATCATCTCAGAACATAGCCAGATTATTCTTCTAATGCAGTCTGATGCAATATAATATTAATTTAGGCTGAGTTTAGAATAAATTTTTGTTTACATTTATCTGAGTCTCAGGTAAAACCAAATGAGGACTCATCTTGTGTGAAGGAAGTGAAGCACTTCTTTGGATAAAACCATGAACACTAAAGGTCTGCACGCATTTAGAAACCACATGGATCGATTGCTACATTGTTGACTTGCCAACCTGGAGATTCATACCTGGGACCATTGTTCATTGATTAATAGTATAATGGCAGATTTTCTTGGTAGTAAGAACTAATACTTAGAAATAGTTTCCCTTCACACAAGAGCAGATCATCTGTGTGTAAAATTCAAAAAGAAACAAGTAGGATGTAACAGGGGTGAGAGTTTGGTCAAATCTTTGTAGCCTGTTTACAGTGTATGTGTAGCATTAATGCATGTCTTAATGACTAACTCTAAGTACTTTGTTGGTTGATCATCAATTTCAAATGTTGATATCGTTAATGATTCAATAGCAGGTTTACTCTGCTGTATATGTATTAGAAGCTTTCTACACACAGAGGCAGTGCAAAGCATTAAACAGGTGACAGCGCCTGTCAGAAACAGGTGTTTATGGCTGAGAGGTCTTGGGGGTCTTCTAATGAGAAATTGACAGTCTGAGTTTTGCCCTCTATTCCCATCAGAGAGTCACAGCTTTGGCAGAGACAGATGAGGGCCTGTACAGCCATGATGGATGGCCTCTCTGATAAAGAGGACAGAGCACGGTTCCAAAGTGGCGGGAAATGAGACAGCTCTCACTCCTCCCTTGACAATTCAATCCCAAAAATCACATTCAGCCAAAACAGCGACCTATGCCTGTGTGGCCAGAGGACATTACCAGTCTGTCAGTGCAGAGCACTGGAAAAAGAGCAGGCTAATGATGAATGAAGGGGTGATTGTAAAGGGATAGTTCACCTAAAAATGAAAATTCACTCATTATCTACGAAAGTGTTGTGTTTAAGTCCACAAAACACTTTTGGAGTTTCAGAGGGAAACAGCATTACAGCCAAATCCATAAATGTCCTCTGATATCCTCCTCCAGAGCTGCATGCATTTTCTGTTTTTTTCTGTTGTTTTTTTAAGTTTGAAAGATTGATCAACAGTTATTTCAATTGTATTGGATTTGGCTGCAACACTGTTGAAACACCTGAAACTCCAAAAGTATTTTGTGGACTCAAACACTTCACCCTGGCCTCCATCAGCATAGTGGTGAGTGGATAATGAGTGAATTCTCATTTTTCAATTTAACCCTCTCAACACCTACAACACTTTTGTCTCTGGTGTTGGTGCCGGTAAAATTCCGTCGAACTCATGATCTATGTTTAGTTGTTTGAGCCGGAGTGACCATATGCCTATACAAGGACCCGTTTTCTCTACCAATCGATGGATTGGACAACCGCCTGCAGGGTGTGTGATCAGGGACTTAAACCTATTGGTTTGAAGTTTTGGTTTCCAAAAATGCTATATAAGAAATGTGTAAACTTTGTTCTAGAGTAAACGTCTCACTGACTTATCCGTGGTAGCTAAACTGGGAAAGGACAAAGAACCAAAATTGAAAAGGTAAAATGTGGGGTGTTAAATAAACCTTTGGGGCTAAGAGAGACAACATAATTCTTTGTTGGATAACAAGAAACTCCATTCACATTATTACAGGTTTTTTGCCATTCTTAGGCCAGTAGGCAACTTGTAAATTTTTTACCAGGATGAACATTGTATGCACTGTGGGAAACCCTGGTGCCGGCTCTCTCAAACCACAGTAAGAACCTGTCAACTCCAGTAATTTATCTAACAGCTCATTTTGGCTGCCTCTGCTTGTTACAGCCTTTCCTGTGATACTTAAACGTGATCCCCAGACACAAATGCTGCAAACAACTATGTCTTGTTTTGTACAAACATCCACTCTAACCTCAGTGACATTTCCTGTTGCTTCACAATAAAAGTCAACCTTTTAATGTGAAGCAGCATCAGCTGTGGGAGATGTTTACAGCTTGTTGAGCTGCCCCCGGGTGAACAGGGTCAGTTACACTAACAAACACGTTTTCTGTGAATCAACAGTGGGAAAATGTGGAATCTTTCAGTGACAATAAACTCTATGGTGAGGCAAGAAGTTCTGAAGAGCTCATAAATAATCATAAGTACTAAAACAAGTAGTGTCTGACACCATGAATGTTGGCACAATTACTCAAAGCACCTGAATCTGCTCTCACTCCTCCTCTAGCTCTGTCCTGCTGCCCATGTTCCTGTGTGACTGCTATTGGAGAAACAATTACTGTGTTTGACATAAGAGACGCAAAGCAGCATCCTCTGTATCTAACCTGCCTAAGAAAAACAATTGTCTTGTTCTCAGCAACAAAACCACTAGAAAACTCTTTCTACCTCCCTCCTCTCTCTCTCTCTCTTGCTCTGTTTCTGTTGCCCTCCTCCAGCCCCACACCAGGAGATTCTCACACAGCTAAACACATATTCTTTTCCCACTACAGCTGTTTAATAATTTAGCCTATTGCATAATTGTTTCCCTGGCATGATATGATTCTGACTCTTGCAAATGGAGGAGAGCTGTGATTTGTTTCATGCGAGCAGTAAAGTGGCGGTGCTGCGGTCCTAATGGGAGCTGTGTGTGAGTCATACTCCGCAAGCTCTTGTGCTTGCCTCTAATCATCCCCCGAGGAAGGCTGGGAGGGGAAGGAGCAATCAGGAGGAAACGCTCAGTGTCTCAGCGTCGATGCACAGGACAGACAAGCCTGTACATTCACAGTGGCCTACTTTGCCCAGACAGGTTTTCTATTTCTTTTGCTGGGCACTAAATAAGTTATAATTATTATAATTACAATATATATATATCGATGTCTAAGTTTGGGCTGAGTGACATCCCTCACCAGATGGCCACCCTTTTAACAAAATGCTTAATCTACCACATTTGAGAAAAAAATGTGTTTCCTGGCAACATTCGAGACAAAAGACTGAGAAGGTAAAGCATAACATTAATGGCATTTAATGAGTATATGCAATGCCAATGAAAGCCATGGCTACACTGGAAACTAAATGATCTGCATTTCAGGTGGTCATTAACCAACTGTATTAATAGATTGTCAGTTACAAGAGCTATGTCTCAATTCAGGAGCTGCATCCCTCGGAGGACACAATCTACCTGTCCCACAAAGATATCCTCCTTTGTGAGCTGCGATGACGGCGAGGGCCGATCTGAAATGGGAAGGTCTGGTCTACAGAGAATGTCTGTGATTGCTTTCACCGGCTTGTCCTGCCCTTATTGCTGTTGCCTAGCAACAGAGCTGAAGTTGGGCATGAAGAGAAAGTTTTAATGCCCCTTGGTTTTTTTACCATGCGTACCGTTAGCTGTGCAGTTAAGTTGAAGCGTGATACGAAAGGATCCACCTGGTGGAGAATTGAGACACGGCTAAGAACTGCATTTGCTTTCATCAAAACATTTTACATGGGGACTTTGACTCAGGACATAGAGCAGGTCGGAGGGAAGGTGGTTATATTGCAGAGGTGACCTTGCAAGATACTAACCCCCCAAAATCTCCCCTATGATTCTATGATCGGTGTGTAAGTGTATGAGTGATAGAGAGGTGCTGCTTGTAGAAGCACAGTAAGAATACACTGGACAAGCATCAACATCTTACTGTCATTCATCCATTTACATATATTTACACCCAACCATTGTGAATCGCGATGGTTGATGAACTTGGCGACCAGTGTCTTCAACACTTCCACATTTAGATAGAAGGGGTGTGTAGTTAGTGTGTGTAAATTATGACCTCAACACAAATCATAAAAGCTTTCTGAAATTAGATGATCCCTGGTATTGTAAATAATACAAAGATATTTGAATATTAGCAATAACTATATGATTTACTAGCTTTGTTCAAGTACAGTGGGAAGAAAAAAGGATTTTGGTACGATCAGAAACTATTTCTATTTCTAACTATGTCCTCTTTTTAAAGCTACAACCTGCTCTGCTACATGAGACAAGGTTGTACAAATATAATGTATTGATATAAAATACAGGCCAAATTTAAGACATTTTATTTTTGAAAGTCGACATACAACAGCCAGTTGCGTCAGTCACTTTGATTTAAGTTTTTCTATCCCTTTTTATAAATGATGATGCTAGTTGGCTATGTATATAAAACTGGTGTGCCCATTCCTAATCCTGCCCACAAAGCTCTGATTGGCCGACTGTTTCTACAACCAGGGAAACCAGCCATCAGTGCTAAAGACGAACAGAAAATATGAAAAACTGAGCAAATCAGAGAATTGTGCAGTGAGTCGTCTGTAACCAGGCCCGATGCAATCCCTTTTGATCAGTTCAGAAGTTACTGTCTTAAACCCAACCCTTTACAGACAACATTAAGGCCCACATATGTTTTCTGTATGTGGACTTACATTGTAGAGGATGTCCACCCATCCCTCCATGGTGATGCACTGGAAAACGGTGAGAATAGCAAAGAGGATGTTGTCAAAGTTGGTGATGCCATAGTTGGGTCCGATCCAGTACTCCATACAGGAGGTGCCGTTTCCACAGGTCCTCGCTGGAGCCTCCAGGCCACAGGGGAACTCATCTGTCTGCTCACCTACAGCCGAAGACACAAAGATTTATATAGATTCACATTCAGCGTTCCGTAAAAGTATCATCAATGTAAAAGGGATAGTTCACTGAAAAATGAAAATTCACTCATTAACTACTCCACACTCTGCTGATGGAGGGGTGGGCGAAGTGTTTGAGTCCTCAAAACACTTCTGGAGTTTCAGGGGTAAACTTTGTTGCAGCAGAATCCAATACAATTGAACTCAATTGTGACGTGATCAAAAAATGCTCGCAGGCCCCGACATTCATATTCGACTCCAAACGACATAATTTACACAGTGTTTTTAGCCTAAATGTCCTCTGATATCTTCCTACAAGGTGCATTCAT
This sequence comes from Hippoglossus hippoglossus, assembly GCF_009819705.1. NCBI lineage: Eukaryota > Metazoa > Chordata > Actinopteri > Pleuronectiformes > Pleuronectidae > Hippoglossus > Hippoglossus hippoglossus. The sequence goes on from NC_047159.1 coordinate 27,041,535, forward strand.
GGACCGTCAGACGTGCTAACGTCCACTAGCATCACCACTCCCGGTATACATTTAGGCTAAAAACATGGTGCAAATGACGTCGTTTCGAGTCGAATTTGAATGTCGGTGCTTGCGGACACTTGATGACACCACACGATCAGTATGGAGGCATGTTGTGTTTTATCTGTTGTTTTATTACGTCTGAAGAAGAGGTCACTATTGACTTCAATTGTATTGGATTCTGTTCTAACAAAGTTTAACCCTGAGACTTCAGAAGGGTTTTGTGGACTCAAACACTTCACCCACCCCATCGGCATAGTGATGGGTAGATAATGGGTGAATTTTAATTTTTGGGGGAACTATCCCTTTAAGATACATGACACTGAATGTACATTTGGATAAATTACTGTTTTTATCCACAGTGACCTCCAATTGGAGGGATGCTAACATGATAAACATGTTTTGACTGATTTTTGTGTAAATATAAATGATTCAGAGCCTAAATTCTGAAACATCTATGTGCACTTAGATCAGAATGAATGAATGAACAGTATCCTTGAGATTTGCCTCTTGGGTATGTGGTCTCTCACAACGCTTCATGGTACGCAGGCAGCTGTCCAACATCTTACCTAATGTCGTCATTATATTTCGTCATGGTGTCTACTTTGTATGTAAAACATCTTTTGCACATTTTTGCCTCAATTTTAAAGGTGTTTTTTCATAGACCTCAAAATGGTGTAAGAACAAAGTGTGCTGTATGCTACTAACTAGCTGCAACTGTACAGATTGTAAACCCCTTTGAGGGTTAAACATTAATTAAGAAGCAGCAGAGGAGCGATTCATACTCTGCATGTGCTCTACATTCCTCGATGAGGCAATGCTAACTTTTCATACTGTAATAATGCCATTGATGTCATCATGATGTGTGCAGGGTGAATACAGTCTGCATCATGGCCTTATTTGATGGTGTAAGAGTGTATAGTAAAAAAAAGGCATCACCCCAAGCCCAAATTTGGAGTTAGTTGACTGATCTTAAATCCTGAGATTTTAGCTTTTAGTTAATCCATCTTAAAAAATCTACTCCCTAAGAACAACATATTATTTGACATCAACAAAACCCTGAAATTGTACTGCTCTTTATTTATTGAAACTTCTCTCATTACACAGAGTTCATGAAAAATAAAACATAAATGAATATTATTTATTAATACTTTGCAGTGCAAAGGAACTAAACATAGAGTGAACACAGTTTTTTCCTGCATCCCCTAAGTTAGTAACCCTGGCTCTATTTAAAAATAAATCACATTTATCAAAGTTATCAGGACTTACTGACCGAGATTCATTTGACTGAACAATTTCAGTTTTTACTTTAAATGCAAATAATTCAGGTCTCTAAGACCTTTCATTGTGTAATTGTTATTTATGCCTAAGAATATACAGTAAGTTGGTGTTTTCCCATATTTTAGGCAGCTGTGTACAGAATTTACTCAGCCTCAATTCAATTGCAGTTTTTCATTTACCAGCAGCACTCAAGATGTGTGATGCAGCGGAGAAAACAAAAGGGCGAGAGGTGCAGTACACCATGAGCAGTTTATCTCAGGGCTGACACATAAAGGCAAACAATGTTTTCACACTCACAATTACAGGCAATTTAGTGTCTGCAATTAACCAGCATGTCTTTGGATTGTGGGGAGAAGATGCCGCACAAGGAGGAAACCCCCACAAGCACAGGGAGCGCATGCAAACACCACAGGGTTTGAACCCAGAACACCGCTGTGAGGCAACAGGATTTACAGAAGCCTTTTAAAATTGGTTTACATAGTTTACACTTTGCAGAGACCTCAAAGTGTTATCTGACATTAGGGGAGAAGTGGACGAGTTTTTGGCAGTTGGAGCACAATGAACAAATGGATCAAGTTCAATGTCACTATATAATTCATTAAAATGCCTCCATTAGCCCAATGTCCTTGGTCATGACATGTCGATGATCAAAGTCCTACCAACTCCTGCCTTGATTAAAACTAAGAAGTTGCTTGACGTCTGCTCCTCCTGCTTACCTGTGTCTATCCTGAAGCAGGTGCGATGGAACTTGCCCATGTAGAAGTCAAGGCCGATGATGGCGAACATGAGAATGGCAAAGAAGAGCAGCAGGCCAATCTGCAGCAGAGGTACCATGGCTTTCATAATGGACTTCAGTACCACCTGAAGACCTGAGGCAAGATAAGAACAGCATGCTTTACAACACATGGAGACAATTTTACTGTTTTTTTTATGATGTTTGTTTCGCCTTTACTGGGGAAAGGCCAGAAAGATGTGGAGAGAATGAGAAGGATATTTACTGTGTATCTGGGACTTGTTGGAAAACACACATCTTATATAATTAGTCATCTTTTGTGTATCCTGATTTTGGTTTTAGTGTCTGAGCGGAGATGTTGGCATCACATTTGTAAACCTCATTGTGGTGATGAAGACCTGCACCTGGCTGTTCTTTACCATTAAAGAGTTTCATCACCTAACAAAAATCTGTCATTTTAACATTTTCTACTTAATGTTTGGATTAATTACTGAGATCAAATGTGATTAAACTGTTTCCCTGCCTTTATGCTGAGCCAAGCTAACCACAGCCTGATTCTGATAGTGTTTCTGGTATCTCTTGCAAAGTGCTTTATTATTATTAGTTTCAATCATTACATTAACTGTGATCAAAAAAAATGTGCTTAGATGTGAGGTTGACTTACTTGGAATGCCAGAGACCAGTTTGAGGGGCCGCAGAACTCTCACAGCTCTCAGTGTTCTCAGGTCAAAATCAGCCCCCACGGTGGCCAGGATCCTGCACACACAACATGCATGGAGTCAAGGTTACAGCAGCTGAGCAGTAACCAACCATGTACATTTACCTTTACTCATTTGTAGGTGCATGCAGCAAAGCTCAAGTACACAGGGAGTGACGGGTTAAAGTGGTTTGAAGATGTTCTCATCTGATTGATTTGTAATTGGAAAAGGATGGTTAGACATAGAATCAGGGGGTGACACTTTGACACTTTAACTTCCCGTGGCAAATAACAGACAAATATTATTATTTTTGGTTCCTATTTTTAATATTTGTTTACATTTATACTTTCACAAATACACTACAGTAAATTTCTTGTATATGTGTAAACCTGCTTGGCAATAAAACCTGATTCTGAGAAAAGGGTCCCAAAGCTGTTATGATCTTAAATCTAAGCACAGTATTTTCATCCAGTTTATTTGTAGGCACACAGTTTATCTCTGCTGGAGCTAATTTCATTCAACAATCAGTAAATAGTCGGTTGTATTAGCACTAGCTGTGTCCCAATTCAGGGGCTGCATCCTTCACATTTGAAGACGGATCGTATGATAGCAGCTCCCCAAACAACAAAGAAAAAGAAGTTCAAGGATTACATTTTCAAATGTATCAGTACATTTTATGTAACAGACTTCATCCGATAAATCCTCCATTGAACAAACTGTGTCTTTTCAGTTCAGCCTTTATGGTCAATGGTCTATGCTGTGTGCCAAGGCCACGATCATAGACTTTGAGGGTTGCAGCCCCTGAAGTGGGACACAGCTACTGTGTGCATGTCAGTCAGATTGGATTAGACTAATTTATGACTCAGAGAAGAGTCACATTCAAAGTTTCAATAAAAATATATCATAACCACTTTTTTTAGTTTACATAAACATTAATGAAATGTGACCTTACATCATGGTGAAAAGTATCAAACAACGATAGCTGTGAATAGTTTGATTGTTTTTAAAGAGGAAAAAGATACCAACGCTACTAGCTAATCTTTATTTAGAAGTCTTTTCTACTGATAATGCACAAGTTAATGATGCACAGGTTCAGATTCTTTAAATCGGAGTGGAGACGCTGACTGCAAATCATGTAAAATGATCACTGATGCAAGGAATGAAGATGAAGAGGATGGAGTGGTAGAAAGATATGTGAAAAAAGATGAATGAATTTTATTGAGGGGTTAATGGAGGTTCAAGATATAGGAGTAGCAGAAGAGCAGAGACGGAGAAATGTAGTAGAAAAGGACGGAGAAGAAGACGGCAGCGGACAGGGTGATGAATAGAGGAGGATCAGAGGAGGTATAAAAATTTAAAACACCATATAAAGCATATGAGAAGAGGAAAGAGGCATGGAGAGGAAAAAAGAGGCAGATGATAGAGGGAATAAGTAGCTTGAAAAGGGTACAAACCAGAAGGAGTGATGATGGATTGAAGGTAAGACTATAGGGTAAAAACTGTGGGTAAGAAGAATGGCATAATAAATAGAGAAGCAGAGTGAGTGTTGAAATTGAAATGGGTACATTTACACTTTCAAGACTCACTTTATCAAGAAAGAGGTGGCAAAAGAAAACAAGGCAGGAGAGGAAGCATGGATGAAGGAGATGAGGGAGAGGGAAGAGAAAGAGAAGAGAAAAGAGGCCTCTAATGGGGAGTCATATTAAGAAAGAAGGGAGTGAGGAGTGGAGGGGTGGAGATGATAAGGAGCAACACAAGATGGAGCGAAGGCAGAGAAAGGAGGAGGGTGAGGGAGAAGACGTGAATGAAGAACGTGAGGAGCGATGGATGCGCAGTAATACGCTGAGCTGCTGAGCTTGAAACCTCCTCTGTTCTTCCTCTAGCTGCTCCACAGGGAACGACCGGCAGCACCACACTGGAGTGAGTGATTACAGCTGCAGATGGCCTGTCATGTTATACGTCTCATATTCACACTGCACACACATAACCAGGCCGACAGGATGTACACACACACACACACACTGCACACATGCACACAATTGTAATGCTCGAGTGATGGTACAAGCTCTTATCCACTGAGGACTTTAAGGAACATGATAAGTTTTGGCTAGTTGACTAGTTTTGGTTTCCACTGTATAGCATGCCCTGCGAGGGATCTCCAGAAAATTGGGTCTGCACTTTCTCCGCAGTTTGCCTGTCAGACGTTAAAAACGCAACGGGGGGGTCCTCTGCTAAGACGTGTTCACAACAACAACAAATCCTCCACAGGATCCAGGGGTGGGGTGGTGCAGCAGGCAGAGACAGGACGTAACGTATTAATTCCGCTGCAGATATCTTCGACACTTCAAATCTACACCTCCTGCTTTATTAATTTACATGTTTACTGTGATGTACTCTGTTAAATCCCATAGTCTCATCACTGTGAGATTAAATCTACATTAAACTGTCCAAAATTCTGAAATACAACATGAAGATGGTTAAAACACTTCTTCTTCAGGAAACTCACCCCTGAAGTGGAAACAGAACCTGTACATCTTATATATGTATATCTTATTTGTTGAAATCCTTCATGTCCGTATAGCCATCAGTAAATACGCAGGTGTCTGTGGCCCTTGCACGAATGTTATAAACAAAACCGGTCATTTCATTTGCACTAATTCACTCACATACTTGTCAATCACTAAGCGAGTGTTCACAAGCCAGAAAGGGCAGAGACACATGCTCAAGCAGAGACAATAGCCAGAGGTTAGCAAGTCAGCCATGAAAAAGTCAGCTCCCAGCAGTTGTCGGACAGTGCAAGTTCATATGGGCAAAGCTGTGATGAAAGGGCTGATAGGATTCCAGGATTACCAACCCTATCTTTAAGTTCCAGTAGTGAAGAGGGCTGACACTAATACTGTCTGTATACAAATTTAATAGGCAAAATAACTGCTAAGTGGTTTATTAATAAGCGCAACAGATGGAATGCAATAGGATTTGATGTTATATTTTATTTATTTATTTTTAGAAAACCCTTCACACCAAAGCAACACAACATGGGCGATAAATGAATGCTAGATGTTTTGATATGAAAGTGATGTGAATCATATATTGAGGCCTTCATGTACAGTGGGGGAAAGTGTTCACTGTTACGCTAATTTTTTATAATGGGCACATCTGTAAAGTGTTCACTGTCAGTCTATTGAGTCTATGAGACAAAGATAATTATTCCACTGAAATCTTCTCTCTCCCTCTGTTAATTAATCCAGGATTAAGACCGTCCCTGCTGCCTCAACACTATCTGCAGAAGCAAAGACCGAATGAGTTGGAGGAGAATTAGTCTGTGCACATAGAATACACATGCAGGTATCACGTATCTCAGTATCTCACTGTGAGGAGGATAAATCACCCTCCTAACATCCTGATCTCCCCTCCCTCCCTTTCTCTTCTACTCACCAGCCCTGTGTTTAGCTACACTCAACTAAATCCCTTCAGCTACTGACGTGGTATGACAGACAGGCCTTTTACCAAATTCTTACAAGGAGAAACACAAATATGCTTTTTATTTTTAAATAGCTGATATCCAGCCATAAATGGCATGAAAGAACTCTGGTGTTTTTTTTACATTCCACCATATAAACTGTTAAAGTTCCCCTTCTGACTTTGAATAAACCCTAAAAACTCTGTTCCTCATATTTAGATGTTTTACAATGAAAATGTCATGAATGTGTCTCTGCACCTTTGACTCATTCCCTATCTGCCAATCTATGAATATGTGACCGAGCCCCACCTCTATGTTCACACACCCGCCAGCTGCTCGCCTGCAGCTCTGCCCAACAAACATAAACCTCTGTTTTGTTGGCCTCAGTTTACTACACAATGAAATTGGTCATACTTGAGAAATTGAGGCAGCACCATTCACGGACTCTGAAGACAAAAAAAGGTAAATTGAGTGAATTGTACAAGGTCGCCTACATGTAGATGGTGATGTATTTTATTCGTTCTATGTGTTGTATCTCTACAACAACAGATTACATGAGCCTCCAGCTTGCAGAGATTGTAAAGAATACTGTGTCAGAAGAAAAGACCATTTACTGTTTGAGATAAGAATTAATAAAGAAATTAAGTACACAAAACAGCTAATAATGTGTTGATAATAACAATGATAACTTCCCACCGAAGTCAATTAACTATATGGCAGCAGCTACAGGTTTCAGTAAAACAGTAAAAACTTCATGGATGACTTGATGGGTCACCGACACACCCAGAGAGAGAGAGCCTGGCAAAGTGCTGCAGAGTTTTACAATGAAGCAACGACACAAAACACCCCCACTCGCTCACAGTAAGTCCAGCTGGGGATCCCCTGCTGTGTTCACACACCCACTTCTCCTGGATTTATATGGACTTTAATGTTGGTCATCCTCTTCCTCTTTTGAATACATAATTTTATTCCCTTTTGTTTTAGAAGAGGAAAAAGTATGAAATTATAAAGTAGATGGATGATGATGGGTGTTACCCATCATAATATGCATTTAGCTTTATGATTAGGTCAAACTGCTAGTTCATTTTTACTGTCTGGTTTTGAAGGTTTAAAGGATGTGACTGTCTAGAGGCTGTCTGGGAACCAGAATGAAGAATATGCCTCATTAGACTAAAAGGCCAAACCATACAAACTTATGAGAAAGAGGAAGAAACTTTCTGTCTGAACACTTTTGTGTTGACACTCATTATATAAATGGACCAATGTTTGTGACGTTATTATCGAAGGGCATTTCTAGCACCGTGTCCACTTCCCCTGTGTGCTACAAATGTCCAACCTCCCTGACAGCTGCTGTGTACCTCATGCAACTCCCTGACTTGTATTGGCTATAAAGATCCTCATTTACTCTGCATCCCTTCATGCTGAACAGAGGTGATACAGATTCATGTTCCTCCACACACAAATCTGAGACTGTTTTTATTTACACTGAAAACCACAGGGGCCACACTACTCCAGTCTGAGACAGCAACACAGCAGAGCTCTGACAAACTGTACTAGATGATGATCAGTAAAGGTCTATATGATGATTCTGTTACAACCAAACCACTGGTGTGCATGGTGAGATACTCTCATCTTCAGAACTATTCAAATTATCCTTTGAAGGGACAGTTCGGAATAAATGTAATTATTTTTAATATCCATACCACTGTTGTGTCTGAGGTTGAAGCTACATCCTGCAGCCAGTTAGGTTAACTTAGCTTAGATTGGCATACAGAGTGGAAATGTGTGTTTTGTCTTTTGTGCAATCAGTGCACCTCTTGATGTAATCTGTCATCAGTTATTTTACAAACACAGAGTACTACCCTCCGCTCTCTACTGCTGGACACACCCCTGAGCTGAGCATACACACATTCAAATGGAGCATGTTGAGAAAGGACTGACACACACACACACACACACACACACACACACACACACACACACACACACACACACACACACACACACACACACACACACATCATCATCATCATGCTCATATTGTTCTGAAGCCGAGGCCAGTGATCATAAAATTAGCATGTATAGCAGATCACAACTTGTTAATCAAAACTCTTTTTATTTGAATAAAAATATAATGTAATAAAGTACTGAACTTAAATGAGTAGTCGACTGTTTGGCCAACAGCCAGCGCTTATTAAACCCTCTGCAATTACTTCTTATTGGTTTTCAGGTTTAGAAAGAAGGCAGTGGCAGCTGAGACAAAGAGCGGACAGTGAGTCGGCACACGCCCTGAGCCTACATGGACAGGCATTTGGGTCATTCACTGTTTGTTTACTTTTTAAATAGCCTGCATTCAACATCTCATATGTCAAACATTCATAGAAGCCATCTGAGGTAAGATGTCACCTGTCTGATCTCAAAAGGTAGTGTCTGTCTGATCTCACATTAGTGGGGCTCTAACTGCAAATGACCTGATCGGGGAATTTATTTAATAAACTTTACCTGCACGTTCGTTTTTAGTGCATTCATTTATATTTCAGACACTTTTGTTCTGGACCATGGATTATGTCACATAGGGCCTCAATATAAGCATAATGGTTATAAGAATATGATATTATTCCATCAGCCTTACTAAGACAACACACCAGGATGTGACACAGCAGTCAGTTAATTTACATAGAATCGCTGCATTCAGTGGATTTGCTCTCAGAAGCAAAGCCTATTAGCTGTGCAGCATCATCCATATTTATTTAACCTAGTCTGCCAGTTTACAAGGCGCTCTGCAGAGGAGCCATGGTTTTCAGTCTCTCTCCACTAGCTCTTTATTGAATGAAATGATGTACAATCCTGAGAACAAAACTCTAGGGGGAGGTAAATGCCACTGTACAGGGGAAATACAAGAAAACTCTAAGTTATCGTGACTTATTATTGCTGCTCTGTTCCCAGCAGGCTAGCATGTGCACGAGTCAGCTATAGTTGTTCAGAAACTTGACCTGAAGTAGTCCCTGTGTCACAAAGAATTTCAAACTGCCTATTCCATTTTTTGACGAGACCGAGCAGAATAGTAACGATGACACAGTTGAATGGTTTTATGGATACAATTATTGCTGTGGAAAACACTACTCAAATTTCACAGGACGATAGCAAAACATGGAGGAGAGGTTAAGTTAGCCTAAACAGCATAAAAAAATTATAAAATAAGCGCAGATCACGTATACATTTAGACAAGATGAATAAAACGGGAAACATCACTCAACTATGTGTCTGATATAAACCTAGAAAGGCCTAGTTCTCTGCAGATAAATTAATAAAAAGCCCAAGACATTTCCTGAGGTGTTACAACAATTGTTCAGTCCTATGAATAGATAATTTGAAAGAGTAGAAACTATGGCAGAATCAGGGGGTGGCCTGGCTACAGTCCCAATTGGTACGGTAGAACCGATGCCACTATTACCATGGTTAGAGCAGTATTTACAGCTGATTAGGAAGCATCTTGGTAAGGGGCATGGCATTTCCATCACACACTCTAAAAACCTGACAAGTTACAAATGAATAGGGCAGCTGACTGATCAAAGCAGATGCGGGGCGGACCAAGTCAAAAGAAGTGCTGCAGCAGTGTGAACTAAAAAGATACGTAATGCTTATTTTTAGCGTTACAGTATGTAACGCAATTCTGGTAGAGCCCCAAATCAAAATTATGAGCCTGTTAATGGCCAATATGGACACTTTAAATATTCAAAAGAATATTATTTAACTTCTATGTTTGTTTAAGTTTCAGCATCACTGTCTTTTTATTCTGCCATCTTTAAAACTGATACGGCCATAAAACATGCCCACAATACGCAAATCCTGTGCAGTATTTTCTTACATCAAACACTAATGGTGTTCATTTTTATGACAAATAGATTGCATGTCCTGTGGCTGCTTCACAGCAAATCAGTGTTTTGACAATAGAATGCTTTGAATGTGATGAAGCACCAACAGAAGTTGAAGAGGGGACCACTCGAGCATTAACAGAGCCACTGGAACAGGCTACATTGTGAAGAGTCAGACTAGATCCAACCATACGTTACAAGGGTTTCTACCACAAGCCAGAAGATTTTCCGTGTGTTAACAATCAGATTCCAGACACGCAATATTACTGCAATGAGTGAGTTACCATGCATCACCAGCTGCACAGGTTAGCATTAGATCCCCGCGCATAGATTCTGGGAAAAGTCTGTTTCCCAGTCGATATGTATTTCACATGAACTTAATCTGAACCTTACCGTCACCATACCCCCGACCTGTTATGTCTGCCTACTCCCAAGCCTGGCAATCTAATGTTTAATCTTCTTAAGTGAGTCTTGTCCTTTGAGTCATATCAACTTTTCTCTGTGACCAGGGAGATGTTGAACTGAACCACACCACAAGCCAAAGGGACTCCGAGTGCTACTCCATATAAATCAGTATCAGCAGGCAGCATGGAGGAGAGAATGAAAATGGTTAGTTTTGGCTCAGTGCAATGTAAATTATTGAGTTTTGTTTGTTATCAAGTTGGGACATAAGAAGAATGAATCAATGCTGGGAGCCAAGAGAACCAAGAAAACATCCAGGTCTGTCTGGGTCTGAAAAGGCTCAGCCTTGAAGTGTGAATGATTTCCCAGAGGAACAGGAGTAAAAATCATTATGTTGGAGGTAAGACCGTTCAGTCTGACTGTGTTCTGATGTTTATGGCTGGTTTATTGTCACATTTTTGGTAGGCTCTTATAGCGGTGGGCGATATCAAATATTCTCGATGTACCTCGGCTTGTTCCACGTGAGATGTATAAAATGACTATATCGTGACCATCGAGTATAAATTGTCACGAGAATGTTTTAAGCAGCACGAATTCTTTTAGAGTTTCGCTTCTCTCTTCTCATGCCCCTCTCACAGCAGACACCTCACTCCCCCGCCCATCCAGAAAACTCTCCTGCGTGCATGCATATTTTTGTATCAGGAGGGAAGAGAGCACGGAGAGAGAGAAAGAAAGTGAGTCCCAGCGAGTTGACGAGAGTTCAGAGACGGTTATTGACAGTGTTGTTCATATTCTTTGTGAACGCTGAACCGAACGAATCAGTTTACAAATGTTGAACGTGAAAGGCGTTCACTCCAGCGAAAGTGAACACTTGTGTGTGTGTGTGTGTGTGTCTGCGGTGGGAGCGACTTGAAGTTTACACTCACACAAGTGTTCACCTTCGCTGGAAATGCTAACGTCAGCTAGCTTAGCCAATTCCTGTGGACTTTAATGAATTTGTACAATGATTTAGAGGAGTTTGTAAAATATCGAGATACATATCGTGTATCGCGATATAGCCTAAAAATATTGCAATATTTGTTATAGGCCATATCGCCCAGCCCCAAGCTATGATCATAATCAATAATATCAGTTCCTGTATGAATAACGTGAGGACATTTGAGCAACATGTGCTGCTTGGTAGCTGAAAAATCCCCTGATGGCCCAGTTGCAGCTTTGGATGGATGGATGGATGGATGGATGGATGGATGGATGGATGGATGGATGGATGGAACAAAGGTATGAAACTGATTACTGAAAGCTGCTAATAATGTTATTGATAAAATATTATTAATCAAAATTAAATTACTGCCTTTCTCTTGGTGCTTGCATATACTCCACCTATCAGGTGTTTTTTTTTTTCAACACACAGTGTTTCTGTGCCAGTGAGTCCTGACTGCTCCTAAGAAAACTGTCTGGCTCTGGCCACTGTGTAAAGATGAATGCTGCCTTTATATAGGATCAGGTTTACTTGCCCTGTACCTCCGATTCTTTCTGAAAGTTCATCAGTTGTGACATTTGCAAACATTTTCAAGAATGCTGGAGGCCACACAATTCTTTTTGTTGTTGAATGGAAAGGAAATGTATCGATTTTATAATACATACATAGTTCATGCGTTGTGTTGCCTGTTGCCCTAGCTTGCTAAACACTAACATTAATGTTGACATTAGATTATATGTGGCCACAGCCTAGCAGTGGTTTTCTCATGACTTGACCATTTTAACGCCAGATACAGTGGACACAATTTCCCACATTATAACCACAAGCTTGGAAATGAAGTAACTATACCTGTCGGAGTACAATCATGAAGTAGCGTTAAATGAACAATAAATATTAAATCAATCACAAGTATCTGTAACTCTACTGGGTATAGTACTTGTCATTGTCCTGATCAGTCATCACATTCCAGACCTTTTACTTACATGAAATTCTTTACCAGACAGGGTTTTTATGATGATACATTTTGTAATGTTTTGGGAGATGTCAATTTTCTGTGTTGGGTTGTGGTGCAAACAAAGTGTTTAGAGGCTTTAGTTGGGACGTCAGAGCTGAAATCTTTGCTCAGGGTTGCTGAGCTGTTTCATCACCAACAGTGTCTAATGCACTGCTTCTCCTTCACACTGCATTAAAGATGTTTTTATTTGCCCTTACCTGTTGAATGCTTTGATACACACAGAGCTTAATATGCGGCTAATTGTCGATTTAATTTGCCAGTTTGTCCAACAACTCATTCTACATGAATTAAAACTCATTATTTGCATTCCAGGGTGGTTTACTGACTCTGAAATTACTGGCTGTGAGGGAAAAGCCAGACAAACACACACCTAGCTGGCGCTGTGTTTAGTGACACAGGCAGGCAGGCAGTATATTCAGTCTGAATTACTGCCGCACTGTGCCAGTGGAAAAGAACATCACATCACACACTCAGCCGGCGTCATCCTGCACAAGCCCAACGTGGAAGCTCCATTTGCAGCACACTGCAGCAGGTGAGGTGGAAAACAACCAATTATGTCCAGAGGAGACACTGAGCTCAGATGCACAGACATCGACATGTTTATTTTACATAATAACATGTATATAATTACACGGTATTCACACATGCAAAAAACATGACAAATGTGTTTATATTCGTAGACACATGCCTATGGATTCCGCTAGCTTAACCTCTCCTGGTGGACTTTTAGGCTTAAAACACGGTGTAAATGGCCTGGTTTTGAGTCGAATATGAATGTCGGGCTTGTGGACACTTGGATGACACCACACACGCCTAAAAGTCCACCAGAAGTGGTTAAGCTAGCGGACGTTAGCATTTCCAACGATCCCTTAATGCACCTCTTCGGAAGATATCAACGGACATTTAGGCTTTAAATGTGTAAATGAGGCCGTTTCGAGTTGAATATGAATGTCGGGGCTTCCGGACACTCGTATGACACCACACGAGCAGTATGGCAGTATGTGTTTTTTCTGTCGTTTTTTTACGTCTGAAGATAAGTCCCTACTATCTTCAGTTGTATTGGATTAGGCTGCAACACTGTTTACCCCTGAAACTCCAGCAGTGTTTTGTGGACTCAAACACTTCACTCACCCCTCCATCAGCATAAGGGTGAGTAGATAATGAGTGAATTATCATTTTTGGGTGAACTATCCCTTTAACTGTTGTAACTCTTTACATTTCAATGGAGTCCACATGATCTAGTGGGTTTGTAGAAAGATCAATGCTTGTTGTGATGCATTTCATCCCCATCCTCCTTTCATAACCTATGTGCACTTCAAAAAATTCCAGAAACTGATTCACCCTTTATGAAGCATATACAAGCAGAGTGAGTTGATATACACAACAGGATGAGCTCATGGCTCAACAAAGAAAGAGATAGACCCCTAACTCTATTCAGCCAATAGTATAAGAGACACAAAGAGCAATGGTCACAAACTACAGATGGGACAGATGTTTGAATAAGAAATCCCAAGTGGAGGAACCCTAAAACAGCATTTCACCTACCCTCCTGTTGTCACAGATTTACAGTACCATACATGTCACCTACATCTATTCACATATTGGATGATATAGCATCACTGTTATTTCCACAATGGCCAATTAGTCACTTGCTAGCTCAAACACCAGCGGCCACTATAGCTGTTGGGCTATAGTCGATCTCAGAGCAAACTCCAGCACTGAGTTAACCTCACTTGTGTCTTGTGTTCCCATAGTTACACAATACTGGTTTGTATGGCAGCGTGGAGGCACAGAGAAGCTCTTTGTTTAAAGAAACCTTGTGGCAGACTTGATGCTGAGATCTGAGCAGCTGCCACCCACAGTCCATTTTCAGTTCAATTTCTGGAAACATGAATGCATTTATTGACCAATATAGCAATGTATAGTATCACGAATCTTTATATACTGTATAGATCTGGCATGGTCCTTGTTTGTTGTGAGGAATAATGTGTGGCTGTGTCTTGGTCCAGCTGGTGGATTGAACTGTTTGACTATCAGTTTCGGACACTGAACAGTGTTTATTCTCACAGGGGGAAAAGCCCATCCAGCCTGATGTAGTGTTTTGATTTGAGCAGAGCTGAACACTCAGTCCTGCTTTCTGTGTTCTGACTGACCCCGAAATTTCAAATTCAGTTGAATATTCATGACAGCACTATACTTGGAGTTGGCTCCAGCCCAAGAAAATATCATCCCTGAGCAGCATGGAGGAGAAGAGAGGGAGCTCTAGGGTTCAGACTTGGTGACAAATCAGATTAACAGTGCATCTGTTGCTGTGCCCTGACTGCACTTTTCTTTTATCCCCCTGAATACTCCTCTGAAGCTTTGGTTAAAGGGCCCATATTTTACACTCTTCTGGGATTTAATTTGAGGTATTGGTCCCCCTAAGATGATATATCAGTGGTTTAAAGTCGAAAAAACTGCTGCAATGTGTATTTCCATGTCCTCTCTTCTGCCTCTCTCTGGCACTCCAGACAGAACAGGCTGTTTTTGCCTGCCTCATTCATATTTATGAGCCCCTCCACTGATTGGCTGACTGTTCTCTGAGTGACACGCGACCAGACCCATCACCTGAAGCCTGTTGGAGCCACACGGCTGAGCTTGCTGATTGGCTGACTGCACTTTGAGTGACACGTGACAAGGCCTATCACCAGGGGTGGTGGGTTCAGAGGCTGGACTGGTACCGGTTGGGTGGGGCTGAGAGACGAGTGCATGAGTAGCTGACATCAACCTACCTCCGAAGTTTGAAACGAGCCGTTTCAAAGACATATTTCTTAGAATGGAATGAGTGAAAAAGTCCACGGAGTCCCTACTGACCCCCTTCAAGTAATTACGGATAGTAAAAGCCCAATACGGACCCTTTAAAGTCGACTAAGGAAGAATTCCTCCCTGACATTCTGCCTTATTCCTCTATGCTTTAACATTGGCTCTACAATCAACATATTTCTATGCCTCCACTTTCTCACCATATCTGACCAGTGATCTTTCTGCCCATGTTTCTCTAGTCATCCAATCCCTGGATGCCGTTCTTAAAATATTGTTGCAAAATCTCCCATGTGTCTTTCAAATCTATTGTGCAACCCACCTCCTCTCCACAGTGTCTAGACTCTGAGTGACCCGGTCCTATCTCCTAACTTCATATGGGCCTTTGATTACTGAAGATCTTTCATATTAATAAAGTATAATTGCAAAAAAACTCTCTGTGGTGCTTACCTCAATAAGTTTTATTATTCACCTCCATTTAATCTCTTGTCTTTGAAGTGCCATTGAGCAGAGAGAGAGGACAAACAGTTGAGTAAAGAAGGGGGGTGGAAAAGAGGAAAGATGATGAAACTAAGTGAGGGTGAGAGAGGGAGGCGTAATGAGACCCAACAGTACAAAAACTGTACAAAATAATAAATACACTAACAACAAACATACAACAGGCCAAAGAAGATGTAGATGAGGTGTTTTTTTCTTTGCTCTGCTCTCAAACTGTGGTAATTAAAGAGTAATTCAAGGTCCTACAAAAGCGAAAATAGCCTAAAGCCCAGCAACAATCCAGAGGCTGGTCGAATCAAATATTATATATACTTTTATTGTCCCATAGGGAAATGTTATGACTGAATCAACACGTCTCCTTGTTGAGTAGTATGATGGACGTTGGTATGAACAAGAGCTTGAGGCGGTTGGTCTTACACTTAAAGGCTCTGTAACGTCTGCCTGATGGTAAAAGGTCGAATTCGGGGAACAGAATGTGTGACGGCTCATTAAGGATCCTGTGTGCCAGTCTGACCACAGAACCTTCTCAGATGGTCTGAAGGGAAGGATAGTCCTTTTTTCCCATCACCTTCATAGACGTTTTTACTATGCTCTCAATTTTTGACCTATGCTGGACTGTGAGATCCATGCTGCCATTCCATATCTAATTATGCTTTCAAGCACAGCAGTATAAAATATGGACATGATGTAGGGGCTCACAACGCACAGTTTTCTGCACAACAGAAAGTGCAGCCTTTGAGCTGGCTTCCCACACAGAAAGTCTACATGGGCACTCTATTTAAGATTACAGAGTAAATGGAGATTAGTTGTTGAAGATGAGACTAACGTGGTGAAATTTCTTTTGTTATATAACACATTTTGTAAGTTAGGCCTATTATGTTCCCCAAATTATTTGAAGAAACACTCCAGCAACATTTATTTTTGTGGCCTTCTCATGTTTTCAACTCACAGGCCAACTCACATTTTGTTTCGGCTTTGAAAAAAAATAAAGGCTATCCACAGTGTGATGCACTGCTGTGTGTAAGTTTGTGTCCAATTAGTCTAGTTTGTTTAGTGCTGATCCATCAACCAGTCTTTTTAATGAAATCATAGTTTGGTGTTGTTCGAACGTATAATTCAAGTTGTTTCGTGTATCTTTTCTTTAATTTTCTAATTCACTCTGATTCAGCAGCAAAAATCACGTCAGTGCTTAAAAAGCTGTTGTACCATAATAGTTCATAGTGTTAATAATTAACCAACTATTGATTGTTAACATGGGCAAATATTGATTAGTGTAACTGCTTTAAATGTGCTTCCTTACCATCAAGCATTGCAGTGGAGGACACAAAAAAAAGAGAGATTTCACAAAGAATTCTGTCAGACATCTGGTGTATTTTGTAGAAATCTAGCTCCCACAACTAAACTAATATAAAACCAATACCATTTGTTATGTCTATTTTGATGAATGGTTTTCTAGTATAATCTGTAACAAATGCATCGCTGTATTTAGTATAAACATCTTTTGTTAATTGGTGTTCTCTTGTCCAACGGGTGGCAGTAAAAAACTTATTTATTTTGCCTCATCTGAACGTACAATAGATATTTGCTTGTAATTGTGGTTTGTGCCTCATGATGATCACAAATCCCTTTTACACCTTTGTCATCCCTAAACTCATACTGTGAATCTGACAGAAAAGTAGAGGAGAAGACATGATGACGAGAAGAGGAGAACAGGGGGGGTAGGAAGGATACAAAGCCAACAGATGACGAGACGGAGAGAACGAGTGAGACAGAGAGGGTGGAGCGAGGACGCTTGGAGAGGGGAAGCCACAGTGGAGATGACTGGAGATGTCGCCATAGTAACAAAGGAGGCTCCACTGATCTCATCACACACAAACAGCCAGGAGAAAAGCACTGGCTCAAAGAAAGACTACACTCCCTCTTAATAAAAACATTAACACATTTATATCAATACATGTACAGTAAAGCAGCGATTTACTATTCAACTAAATAATTCAATTCGATTGCCTAAATATTGTCTTTTAAAATCAGACGAACTGAAGGAGAAACTGAAAAGGAATAAAAAGGAATTGGATCACTGATAGAAGGCCGGCAGTTAAAGTAACAGAACGCAAAGTGGGTGTGGCTGCAACCTGGGCTGCTTTGTGGTGGGTGTACTGAGTGTCCCAGACGAAAGATGACCAGCGTCACAGAAACCTGGTGAGATCTAATGTCAGGGCTCCAAACTGCTGCTACTACATAGCACTGTGACAGAAGTTCAGTGATGTGACCACAGTGGGCCTGGGACAACATTTCAACAGTGTGAGAAATGTGGGATGACCATATCACTATGTCCCTGCTGCCACGACCTATGTCTAACTAGCCAACCAATAGGAAAGCAGCATGAAATGATTCACTGAATGAATGAAGCATGTAAACTGTCCGATTGGAGAGCAGAAGAGGCGGAACACATTGACTGAAATGCTTTTTCATTTATCAGCATTAGTATGAAGATAGCTGTTACATTATCCAAAATGTCTTCTGACCTAAAACGCCTAACACAAGTATCACTGTTTGTGTTTCATATGGAGGAAACATTTGACGCGTGTGATAAAAGACACAAGTCAGACTGTACATGGTGTGCGACGAACAGAAGACAGAGTCTTAGCCCAGATATCCGCTGTCTTAACCGGAAGGTATCAATAGCTGATGGGCTCCCAGAACATATTTTTAATAAAGCTGTAACAAATTTCTCACTGCAGATACAGCTCAAAGAAAT
This sequence comes from Hippoglossus hippoglossus, assembly GCF_009819705.1. Lineage (NCBI taxonomy): Eukaryota > Metazoa > Chordata > Actinopteri > Pleuronectiformes > Pleuronectidae > Hippoglossus > Hippoglossus hippoglossus. The sequence goes on from NC_047159.1 coordinate 27,060,072, forward strand.
GCTTTTAAGTCTCAGGCCACATATCTCTGTCAGCTTTTGTACAGATTTTGTGGAGAGGACAAGCACTGTATTGCCCCAGCCTCAGGGAAAAGGCTTAATTCACTTATCTCAGATATCACAGATTATCTGTGTAACACATGTAACATTTTACATTTTTAATGTGTGTAATCAATGAGTTGGGCCAAGAAAGCACCCACAGTAGAATAAAAGACAAAGTATTCCACTTTTTTCTCTACTATAGACAGTGTGATTGATCTAAGTTCCAATACTATCTGGCTCTGCTGTACAATACTGTACCTTTATCACTGCAGAGTGCTCAACATCATAACTACTTCACTGCTGGGAGTGTGTGTGTGTGTGTGTGTGTGTGTGTGTGTGTGTGTGTGTGTGTGTGTGTGTGTGTGCTCCTCGACATATTTGTGAGCTCCTGATTCCCCAGGAAGTTCTTTGGGAACACTAAGTTCTGCCTGCAGCTATGAAAACATGAATACTGAGTGTATTTATGTGCACGGCACATGCAAAATTTGCAATAAGTGAGCACACAGCCTCCCAGCTCATCTGAATGGTAAAAAATGAATTAGGTGTGATCACGGTGGGGGACAGATTGGGCTTTGCCATGGTCTCACCGAGGATGAAGAAGTTGTAATAATACCTTTAATACATGTTTAAACCACCTATCTAGTAATCAATCTCTGTCTGTATGTCAGCTGGTCTTTAAACAGGTCACTTTTGCAGTATCAGATAGAAAGCTGCCACCAGCATTACCACAGGCCAGGGAAACAGTTCATTCCAAACAGGCAGTTATGTACTAGTTAACACAAGCAAAAATAAAGTCCCTTTAAGTAGAAGGTAACAGCAGAGTTGGACATTGAGAAAAGGGATTGTTCTTCTTATGACTCCCCAGTTTTTATAAAACATGGTTTATTCAGCTCACTATGGTTTAAATAGGTTTATCAATAATCAGCTAAATTCTACACAATCAAATCATCTAACTCTCTGCCAGCAGCTAGAATTCTGCTTATATGTTTTTGCCCCTCAGCTGCTTTAACAAAGAGTCTGACATTTTGGACTCCACCAGACAAAGACAATTATGCAAATATTGCTGTGGCACAAAACGCAGCCCACAATGCACTGTCCAAGGAAATCATTTATGTCCGTTAAAGGTCTGTCCGATTCGTGCGTTAGCCCCAACGCACAGATTCCTCATAAGAACGTGGAGAGGGAAAGAGCATGAGCAAACGTTTGCGTGAGATGGACACTTTAATCTGCTGCTCTGAAGTAATGCAAGTACATTTAGTTACAGATGGCCATCTCCAGTGTCCTCCTGGAGCTGCTGAAGCACACAGGGCTACAACATTTCTACCGTCGAACATGTCCTTCTGTTTGGATCGAGCTGGTGCAATAAAAGGAGACTGGACCATTTCTGTGACGGACAGTAAGTGCAAATCAATGCTTTGAGTTCAGTCAGAGCTTGGGGCCGAAGCCAGTATTCATGTAATGGACATCAGCTTAACATAATGACAGACCACGCTCAATAAACTATGCTCATCACTGTCTGGCATCTAGACAAAGAGATAACATGGCTGAATGGGGAAAATAACCAATTCTAGAGAGAGCCTATTCAGGACGTGCAATTTGGGTGTGGCACTTGGCCAGAATACATTAGATGCATGGGTTCATTTGATCCCCCTGTATATATACCCATTCATTCAAGCGTTGTAGCCACAAGCTGATTCTTCCAGCTTGCTCTCTGAGTGCCTTCCACTGCAGATGAAAGTGTAAGCAAGGTAGCATGCAGAGAGACACGGCTCGCAGCTGAGTGGAGACAGCAGTGCCTGGCTGCCTGCGGGGTCCCGACCCTCCCTGACAACCGGCTCTCAGATCAATCAGCTCCCCGGGGAAGTTGGTGGTGGTGATGGGAGTGCGGTGGGGCGGTGGGGGGGGGGGGCTTGAGACACCTCCCAGGAAATCGATCGGCAGTCTCAGACACATCAGTCCGAAAAAGAAAACACATCAGTGCAGAGATTGTCTGTCTGCCTCTGTCTCCTTCTCTTTCCTGGCAACGGTTGTGATGAGCTGAAACAGACTCAAACTGGTCCTGCTGAGTGGCAGCAGCTTCCTCCTTTCACAGCCAGGGGACGCAGAGAGGACCCCCTCCCTAGCTTCATCCCAGAAGATATGAGACACACGCAGCCAATGCTAAACACTGCTGTGAATCTAAACACTCATAACAGTGCATGTTCATTCAAACAGAAAAATAAATTATTTTATTAATGTTGCTTCATGTAGCTCCCTACCAGAGGAGGCCTGGAGGCTTACGATTATACATATATCAAAAAATACTGTCCGTCGGTCTGTCTGTCTGAGTTTGGAAAGCATATCTTGGATGTGCAGTGCTGAGTTTGGCACAACTTGGACACACGATACATTCAATATTGATAAACTTTATATCAGCAGACGACCAGCGCTCTGTAGCAGTCAGTGGGGGCTGGGCAGTGTGCTAATGGTCAGTCTGTGGCCAGAGTTTAACATGTCTTCTTCCATGTCCTTCAGTAAATAATTCAAACTTAAATAAAAGCCATGTACTAATAAAGCAAATTTTATTTTCATTAAAAAACAGTACCTATAAAATCTTCAAGGCAGATAAACCAAAGTTTTCTAACTTCATTCTGCACCATAGATCTCTGCAAACAACATCCAGCACACAAACAATACAAAGACCTGTTTAAAGAGGACCAGCTATGACAGGGAATATTTCAGACATTTCTCCAGAGCATTAACACAGGCCAAGCACACAGCTCATTCCAAACAGGCAGGTTTAGAACGGGCAATGCCCCAGTTATTACATATTTGTTAAAGTTAAATTAGGGTATACTGTATAACAATGTGCATCTTATTTCAACAGCTTTGTCCATCATTTCTGACTGTGATGATGGAGTTGTACTCGCCAACACCGCAAGATGACACAGGAACCCACCTTGATGCACTTAACACAAATTTTCAACAAACTCCAACAAACCAGTTAACACTCACCCCCATTTACAACTGGCATTAAACTGTGTCTTGGGTGACCAGATGCAGTCGGTTAGAGCTTCATCACCAGACAGTACAGGTATGAAATCCATTGAGACGTATTGAGGATGGATTGCAATCCAATCGAACAAACCAACTTCAAAATGAACACAAGTGTAATTCTCAGTCCATATAACAACTCCTCCATTTCTCCTGCGTTATGTCCCAGTAGCGACCCCCACCAAGAGAAAGCCTGCTGGGGTATCATAAACACTGGCTCCTGATCTACTTCTATTTGTCACTTCCCTTTACTACACAGTCAAATCCCTCCCTTCACAACCCTGACGCCAATGATCTGTATGTCTACATCCAAGCCGATCAATCACTGGAAGCAGTTCTTTAAATGTCATTGCAATCCTGCTTGTCTGTCTTTCAGAATTTAACAATCATGCGTTAGCATTTAACACACACACACACATCTGCATGCTGCCGCTCACACTTTCAGCTGTTCTGATTCAGGTAGTGTTTTTGTGGCTAAGGCAGTTTTCAGTGAGGAAGACACATCTATACTGGGTATCTCCAAGCTCCCATGTTGCCGCTCATCAGCTCACTCAGTCACCATGTTCTCCTTGCCACATTTTTCTTTGGCTTCCATCACTTCTGCCATCTCACAGACTGCCAACATTTCTCTAAGACAGTGCTCTCAAATCTTTCAAGGTACAAGCCAGTGACCTGCAAGAGCTCTCCATCATCTCTAATTTCAACAATATACATATTTAATCATCATCATCATCATCTCATTCACTTCCCCTTTGCTCCCAAATGCTTTGCATGAGCCGCATTGCAAGATATCCTTGCAAACACACAAACAAAATTACAGCCCATCCCTGCTCAATGCATTCCAGTTCATACATCAGTGAGTGGAGGTATCACCACTCAATTGCACTTTAGTACGTACAACAGTGAGCAAGCATCACTTTTCAAGGCACTGCAGTAACAACACTCAGTTAACGCATCACTGTTTCAACACAAAACAAACAACAGGGAGAGAAACATTTGGGAATTTATCTGTGTTCATAAAGTCTGACGTTCTGCTCTGAATTCATTCACTCTGTCCAAGCAGCCTAGTATATAGGTTAGAGTTATTAGATCATGATTAATGCTGAGGTTTAAGTATCTTTCAATAAACTTTCCAGGAGGAAATAGCATCCTGTAAATCGCAGCTTAACTTACAATGGTGCTCAGTCATCGGTGAAGAGCTCCAGTTATCTCACTGCTGTCTCCTCTTAATGCAGTGGCTTCACTGGTGAGTTCCTACACTCTTCATTGCAGGCTAACATCTATCTCTTTCTTCTCAGGCCTTCAATGGCCCATTACTTTTACTGCAACCTAACCCCTATCTTTCTTGTGAGGCGTTTGACGGTCCTGTAACCTCCTTCGCAGGCTAATATCTATCCCTCTTGTTACAGGTCTTCAGTGGACTCCAACTTTCATTGCAGGCTAACATCTATCTGTCTCATATCATGCCTTCATTGCAGGCCAACAGCTGTCTACTCTGGCCTCCTCCAATGGCCTCTTTGCAAAGCAGCATGTTGTCTGATACTAATCGACAACCTCTCACTGTGTTTCCGTGTCTGCCCTTTATGCATCATACATCTTAATAATTCAATTTGGGTGAAATGGCTCCATACAGCTCAGTGCGATAACTTAGATTTTCTTTTGCATTATGTTTCACTGTGTGCTTTTTTGATCTCTTGGATTCAGATTGGAATAATTCTCCACATGGTGAGAATTGGGTTCGTTGGTTTTCTCATATCTTCACATGGGCCCACGTTTAGTGAGGATGCTTCATATCAATCAATCAGTCAAGCAAATTTTATTTGTATAGACCATATTCACAAATCACAATTTGTCTCATAGGGCTCATATCTAATTACCAAAACTCTATGTAACTTACCTCAACAAATAAGTTATTAAGTTAGTTATGTTATTTAATTCCATTTGATATTGAAATGAATAACACTCCTATATATATATAGAGGCTTTTCACATTGAAAGACGTATTGAAAAGTTGTTTCTACGAGTGGATGAGCTGTATTTCATTAACACTTCAGGAGTCTTAAAGAGGAGGCAGAGAGAATCTCACAACTGCAATATCCAGCCAAAGCTTTCATTACTGGTTACCCAACAACACAACCCTGTATTTGATTTTTTTATTTGATCCCTTTAACCATAGAGCATGCCTTTTTTGATATGCTTCATTCAGGATCATAACTATATATCTTTTCTAACAAGCAGACATGGTGTATTTCCAGTGGCATCAGAAGAAAATATTTTGGCACACTCACGAACTTCACTTGTATTGAGTTGTTGCTGACAGATTTCTTTATCAGTTGTTTGCACAATCACAAAAATAAATAATAGGTTGATCACCGAAATCCGGTGCCTGATACATAACCGATACCTACCGTCCTGAATCACAGACTTCAGTGCCTCATATCGGTTCCTGAGTTATGTGCTGAAATATATCACCTGCTTAAAGGCAACACAAACCTTCCCTGCCTAAAAGAACCTAGAAATGAGTACATAAAGCTTGAAGTACTCAAAAATCATGGTCGAGGCGCTCTTTTTATAGCATTACAGTTTAAACATTTTTAGAAAATAAGGACAAAACCTCATCTACGGACAAGTTTTCTTTTTTTGGGGGCGGCTGTGGCTGAGGGGTAGCGCGGTTGAAGGTCGGCAGTTCGATCCCCAGTCTTCCCCATCTGCATGCCGAAGTGTCCTTGGGCAAGATGCTGAACCCTGAATTGCCCCTCATAGAACAAAAAAGTGCTGCTCATAGATGCACTGTGTGAATGTGTGTGTGAATGGGTGAATGTAAAACTGTACTGTAAAGAGCTTTGAGTGGTCATCAAGACTAGAAAAGCTCTATATAAATACAAAACCATTTACCATTCCCCACGTGTCTAGTTAACATTACACATAACTCTGGTGGCAAAACACTCCCTGCATGGCGCTGGCAGCATTTAACATTAGCCTACACTTAGTAGCTGCCCTAAACTCAAGTTGACATGACAGGATTCCCACACTGGGACATGCAGCAAATGTATCGTGTTTGACTGCATGCGTGACCCCATGTCAAGCACAGCAGCTGGCCCCGGCGGTGGGGAGACATTTAATGACGAGTATGGAGCTGGAGTATTTGCTATTTAGTGTTAAATTATTGTAGGTTAAACTTCATTTAGTAGGTGATTGAGTTACCTGCTTTGCACACATTATCTTTGTACACAGTTAATGTGTAAAATTCCAGCTTCTAATTTGTCTTAGCCAAATAAAAGAAGTTCTTCATATCAACCCAGGTTGTTTTTAAAGAAAAGCACAGTTTAGGCACCAGTCATGCACCTAATTCCCCATCAGGCCTCTGTGCTGCAACACTGAGCACCCAAAGTGGGCAGAGTTTAAGTTCCCTGGAGTTTGACTAACAGGATTTGAGGAACAGTAACAGTGACTGACATGCAAACAGCTGACATGTGCTGTTACTCAGTATTTTACAACACTTTATTTATAGTAGAATGTCAGGTAAAGTATACTGTGCACAGTGCTTATCAAAGTGGATAAAATGCACTCTGTAACTGGGCTAATTCATCCACAGTGAAACCTGATCAATTATTCATTTATTTGTTCCAGCCTTTCTCTTCAGAGAGAGGCTGATTACAGAGCAGTTCACCGTACAAACGCCACGGTCTGGCTTCTCCTCCAGATTTATGGCGATCTGTGTGCATTAGCCCTGACCACAGAGTCCTCATCACAATGTCCACAGTCCAGATTCTGATAACTCTCCCTGCATCACTGACGCAGCTCTCTGGAGCCTAACCACCTGATTGGCTGGCTGCTGCCACTGCTCAGTGTGAAGAGAGCCACCAAACTGACGGTACAAGTTCAAAACAGGTGATCTGAAAATTCACAAAATGGTGTCTATACAATTCAACGTAAAGAGTCTGCTGACTCATCAGTGGCCTGAGTCGGCCTGTTACAACAGCTACAATTAAATAACAGCAGCAATGATGCTTTATTCTATTTTCACTCTGCTGCCTTTCATTTAATAACTCATTGATGTAAAATGCTAAATCTTTATTTAAAAGTTAAATGTTGAAATCGAATATTTCCTATGTAATCATTGTTATAAATAGTATGGCCCTTATTATGGCAGCTTTTTTATCCCATGTTTGTCTTAATGGTCTTTCCTATTTCCACTGTCTTCATTCATTATTTTTTAATTTAACAATTGATCTGATGACTTTGTGTAACGTGAAAACAGTTGAATGACTCAACATGTGATTTAATGTCTTTAAGCGCAATGTATTCAGTTTCATGTGCTGCTTTCGCCTTCGCCTGGTTTACAGGAGCAGTAAGTTGTTTCCGGTGAAAAAGCTCTGATGAACCCACTCTGGGGATAAACCCTCCTCTTACAGGCTATCTATGGAGCCTTTTAGCCTCTTTTAACCCATTAGGCTGGGTGCAAGAAGCAGTCGGGCTAACAGATCCATTTACAAACTAGTATGGCAATCAGAGGGTGCAGACCAGGGCCCGACAGACCCCTTATGAAATCAGATTTTAACTGGATCTGCACCAAATTGCACACAATCATACTGTAAATATCAGTCCTCTAAATTTGCCTATTTTTTTCAATCAGATCTATGTGTAAGAAATTAAGGAAAACGTTGAAAAACAACTTATCTCACAATGTTGAAGAAAGAGAAAAAGATTATTCCTGGATCTGCAACAAAATCTGATGGCTTCTTGCCTGACCCATCCCACATCCGTCTACCAAGTTTCGTCGTTCCAATATTTTTTGTGTAATTTCTTTAGATTTATCATATTTACGACTTATCATATTTACTGAACTATATTTCAGGAGCTGTTGGATCCCCACTGCGTGCTGTAATATTATCTGATGTAATATCTCATTAACTGTTGCATGTAATTCAAACAAAATGATAATGCTCATATCTAATGTCTCCGCTGATAACTGAACTGATATGTTAAACCATTCCAACCCTTCAATTTTAAGAAAAGGAGCAAATATATTGATTTAAACTTGTGTGTGAATCCCTAGAGTTTTCCTGGGTGTTATCGTGTGATTTCTCTCTTGGCGTCCTGCCTCTCAGTACCTATCTATAGAGGGTCTAGAGCATTGTGCTGTATCACCTACCACTGGCACTGTGAGTCTGTTGGGCAAACACAGAGAGCCAGCAGTCCCTGGTGTTGTTTCAGAGGGGAAGTGTGGATGCTGCTGAGCGAGAGCCAGGGTCTTCTGTTGATCACAAGGCGTTTACACAGCAAACTCACAAACTGTCTGATATCACAACCATACCAACATGCCCTGGGACTGTGCTGCTACACAGTACATGTGATGTGAGTGGGACTACAGTGATCACAGACAACATTTTTTTTTTACCAGAAGTCGCAGCTGTGAAAATGTTTCCACCATCCATAAAACCGTGCCTCATGCACTGAGGCTGCAGCTCGAGATTTTGCATTCATCTCATATATATAAAATAGAGGACAACAATGTGTAGACTTTCAGAAGGAAGGCAAGCACAGTTCAAAATTCTGGCTTTGTCTTCTTTTTGACAGAAGACAAGAACAACGTAACAGAGTTTAGAACAATAACAAAGCTCTGTTTTGCTATAGAGGAGCTGCTGTTGCCATAAACGATAGTTACAAGAAACTCGCACAACACGTCTTCCTCAAAATTAAATTTTTTGTTCCACAAGCAGCAGCATTTCTCTTGGTAAGGTATGGTAAGTTTTTGTTTGACTTAAACTAAGAAACATCAGAATAACTATACATAGTACTGTATATAAGCAGCAGCAATTTACTTAAGTGTGTGTGTGTGTGTGTGTGTGTGTGTGTGTGTGTGTGTGTGTGTGTGTGTGTGTGTGTGTGTGTGTGTGTGTGTGTGTGTGTGCGTGCGTGCGTGTGTGTACAATGTCCTTGTATTTGAGTGTGGATCTGAGGAAGTCAAAACTGTTTTCTAATCTGATGTCTACATGCTGACACCAACATATGGGCCTAAATGGGTCAGCCACAGTGAGCGCTCTCATTTTTTTTTATCACTGAATGACATTGATACTGAAGCATATTCTGTTAGATGTCAGTGAAGAAGAGTTTTAGACATTCATTCTCAATGGACAGCACATACAATAATATCCTTGGGAAGTTAACACTGAATTATTACCTCCACCAAGGGGGTTATGATTTTTGTTCTGTTTTGTCTGTCTTCAGTCAGCAGTAAAAATAAAAAACTACTGGACAGATTACCACCAAGCTTGGTGGAAGAATGCCGAATCAGTCAGTTAAGATCCTGTGGATCCAGGAATTTTGTTTCCCTTTCTCTGCAGCGTTTCCAACACTCAATTCAATCTGTGACAGTGCTGAATGTGCACTCACATGTGTGTTATCACACACAACAGATACCGAATGACAGGTACAAAGACTAAAGAGTTCTCGTGTGAGAGAAAGAACTACACTGCATGCTACTTGCAGGAACACGAGCGAATGCAGCTGAAACAATGAGGTCTGACTATCTGTATGGATGGTAACAACTTTAAGGACGATGAGTGCATTAGCGAGCATGTTGTAAATAGTGCTGCACATAACAAAGTAATTTTTGGCATTCCTTAGACAGCTTGCAGGTTACAGTCTACAGTCTCATCTCTGAGGAGATAAACATTTGAAAACATCCGTGGTGGTAAAAGCACATCACACAAATATCAGAAGAATGTCAGTCATCATGTCAAAATGTGATTAAACTCAATATTAATCAATGTTCGCCCACTTGAAAGAAGTCAGAACGTCAGCCTATAAAACCACTTGTACAAAAGTTCATAAAACGTTTTTAAATATGATGAGCGGACCATGCACTTTGACTTCAAACAGGAAGTGGAGAGGGGTTAATTGCTCAATCTGTGTTAACCCACATATATTATATATAGTACTTTGTTTTGAGAGGAATTGACAATGCAGTAAATTCTTTAAAGATTTGTCTTGCTCCATTGTGTCGGATTTACAGTACTGGATGTGTGGAAAGTAACAATGATCTTTACATGGTGAGAAAGGAGTGTGATTCCTTTAAAAGATAAGCTGATAAGTTACAATGCAGTAACAGAACAAAACACAAAGTGAAGAGATCTATTATGTTATTAAGCAAAGCGTAGAAAAAAATGTGGTTCATGATGACACTGTGGCAGGACAAATTAGAACATGGCGAGCGGCCACAGTCTAGATAATTGATAGGAAACACTGCTTTGACATGGATAGGGCATTAGCCTTGGTGGAGGTGTGCACCTGGTGTTTGACTCCTCTGTGGTAAAAGTTTACCTCCAACCCCCGTAATACACATATCATGTAGGTTCATGGTTAAAAATACCACAAAAAAATGATGAACAGAATTACAGAGGAGCAGTGCATGGCTCATTGCCCAGTTATTGCCATAATGTTAATTCTGTCTGAATGTGGCTTCACATTAACTAACATCACACTCAGTGAAATACTGGACCGTCAACCTCTAAAAGGGTCAAAATCATTCAGCCAGGTTCAGCTCATTACACTGATCCTCAGTGTAATCTCTAGTGCTTTATTGTACTAAAACAAAATCTTATCTAGGTTTCAGAGACTTGAGTTTTCCTTCAGATAAAACAGCAACAAAACAACTTTTGACTCTATGACCTATTACATTAAATTAGAAAAATCCAAATTTTAAAACACTATAGACGTGGTCTCATTAGTAAGGCTCTAATCAGGGTGACCATGGATGCTGAGCCGCTGGTAACTTAGCGAGCTAACCCAGCAGGTCCCACCCCACAGTGCGGTCCTCAGGTCACAAGCTGCATTATTGACTGGGTCCACTGCGTAGTCAAATGTGTTTATCTGATCCTAAGGGACCCACGGAGACGCACTTTGGAAATGTACAACTTAACTGATGTGAGACTCTGCACATCCTGAACACTGCCTTGAAACACTTACAGGGATTTAACAAACCTAAATAGAATCACAGCAAGTCAATTGATTATGGATGAAACACGTCACTAAGAGTCTAACTTGCTTTCAAGATACATAACCAGCAGGTGTTCAAAAGAATTCTGTCATTTCTACTTAAAACTTATTCATAGCAAGCCATAAAATGATGAAATAAACTGATGGAATAGCCATTGGTGCCCAGGAACATTAGTCCATTTGATCCACATGAAAACGGGCCATGGGGCTCCTCAGCCAGAACCGCCACAATACTTCTCCTCCTCCAAATTCAAATGAGACAAAGATGCTGACTTGTGGCTTTCGGGGTCAGATGCTGGGAATTGGCCCAACACAAATGATTTCAGACAGATTTTAGGGGCAAGCCAGTCAAACACAGGCCAGTAGTTTTAATAAATTGTGTGTGAAAGAATAATTAATAATGCAGTATCTCTATATTTAACCTCTTCAACTGAATCAATCTTGAGCATTTTAACATTGTGGATTCCTAAAACAGATGCATCTTATTTCTGACGTGAGAAGTACACATGACATGTTTTTTTGATATCTGAAAAATATGACCATAAACAACCGACTAGTGTTGTCCTATAAGCTGTGTGTGGCAGGCTGTGATGTAGGGAGGAGCCACTGCAGACATCCAACAGCAGCTGCTTTGATCCAGTCAGCTATAAAGAGGAGTGCTGGAGTGAATCTATTCGCTCTGCGTTCAGATCAATACACTATTGATCTGGATGGGAGCACAGGGAGGCAGATATATGCTCTTATTAGCAACTCCCAACATCTTACTGGAACATGCTGGAGGTCGGACCTGGCCTACGGGACCTTAATCCAGGCTCTACGGTTTACACAGCCCACCACATGATCTGATTAGCAGCTCATGAAAAATGGCTCAGGCCCATGTCCTGAGAGCTAACACATACAGTATGTGTGTGCACTGGGATCAATTGATGGCAGGTTCAAAGTGGTAATGGTGATATATATATATAATAGGATTTCCCTAAACTACACACACTTTATCTTCAGCTCTTTCTGTGTAAAACAGTGGTGACACTAGCATCTGTTTTCTTAGGCTTAGTCATTGTGCACACCACAGTCATTTTTGATATTTGGAAACACTGACATGGCTAAAACGAATTCTGATCTGACGGAGAGGTTGTCCACGAGCCAATCGCAGGCCCATAGATTGTAACGGTGACTGCCCACTTTTAGAATGGCTCTAGTTCATTTTTCTAGATTTCAGCTTGACAAGCAAAATTTACTCATGTCATATGAAAATTGCTACAAATTGTTAAATACCTCAGTAGACAGCTAATGACAATGCTTGAAGTCTTGGACTTTTTTGTTGCTATTTTTCCTTTGTTGTTGTAATTGCAAACAGATAAGATCATGTTGTGTCAACCAGTTTCTAGCTGAGCTACAATGCAGTTTGACAAAGGTCTGATGTAAAATGTCGACTGTATTGTTCCATTATCACACAGGGAGAGGCAGAGGCACCAGTTAGTTCAGCCACCGTCGCCTCAGAACAATAAAATTGTTCTGTGTGAATGCTCACTCTCTACTTGTTACTTTGCCATGACTGTCACTCTCCCCTTCACCTGCCTTTCTTGGTATTTAAAAAAAAAGCCCTGGATAAAATAAAACATGAAACACATCATGCACTGAATATGGCCAATTCATGATGTAAGAAACAAATTGACTTTAAGTGTAAAGACATATTTACATTTCTGTTGAGTCTGGTTCAGACAACTTGCTACTTTATTAATTAGCGAATTTGACATATGTTGGTAGATGTGTAAACACAGCAGTAGCTGCTTTCTACTGTAACTGATCTTTATTTCAAGCTTGGCTAAACATGTACTAATTCCAGCACTCTAATGAAAACTAAACTTAAGAATGATATTGTTCCTATCAATCACATGAAAAGAACATGGATAAAGCACATAATTCCTAGAAAGGGAGAGATTGCTTTCACCCAGCTCTGCAGCTCTATCAACAAAAGCACTTTGTTGTCTTAAAGGCCGGGTGGGGGAATGTGTGGCCTCCATGCTGTATAAGGCATGTGAAACAGTTTTGAACCACCACATGAGGTAATTCATAAATACAAAAAAGCTACTCAAAAAAACTTTTTTCTGGGATAAAAGAAAATAAGAAAATGGTCTGGATGTGTCAGGTCACAGTAGAGGGTGAAGAAAAGTAGCTGTTAAATGCCATCCATCATCATGGTGACAGTCAATAAGTGAATAGTAGATGTTTCCAAGAGAAATTGTTTTTGGTTGAAGTAAAAAAAACAAGCCAGTGTGTCTCAATTGCAGGTAAGAGCTCATATCATCATTACAACTGGAAACCTGCATCTTAACCAGATGAGTTTCAAGGACAAATGCTCTTGGATAAAGTTATTTCCTGTGGGGTGGCTGTGGCTCAGGAGGTAAATGCATAAATGCAGTCGCTTTACCAAGTTTTGTGGTGAGTGAGCTAATAGCTAAGAAGCTGAAAACTCCTTCAGAATAAGAAGGAATGAAGGAGCCTTATTGGCTGGAAACTGGAAACACTAAAGGTAAGATTGTTACAAAGTATCAGTTTGTCTGATATGACAGAAGATACTGAAATAATGTTGAAATAATGATGAAACAACATGACAAAACAAATACAGACCAAATGGACAAGGCAAAAATAACCGTCTTTAAAAGTCGTGCATGGATAAAAACAAAAGTGAGGATTTGTTTGGGCAAGTTGTTTTGACTATAGACAGCTGTAATTATCATCATCACAACCATCTGACATCAGATGCCTCGACAAAGAGAAGCAGCCCAGCCCTTGCATCAGGAGGTAAATGCGTTCAGTCATTTAGTGCGGCTCCCCAAGGATGTTATAACAACTGAAATGGCCCTTGATAGGAAAAAGGTTCCCCACCCTGCTTAGACCTGGAAATGTATGGTTTGGTTGAATCCCCATTTCCAGCAACAACTTTTCCTCAGGAGCTGGTGGAGACCAAATCAGAGCGTGGACACAAACATGATTGCACATGAATGTACCAATGTACAACTCCTGAAGATACCTTGACCTGGATGACTGAGAATCTTCACAGGGATGTCTGCTGCATGGATGGGGATGAGCCAGTATCAGTGATATCTAACAGATGAGCTCTTGTTGTAGTTTCAGCACTTGCAGAGCCAACACATCTTTTTATTTAACTATAAGGAAACATGCAAATGTCCACAGACTCACGACTGATATTTAAATCCTGTCCAGATGAACTGGATGCTGATAATCAGTGACTCATTGCTAATGGCTAATTACTATGGGTTTCTACACAGCACATCCTGCAGGAAATGGGCATCGTCACAGAGAAGTGATTTATTTTCATGGGTGTGTGTATACATGTTGGAGGGCACCTGACTGCATGTGTAATTCTGTCCAACTGCATCCTCTCTATATGATTGATGCAATGTCTACCTTGACAATATGGCTCAACCTGTCAGTGTAGCGTGACACTAAGATTTGCAGAATGCTTCTGCAGAGCCGTCTAACCACCATGTGGCCCTTCAATTATGGTTATCATGTCATCCTGCTCAGCTTCAATTCAATCATGCCAGCTAGAGCCGCTCCCATCCACACACACACACACACACACACACACACACACACACACACACACACACACACACACACACACACACACTACTCAGCACTCTCAGATCAGACATAATGCACAAACACACAACTTCACTTTCACTGTTCGAATATGCTAAGAGGTTGTTTTTTCATCAGCTTTTACTATAAATCTCACATGTACTATGTCAGGCACATGCAAGGGTTTTTAATTTCTGATCAAACATTTGCACTTTGGTTTAAACAAACATTCAAACTCAAATTACCTACATGATCTCAAAATGTACTGTATGGTCTTTTAGCACAATTTGCTTATCAGCAAATGAATACATAAAAATAGAGGTGGACAGCAATGTTGAAATTATTACCAACCATTTTTTATTCTACACTATAAATGGCTGAAACACCACCAAGGGTGTGGCTGTTTGCTAACTGGGTAATAAGCAGATGCTTCCCATATACGGATTCAAAAAGCTGGGACAACAACGGCTGCTATTTTTTGTGAATGAGACGTGGCTTTGTGCTCAGATGCACAACAGAGGAGATTTGAGAAAAGCTCAGCATTATGCAAATATCCTCTGAGGCTGTGTGAGTGACAGCCAAGTGAGAGCCAATCAGGATCAAGTTGATTCCATTTTTTTTTTTTACTGCTTCAGTCCAATTCTCTACCAGCTAATAATGCTTATTTGGGGTTTAGGTATAACTTAAGCAAATTTCAAAATGTTAGAAATCTTTCAAGTCTGTTCAAATCAGGTCATAATAAAATGCCGCCTCATCAATAGTGCAGTTTTAGGAGACTTTTTTCACTGGTGGATGAATCCACATTTGGTGCTATGTTGAATATTTATGGCAGCAGTGTGGAGTAAATGGGATTAAGGGCTTGTCAACACTACTTCTGCAGATATTTTTTTGAATGGATGTTTTTCCTCTCCATTCAAAAAAAAACTGTTCACATAACCTTTGTTTTACAGAATATCTCAGCCCAGAAGGAAACTAAAATGAATCCAAACATCCAAACAAGCCTGCCAGGCCAGTAGGTGGAGATTTAGTCACCATTAACAATCTATCAAATACCAGAGAAGAACACTGTGGTACCGTTGGATGAGGCAGACGCCTACAAATGCCGGTAATGTGCTGCAGTAATGCTAACTTTACCTGCAAACTTGTAATTAGACGTAGCAGTGCTAGATATAAGTATATACAGATATAAGTATGTAGAGTACCACCAGTTTTATGCTTTTTAGTGTTTTGAGAATTCTGCATTCAAATGTAAAAAAATAAATGGACTCGAACAAGTTCACACTAGTGACATGAATAGTGGGGAAAAGGTGGGAAAACAAAACATTATGGTTTGCTTTGGCACATATGTGACACGAAGAGAAAAGAGTATTGAACATATAAAAAACACTGGTGTGGTAGGATGAACCCCTAAGGATGCATCTCTGTATCATTTCCAGCAAGACCAGACTAATTCCGGTGGAGGGCATTTATTATGATTTCCACCGACTGCTTACCCATCTTAGGAATTGCAGCTCAGTGACTTCCAGTGGGAGGGGCCAGGGCGTTGATGAGAGGTTGGGGAATTGGCAGAGGCTCTGTTTACTGCAGTGAGGTTCCTGACACAAACCCCAATAGATGGGCCAAATAAATCTCTGTGTCATTATGTAGGAGAGGCCGGACCATCCCCTGGTGGAACGCGCAAGTGCCCAGGGACTTTCTACTGCGTAACAGCATCCTCCATCCCTGCCCCCGCCCTTCCCCACCAACCCCCAACCCTCCAGCCCCCTCTCCTCTCCATCCCCCACAACAACAGCACTATTCCCGCACTCGCTTTCTCATCCGGTACCAAGGGATTCTCTCTGTTTACTCCACAGACAATCAGTGATGACAGAATGAAACTGGTCCAGCAGCATTATTTGAGCTCATGGACCATTTCTAAAGCATCAACCATTAACATACAGGACATGGATGATGTGAGCAGTACAATCATGTGCTGACAGGATCAAAGTGAACATTACACCGGTTCGATAAGCCCACAATGATCCTCTGTGAACATTTTAGAGCCATGTCAGTTTGACATAGTGCAGAAATAATGATCCACTCAATTGGTTAAATATTTATCAACAACAATTTTGACCGTACTCATAAGAAATACTGAGCCTTTGCTGGTTCCAGTTGGTTAGAAAGTATCGTAGTTTGGGCTCTTGTAACTTGTCACAGTTTACCATTTAAAAAATAAAACCATTCATTGATTAATCCAGGAAAAAAAAATAATAATAATAGCAGCAATTGCATTCCCATCTACCTGGGCAACAGTGATGCATAGCAGCATCCCCCAACAATAAGAACTCTAAAGCTTCAGGACAATTAAATGACTGGTGTCTTTCAAGACTGGAGCCAAAGTGTGGGAACCACTCTTTGCTGATTTCATACTCTAGTTTCAATCCCATGAATGCACAATACAAAATTAAGAAGGCTATACAGATTATGTATTGCAATTCCTTTTTTTGGTGATTTTGGAAGAAAATAAATATAACCCCTGCAATACACAGGCAGTCCCCGTTCTTTTCTACTTTTAAATTCATGATATACAAAGTATATAAAGTGTATCCCATTGACTATAACAAATAAGGTGTAGCAGCACTGCGGTGATGAGGGGCCTGTTCTACAAAGCAAGCTCAACATACCCAGAATTTAATTTCATCAACCTACATTGACCGTCTATAACCTGTACTGCAGCTGGTTATCAGCTGGCTCACCACGGGTTTTCATATTTAGCTACGGGCTTGTACATGTGAGAGAGGCGGAGTCGTTTACAACTACATTATGAAAACAAATACTGATACCTGCATGTTAATTCAGACATAGTGACATCCAAAAGTGACATTTTACAAAGTCAAATGTAAATAAGAATTACTATGAGTTCAGTTCCAGTTCCACTGTTGAACAGATATTGTAATTCAGTAATTCTGTCGGGAATCTAAAAATATGTTGAATTCAAATAAAATGACAATATATATTAGCCTATGTTTAACGTTACTTTGATTAACTATCCCTCTCTTTGTCTGAAGCTGTGTTTTAAAACCTGAATGGACCCATGACAAGTCAGGAACAGTAAAACCATTAAAAATATCTTCTCCTCTTTATATTTCTCATTTTACATTACACTTTTTGTCCCTGTCAGGATTCTGTAGAATGATGTCTCCAGTGATCTGATTGGTCAGTAGCTATTGATCCAAGGTGATTTACGAAGAGGTGCACCAGTGACCTGAACCTTAAAACCCAGACTTAAACCTGAAGTTACCCCAATTACCACAGATCCTGCTTCATAGTACAGGCACCTGGTGTGTTACAGTGTCTGAGCCTCTGAGAGACATCACTGCTGGGAAATGGGTGAAAATTGAAAATTGACCACCTTAGTGTAGGATCGAGCAGAGGTTTCACAGGAAGGGTGCTACATGCTCTTACATGCACACGATCCCAAACCAAAAACAAAGAAGAAAGAAACTCAGATCACAACACACACAAGGATACATGAATAGGCCTATGAAAATCACAAATGGATGGAAATCCCTCCTCCTGCCAATCAAAGTCATAGAAGTACAAATGCAAACTCCACCAAACCAATCTCAACATACACAGTTCAACTGTAAGAAAAACTGAACTTTTTTCTTTGCTGTGCTTGAAGGTCATGTGGCAGCATTTTAGAGCTATATCTGATAACAAAAGGCTGGCAACCCCCTGTGCAGAGCTCCAGTGTTTTTGCTTCATGGTCCACATTTGTGCTAGAGTACATGTGATGTAGGAGGCAGAGTTGTTCTCCTGTCCTTTATCACTCCTAAGTCACAGCATGTATCAGTTGTTCTACAGTTTTGCTGAAACATATTAACACTAAATAATGAAGTGATAGAAGCATCAGTCGTTAATCACATTGTTTAAAATACCCTCAGACACAGTGGGTCAGTTTCTTAGACGTTAAGAAAGCAGCTCTTTGTGCCTCCGCCTACTGAAAATTCTGAATAACTGTAAATTAAATGTTAAATGTGTTATTGATGTGTAAATTTGGTAATGGAGCACCAGAAAAAAAAATATTTATCTGAAATTGTGTGTGTACAGTGACTTCCCTTTGTTCTTCTGCACATCATCTGTTGACATTACCACCTTAAGACTCAATTAATTCAGAGGAGAAGAAAACAGAAAACACCCTGCCATCTGGAACAGCTTGGCTCTACTGATCATTAGAAATGTAACAGAGAGAGAGAGAGAGAGAGAGAGAGAGAGAGAGAGAGAGAGAGAGAGAGAGAGAGAGTGAGCGAGCAGAGCAGAGCCCAGCCCCCCCCCCCTCACTCGTCATTAATCGTTGCTGCCCATCAGCTCTGTCACTTAGGAGCTGTATAAGCCATTAGGCCAGTGCTACTCACCCTGTTAGGACCACCACAAAGTCCATTACATTCCAGCCATTACGTAGGTAGGAGCCTTTGTGAAAGGCAAAGCCCAGGGCGATGATCTTGATACCAGCCTCAAAACAAAATATTCCAATAAAGTAGGGCTCAGTGTCGTCCTGTGAGAAGAGAAGAACACCGTGAGAAGGATTCATTAAACCACACAATTCCATCTGGCTGTGTCAATAAAATCAAATGTTGGCCCATCAATGTCATCCACCTCTAATACAATATTATTTCCTCAATTGTTTCAGTGTATCACGCTGTAACTCTGAAGATGTGATGGCTCCGATTTTTTTTTTTCCTGTGCATTTTGGGAGCGTTTCACTCACTCCATTGGACTTCAATGTGTCTATTTTCAATTGGGCGATTCCAATATTATTTGATGTCAAATTTTAAATTTGTCTCTTCAGGCGTTTTTTTGACATGAACTCCACACTTTCTCCACAGTTTGCCTTTCACGCACGAACAACACAGCAGGAGATTCTGCGCTCAGACATGGTCACAGGAGCGTTCAGGTGAGGGGAGGAGATCACATGTTCTTCTTTATAGCACATCAACACCGGCGTCAGCCCTTTCCCCAAAAGCTCTATTCACATCTGTATATATTTCTTTCACATGTATGACACCTGTTTTTCATCCAGACATATTTGTATTCTTTAAATTCTTTGTTACACTGTCACGTGTTAGAAATGTCATCAACAGCCCACTCACTTGTGGTGATCCTGAGGAGGATTTCCTGCTGAGCTCATTACATTTTACTTTAATTGATTAGTTCAATTTGTAAAATATTTAAAACTCAAATCATTAAATACGTTTTGACACATTGTGTTTGGTGTATGGTTAGAATTTTCTGAGGGGGTCCATTGGGGGATCTTGTATGTACTTCTAATGTCCTGGCTACGGCCCTGCCCTGTAACTGCTCAGTAGTAATCAAGATGCTTTTTTTGTTAAGAAATTAGTCAATTCAAACACACACTGATGGGACACAACATGAAAGCCAGTTTCCTGTTTTAATGTTGTGGCTGATTATACCAATTTAGTTTATTTCAGAGAGTCTGGGCAGAAAAGAAAGGCATACCCAATTCTTTCACAAATTGGATCCAAACCACATTTGGAGGTGGACTTGGAGGCTGAAACTCGTTTCCAATCAGATCTCAACACATGTCCAGATGCTCAAATTGGATCTCTAGTGTCGTCTGAGTCACTCGCACAGCGACACACAACAACAACGTTGCAGACGTCTATGGAGCTTTTTCCTATCGTTATTGAAGAGCGTGGTCTTTCAGTTTGAGCCCATGACTTGTTGAATTCATGTTCAGATTGTGTATTACTTTTCATCAAACCCCTGCCCTTGCACTCAAATAACCTGCTGAATACCAGCGACTACACAACCTAGCCCCTTGCAATTGCTAACGCAGTTCTCTTTTCAGTTCTTTTAGAGGCGTTCACATCAATCATATCAGTATCACTCTGCTGCATATGGACATTTGAAATGTTTCCAGTGTTACACCAGCCACTGTGTTTTGATTTAGTTTGGTTTTGGCTTTAAACAATGTTTTTAGCGTGTAAGGAGTAAACATACTAGTAAACACAACAGATCTGAAACAAATAATCCATTTCCTGTTGATTCAGTTGATAGTAAATGAACTAGCTAGTATTTTGGTGATCAATAAATCACCTTAGTCATTCTAGAAGCTCAAAGGACAAGCATTCAATGGTTCCAGCTGTTCAAATGTTTGGATTCCTGCTTAAATGTGACAACTGTCTCAGAAACATTGAGCTTTTTTAATTGTCAAATTGATTTATAGAGAAAATAAATAGCTGAGAAATCAATAATGAGAATAACTGTTAGAACCCCAGCCCCCTGACAAGATTTAAGACCTAATAAATTGTCTCAAATGTTTACTGGGGCGGGGAAATAGCTGGGTGAGACTGTAAAACTGTATAAGAGAGAGGACTGTGTCATTGATAACAAATCTGATCACTTCATGTCTTCATGAACTCTACACTGTATCTGTGAGACAGAGTGTGGGCAGATCACAGAATGGATCAATGAAAACTGGCAGCTGGGGAGGGGGCTCAGGAGTGACATCTGACTCTTGAAAGAGCCCTGCCCCTGCCTCTGCCAGATCTTTGTTTGTACAGGAAGACTAACTGCACTCCCTTCTTTAATGGGAAGACTTAACGAGAGAGCCGGTGCGGGGGAAGGGCACGGCGGGGGTAGCCGGACGTAACGATACACAGTTGGGATCAACGGAAGCTCTAGAGGGTTCTGCTTAACCTACAGCGCTGACAAAGGACTCTGTCCCCTGCATTACATTCAAAACATTTGTTGAGGTATTCATGAAAATACTGTCGCCCGACTTCCATAGAAACATTTAGTATTTTCTTTGGAGGTGAAAATGTTCAAATCCAGTAACAAGTGGACTGGAAACGGAGGAGAGACTGGATTAAGCAGAGCAGAAGTCTGTGACTTCGCTGCAGCTGAAAACAACCAGACCACCACATCTCTTTGAGCTGCCAGTTCGAAGATGAATTCACTTACAAAGAGGCACCAAAGACATTCACTTTACAAAGCAAAAATAACAGAGCAAAGCATCACTGTGACTGCGTGTTTCTATCTTTTCCACTGTATGAGACATGAGGAGCTGTACAGCAGGAGATAAGAAGTGGTCATGTGGCTACTTACCAAGCGCTCTGACATCGGTGTTTTGTCTGAGGCCGGTAGGTGTTGCTCCAAAGCCAGCACAATGCAGTTTGCTATGATGGTGGCCAGGATCATGTACTCAAATGGAGTAAGAGGGTTAAGGAACTTTAGAGGATTCACATTCACAGGTTGCCACACAGGCAAACACAAAAACACAACATTGAATTAATTACATAAAATACACAACACAATAAAAAGCAACGAAAACCCAAACAAAAAAATTGTTAGAACTTTCTTCTGCACCTGATCTGTGGCGTGGTGCTTGTTTGTGTATCTTTCTTACAAAAGACCTAACAGGGGTCGTCCTGACATTTTACAGCAGTCACTCTTTTTTGCCTTGCTCATGCATCAATGGTAAATGTCAGCTTATTATAATCAAAAGAAAATGGCTTCTTTCTGTCATGCCAGAAGAAATTCATACAAAAAGAGTCAACAGACTCAACAGACAGTAGAGAGTACTTGCAGCTGTGGCTCAGGGGGTAGAGCGGGTTCTCGGGTTGTAATGTGGCTGTAGCAAACCAAAGCTTGACTCATGGCCAGTTATATATAGGGGTTGAGAACTGAAATCCAATCAGGCATTGATTCCAACATGGCCACTCACTACCCGTCCGAATTACAATGCAGATTTCAGTGTACGAGCTATGTACTGAAATAGTTGCTCTGCTTACAGGCAACACAAACCTCACAGCATAGGTCTCATTAACATAACATTGAACTCTGATGGCCACACGCTCTACATGGCTCTGACAGCACATGACCTGCCTACAGTCAGCTACCTCAGGCACGAGTTGAAACGCCAACAAAATGTCCAAAGCTAAACGGTTGAAAGTTTGGCTGTATTTCACAAGAAAGGACTCGGACACCGCTATGTGCAGCAAATGTTCGAAAACAATTCCGTGTAAAGGGAGGAACACGACTAACTTGCTGAAGCACCTGGCGATGTACGGGATACATTCGAAAGTAGCGGGATGCTCCGCGTCTCACTGGTTGTGTTCGACTGGTTGTGCGACCCCATGTCAAGAACATCAGCCGACAGTGTGGGCAGCCCTTTTTTAAGTATTGGAAAGAACACACCCAACACTGGTTATATAACAATAAAATATGCTGATGTCTTGTAACGCTAACTGCTCAAACAGTACGACATTAAGATTGTTACATAGAAGTCAGTTTGAGGTTTCCTCCAAAGCCACAGATGACATCACAAAGCTGCTTTCATTCTCAGTAGTAGTTCTCATGACACAGAACAGAGCTCAATGTGCCCCTTTAACCCCCGTGTCCACAAACTAGATGTGTTTACTGTATATTTTGTATGCAGGCTTTTCATTATTCATGCAGACAAGTTCCAACATGGTCCTTTTCCCTGTTGAACTACGACAATCACCCTTCTGCCACAGTCAAAAACCTGTTGGGATCCTCGTCAATACGCAACATCTTTGCAGCACTGAGTAGGCTGGGGGGAGAGTTTCAAGTTACATCGGGAAATTATACAGAGATTTGTACAGCTTATTGGGCATCTCTCTTCCCTGCAGTGCACTGCTGCTGGGTCATTAGCACCACCACTCCAACATCCCCTCTGGACCGCCCCAGCTCGGCCAGGAGGAGGGCCAGCCAATGGACTCCAGCTGCTGGGGGCCACAATAGATCATCCGGCAGCGCTGCCATGATTGCTCTGCTTTAGGACACAGGGCTCAGAAATGCAGCGTGACATCAAAGCATGATAGATGTTTGCTCAGCACCAAGGGTAATCACCCAGAGACTTCAGCAATGGAGGCTATCACACAACATAATGTGAAATAATTGCAACACCTATAACACTCATTACCATACGAGGTATTTACCATTGACTTTTCTTTAAAAACCTTATCAAAATCCACACCAGTGAGAAGTTACTCTGTTGCTGAGTCAATGCACAGAACTCAACAGGTGGCGTCCGCGCTCAAACAAGCATTCACTGCAGAATGAATCAATAAAAATGCACCTGCAGCCAATTCCAAATGCATCCTGCTGCATTGTATTGCTCTGGCTTGTTTGTTTGTTCGTCACACCCATACAGACTGCCACCAGCTCCATGCTGAGGCCAGGCTGCGGCTCGCAGGAAGTTCGGCACTCTGGACAGCACCATCTGCACACTTACACCAGCTCCACAGGGAAATGTCAGCGAGACAACGGCCGTCCAAGTAAACCTCCATAGGGGTGTTCCCAAATCTATACATCAACTCTATAGAGCTCTACTGAATTCATGAATACAGCAGTGGGCATGATCTGACCAGGTTCCCTCAGCACATAGGGACAAACAACAGAAAGCTTCTCTGTCTCCGAGTCAAATTCCTTATCAAGTGAGTCAAGAGGATATATATATCATATAAATCAAGAGCATATAAAACTCATCTAATAGGATACTTGGCATAAAAGTAACTTAATAACTTTAGCGAAACATGAGTCAAAATACTAGCAACATGTTATGCTGTTCTGCTTTTTGGTAGTTACTGTTCTGTTAAAGTTTGGCTCTGTAAGGTTCCTTAAACATAAAGTAAAGGGCGTGGGATCTCTCTCTGAACTAACATCTGATGGGATGACCCAGTGTGTAGCACCAGGTCCTGGCTCACACTGCAGCCCTTCCCTCTGCTGAAAGCTGCAGAGTAAAACAGTAAAGAACCAACTGTGGGAGTTTGAACATGTAGTAATATAAACAACTCTTTGCTTTTGGTATACAAGTAGTATACACGCATAATGAGAGGCTGCATCCTCTCAGAAAGGTTTAGGTAGTGTATCATATTGTATCTCGTGCCGGTGAGCACGGAACCTCAGACTGGAAGGATATGGCCATTCTGTGATCTTTTTGGCATATTTCCGTATGATGTTGTCCTCGCTGAAGATGAACAGGGGGCGGTTGACAGTGAGGCAGTTCTGTTTGACTGGGATGGGGTTGTAAATGGCCATTGTCCTGGCTCTCTGGGCCATCGTCTGCTTGTACACCCTCGGGCCCCCCGGAGGCCCTGGCGGCCGGCTGGCCCCTCTGGCCGGGCCCGCGGGACAGCTGCCTCCATAGCGGCTGGACAGTACGTCTTCGAAGCGAGCCATTGTGGGATAGCGCGGGTGTTGCTGGAGAAACCAAAACTGACAGCAGAAAAGAAATGGATAAGAAGCATCACAGCACACACGGTCGTCCTTTCGCTCAGGGTCCTTTAGGTGCTGTGGGTCCTTTAGGTGCTGTGGGTCCTTTAGGTGCTGTGGGTCCTTTAGGTGCTGTTGGTTATTTAGGTGCTGTGGGTCCTTTAGGTGCTGTGGGTCCTTTAGGTGCTGTGGGTCGTGGCAGAGCACAAGAGTCATACATCCACACGCACCGCAGCAGAGGGGGGCTGTGTGTCCTCAGTGTCCGGCTGTTCTCTCCTCCACCCCGCTGCCTCCCGTGCTCTCACTGCCCCTCTCATCAAACTTTACATGACCAGCTTCCACCATGCATCCCCGGTCATGGGTGTTCCTTCCTCGGCTGACTGCCCTCACACACACACACTCACTCACACACACTCACACACACTCACACAGGCGTCAGCTCTACAAGTCCATGCCACAGGATGCGCCTTCCACCAAACCCCGAGTCAGAAACTGACACTTTAACGCGCCACAGAAAATGACTGCGAACCGTCACAGAGAGGAGTTAACCGAGATGTTCCTCCAGAAAACATCCGCGGGCGACATCGTCCCTGTCCCTGTCCCCGGTGAAGACTCGTCTCCGTCGCGGGCTCAGCGCTGAAGTCTCCCTCCTCGACCCGCCGCGTGTTTACAGGTGAGACCGAGTCAACCCTCCGCCGCCGCCGGTTCCTCTCCAGCCGAGAACCGAGGAGAAATCTGAGCCGAGCGCTGAGCTTCCGTGAACTCTCCGCTGACGTGCGTGAGGAGAAGACGCCACTTTCATCATGCACAGCCCCCCCCCCCCTCCACGTGACCGCGAAGACGCCAGCCAGTGGCTCCACCTGGCCCGGCCCTGTCTCCATAGCAACAGGGAGGATGGAGGAGAGTTGCTCCTCAGCATCACGAAGTTTCTATATGTCATCACTTCTACATCTGACTTGAAATATCTATGGAGGTGAAGTATGAGTATCACCACTTCCTGTTTTTACTGAGTGTTGTTCTTTTTATTTCTCTGTGCTCTATTAAGCCCTTGACTTGTTTGTGTGTGTGTGTGTGTGTGTTTGTGTGTGTGCTGGGGAGGGGGGGGGCATTGTATTTATGTGAAGCACTTTGTGTTAGATTTTATTGTTGTTATTATAGCTATTATTAAATTAATAATTGAATGCCATATATATGGCATCGGTTATTCTTATTATATTCATTATAGTAACCAATCTACCAGAGCTTAATATGACAGTTACACCAATAGTAAATGGTCTGTATTTATAAAGCACCTTTCTAATCTTGATGACCACTTAAAGTGCTTTACAATACAGTTTTACATTCACCCATTCACACTCACATTCATACAGTGCATCTATGTGCAGCACTTTTCTATGAGAAGGGGCCAATTGGGGTTCAGTATCTGGACGAACCGAACCACCGACCTGCTGGTTAGAGGATGACCGCTGTTACCCCTGAGCCACAGCCGCCCCGGCCACAAGTAATAATAATAATAATAATAATAATTTTGTTTTTTTTAAATAATATTTATAAATCACCTTTGATACATAAAATGCAACTCAAAGTCTAAATAAAATAGATACATTTAATTAAAAGCAAGATGGTAGAAAAAGGGGGGCCCAAGTATTCCTGGTCTCTCTCTCTCTTCTGTCCCCTCTTTTCCACTCACCTCTCTTTGTCCCACAGTCACAAAGTGTTTGCTCATGGTGGGAACTGTTGGTTTCTTTATATTATTAAGGTATTTACCTTAACATGTTAAGTGCCTTGAGGTAATGTATGTTACTATACCATTAAAACGGAATTAATTTGAAATGTGTTTGTATGAACAGTGCTATATAAATGATGTCTGGTTGATTGCTTGACGTGGTCCCACACCCAATAGAATCTCTACATGCACAATTCTGCAGATACACCAGACATGTGATTTCAGTATGTGGTTGAAAACATATTTTGTGGTTGTCATTCATTTCCATTGCTTCAAAGCTCGACTAAGAAACCAACACTAATCAGTCACAACATGAAAAACCTCACCTGTTTTAAACTGGTGGATTAATCCCATCTCGTGTCAAATTATTTAGTTGATAATAAGTTTGTTAACTTAAGACCACAAACCTTTAATAAGCCTTTATTACCATTATCAGCCACATTAAAACATGTAGCAGAACTTACTTTTGTGGCTGATTGGTGTATATCTTTGCTGTTGATATTAAAATGGTAAATGATCTGTATTTAAATATTGCTTTTCAGGGTTCAGTGTCTTGGCCAAGTACACTTCTGCACACAGAATCCAGGAGACTGGAATCATACTGCCAAACCTCTGGTAAGTGGATGACCCGCTCTACCTCCTGAGCCACAACAGGAAACATTTATAAAACTGAGAATTGTTTTATTTTTAACCACATGAAAACAGGTTTAAATTACAGCTGCTTACATTCGGTCCTCAGTATTGTTTGAGAAGATGAAAATTAGATGATCTGAAAATAGGACAAAATCACCTCCCTGATCTGTGTCTTGTGTCTGAAAAGATGTATTTGGAAGAAACCATTCATATTATGAAATGTAAGGAGCTGGGTTTTCTGCAGTAACACCTCACTGAACCTGCAAGGGTCTTCATGAAAAAAGATCATGTAGTAACAGTGAATAAACAAATGATTAATTGCTTTTCTATTTACTGTGTTTCA
This sequence comes from Hippoglossus hippoglossus, assembly GCF_009819705.1. Lineage (NCBI taxonomy): Eukaryota > Metazoa > Chordata > Actinopteri > Pleuronectiformes > Pleuronectidae > Hippoglossus > Hippoglossus hippoglossus. The sequence continues at coordinate 27,087,701 of NC_047159.1, forward strand.
TGAATGGACGGTGAATCCATGTGTGTGACAACATGTCTGTGACCGTGTGCAATCTCTACAATGTTCAAAGGATCAGTGCTGACATGCAGAGGTGAGCATTCTCCAGGCCAACATCTTGGCAGGAACCTGTCTCAGTACTCTGCTGTCCTCACGAGGTCCAGGCCGAGCTCAGGGCCACAGACTCCAGCAGTTCTCAGTAAAATGAGGTTCACTTTAGTTTGTTTGACAAGAGGAACAAAGACTGCAATGGCACATTTGTCTGTTCATCTCTTCTATCTCAGCAGCTCCAGTGAAGACAACTCACCTGTTTTGTACCGAGTCTGTGATTTCCCAAAAAAATTATTTACATTTTTAAGGTTGTTTCAGTGTCGTTTGTGCAATTTTTAGATACTGAACCATCCCTGTCTTCGTATTTGTTGTACTTTTGGTCCGGCTCCGTTTCTCCTGATTTGTGGCCATGTGCTCTAATAAAGATTAACATTAATACTTAACACAACAGTGTTCTTCAAACTTTGTGTTTGTCTATTTACTCAATGTGACAATACCCTTGTGCACAAACTCGACCCCATTAAACAACACTGAGATGAAGTGGCTCACATTGGGGTTGGTCCTCCCTGATGCTTTAGTGTCTCAGTGAGAGCAAGAAGGAAAGATGTGTCTGAGCGACTCCATAAAAAAAAAAGAAGCATGACAAAATATGGTTTTAAAAGGTTTTTAATTACTAAGTAGACAAGTAGTAAAAGGTTCATAGGAAGGATCAAACTACCAAAAACATTATCTCACTGCAGTAATTCTCAAATACAACTTGTAACAGTATTAAAGAAAAAGTCAGTGACTGTTACAATCTTTAACCTGATCATTGGCTCTTTAAAACTAGCTGGACCTTCTCTCATATACAGTATTTCTGGCTGGTGGCAGGCAGCAGTCTTCATAGAAATAAGTTGCATCCTGGTTCTCACCCAAGTGTCACTCTTGTGTTGTATCTGGCTCAGAGGGCATTGTTTCTGACATTAGACAGGGCCCAGTGGCAGAATGTGTTCAGGCAGAAAGAGAGATCAGTGATCTTCAGTGAGTGCGTGTCTGTAGTGACACTTGACAGAACCACACTGACAGCTGAAGTACTTGCTCTTTACCCTCCAGTAGTGATCACCATAGTCAAACCTGGTGAGAAGGAGACACCAGTCAATCAGATTATCTTCATTTTGACATTTTTACTTCAAAGTTCTTGCCTGAACAGGAAGAGGAAGACAGAAGAGAGAGCTGGGCGTCACTCACCCAATCTGGTCTCCAGCTTTGATGGGCCTACTCGAGAAGAAGGCTATCCTGGGAAAGCGTAGATCCTGGTGCATGGTGAACACCCTCACAGCCAGCAGGTTGGGCTCACACAGATGGTTGATGAAGCGGCCGATGTTGCCAAAAAGTCTTGAATCGATACAGTGTACATCTCCCACCTGCACACGAGGAGAAGCACAAAGAGTCAGACTTCAAGCTGAAGCAGGAAGTGGGTCTGAAAACAGCTGGGTCCTTTATTATTGTCTACCTAAACAGAAGTTTGACTGCTCTGTCGTTTGTTTCCAACCTGTTTGTCTGACTGCTCGTGTTTCTTCTTGTGAGGCTCCACAGTTAATTGAGTGAGTACATTAGAATTACTCATGGAAAAGATGAACAAATCTCCCAAACTCTAGATCTAACCTGGCCTGATTTTTTTAATTTGTACCGACAGAAGGGGTCCTCAGTGGGACACAATGGGAACAATATGGAATGATTATGTTATGTTTCTATTTTAATACAATTTCTTTGGTCTCCTTTTATCCCAACTGTCCCAATGATTGTAGATGATGACAGTCACATCCTCATTCTTCATCGAGTGGGAATAACGAGGCAAAATGGACAAATACGCAGGCTGAAGTTTCACATGTTTGTTAAAGATACTTCAGGAGAACAAATGGCTACCGAGAACTCAAACCTCAGTAATTACGTCAGCGACTAGTCCAACCATCATCAAAACAACCACAGTCTGGAAAACCATGATGACAACACTGATCAGTGTGTTGATGAGCAGCTCTGCAGCGCCACCTCTTGACCAAACACAAGAGCACACACACTCCAGGTGTTTGCCGTTTTCGTGAAATGTCTACCATCTACAGTAGTTTCAGTTAATATTCAGACCACGTCAGCACTTTAATAGTAAAATGTGTCGTAGATTTAATTCTAGATGGAAAAAAATTCCATTTTCCCTCTTCAATATACACTCTATAACTCCTAATGACTAAGTGAGACATGCTTTAGGAAATCAATTAAAATGTAAAAACTAAAATCTCTTAGAAAAGTATTCAGAGTATCATTTCAGTACTTAACAGAAGCTCCTTTTTCTATTATTTTGTGGAAGCTTCCAGTCTTCTTTACACATCTGGTTTTGAGCAGTTTATTTCAGTCTTCCTGACAGATTCTCTCTCACTCAGTCAGACTGGATGAAAATAGTCTGTGAGCTGCATCTTCAGGTCTCGGCACAGATGTTCTATGTGGTTGGACACTCATGGACAGTCAGAGACTTGTCCTGAAGACACTGCACTGTTTGTCAAGTCATTGTCGTACTAAATGGTGAACCTTCTCCTCGGTCTGGAGCAGGTTTTCTTAAAGGACCTTAAAGGGTTCTAGGTCACCTCCCGGACCGAGGCCCATCTTTCCTCCTTCACCCGTTTAGCTGCACGACCTTGTGGTTATGGACGTTCTTTCCAACATCTTTCTATTTCTATTGTGAACTATTTCTTATCAGTTCAATTTGCCAACTCAGGTCAAGTTCAGCGAGATCTCAAGGTAGATTTGAGTTAAAGAGGACTCACCTTCAGTTCGGAGCCACAGAAAAGGGTCTGAATACTTAAACAAGAGATTTCAGTTTGCAATTTTTAATAAATGTCATTATTGTCATTATGGGATACTAAGTGTAGAATGGTGGATGAAAGTGGCACTTTTTTGTATTTATAGTTCAATCTGCAACACAATTTATTGTACTAGAAGTGAACACTCTTTATTAATATTAGAATATGCTAATGTTGTATACCACGCTGCATAAAAGACTAATATTCCCCCTCAGTATGGTTTAGATCAGAATATACAGAATTGTTCCTTTCATAACTCATCATTGTACAAACTCTATTTTCCCGCTCCCATTACAAGAACACAGTGACATTGGCTTCAGTTTATTTTCAAATGGATTAGTTTCAATTGTTCTGACTACTTAAATTACTTTATGGCACCTTTCACCTATAATTCTCAATTGAGACTCTATAAAGCTCTTTTTCTGTCACTACAGTCTCTAAGTCAACAGCGAAAGATTAGACAGTCTTTATGTATAAATCTCCCTGATTGAAATAATCTACCTTTAAATGTTTGATCCATATATTCTTTCCACTTGTTCAAAAATCTCCAGGCTTCTTCTAATAGGATTGGTTGCACATGTTCATACTAACATCTCCATAACTATATTTTATAAACAGTATTAGCTAATACCATCATTGACATTTATACATTTCTATAAACCTTAAATAAAGGCTCTATTTTACTGCTGTGCTTGGGATACGATTTCCTGATGCTGTATCTCTTATCATTAGATATTCATTATTTGTTTGTTACATTTAATAGTCTTATTATTTTTGGTAATTTTCCTGTCTACTTGTTTTTATATTATAAGTATCCCCTCAAAAACGAGATGGTACATCTCAAGGGGTTACACTTAATTAAGAATTTATAACTTGAGACAAAGCAAAACCAAAAAGAAACAATAATGACAATAATGTTGTCTGCAGGAAACTGGACTGAAGACTGATACTGTGTGTGTTTTTTTTTTAAAAATGGTCTGTATTCATATAGAGCTTTTCCAGTCTTGATGACCACCTAAAGCACTAAACAGTTCAGTTTTGCCATTCATATCCATTCATAGGTTAAGGTAAGGCAAGTAGTAACTATGGTTAAAGGTTAGAGGGAAAGAAGTCAATGTAATATCCTCTGACGTCATGGAGACATGACTCTGTGTGTGTGTGTGTGTGTGTGTGTGTGTGTGTGTGTGTGTGTGTGTGTGTGTGTGTGTGTGTGTGTGTGTGTGTGTGTGTGTGTGTGTGCGTGCGTGCGTGCTAACGTGCACGGTAGCCTAGTGCAGCTTTAAATATCCGAGTCAATTTATTCAATCACCTTATTGTCGAGGGTGAAGAGGAAAGAATCGTTCTCCCTTTTGTCAGCCTCTGCGTCAGTGATGATCTCTCCGACGTATCTGTGGAAGAATCAAAGAGCTCAGTGCACAGCTTCTGCTGAATATTTCATGCTGTAAAACACTGAGTGCAGCCCTTTCTCTCATGAGAACCGGTCCTCACTCGCAAATGAATGTTCCTTGAGGGATATCCTGCATGGCCCTCACTCCCCAGCCCATCTTCTGTGTCCTGAAGAGCTGCAGCCGGGCTCTGAAACCAACAACAAAAGGCGGTTATTTAATCCAGCAGCTGACAAAGTGGTAGCACGCTTCTGAGCAACATTAAGAGAAAAGATAGCATTGATTTTATTCAGGAAAACACAGTTTCACAAGACAACAACTTGAGGCAATCCTTTTCCTGGAAGAGAGCATTGATTCTCTTCTCCACTGGCCTGAACCAAAAACCCTGTCTGCATAGACTGTGACACCCGTTCCAACTGAGTTTTCATTTCAAAACAGAACCTACATCCAGACAAGCATTTTAAGTCAGTATCAGAAATAATCTCCATCCATAAAACACACCTGAAAAAGTATATTATTAGGCCATTTACATACAGTGGTCACCATTACAGTGACGTGTGTGCTGCTGTAAACAGGAAGCAGACTGTCTCCTCTGCAGTTGGTTGCTTAGTTACAGAAAATACTACAAATGAGGAGCAATGGTGAAAGGTATGAGCAGGGATTTCTTATCATCGACCAACAAAGAGGTGGAACTGTTACTGACACTGAGTTGGATCAATGTTTTGCATTTTAGCAAACATGGGAAACCTCAGTTTCAAACTAAAACAAGACCAGCAGTGCTTCCAAAAGTCTATGTTCAAAGTGGGGAAGACTGGAGTAGTGTGGACACCATGCGTCAACACAGCAACAGTGATGTTTAAAAAGTAAAACATATGAGTGTGGATGTCAGAGTCCGTCTGTGCGTCTGTCCTCTTACTGTGGCGTCAGTTTTCCTCTTTATATTAACACCATAACATGTGTCACGTGACTTTTCTAGTCAAATCACAAGTGAGCGATCTCCCCTGTGGTTTAAGTTAGGCTCCTCTAATTAGGTCAAGATAAAAAATAACACTGAAGCCGTTTTCTGATCTGAACTCCGAAGAATAGAGTCTGGACTTTCTCTAGAGTTTGCCTTTCACACAAACTCTTCTTCTCTTTTCCCTTTACACATGAACATTGCAGCAGGAGATTCTCCACTCGGACAACGAAGAGATCTCAGGAGCATTCAGGTGAGGGATCGTGCAGCAGGCAGAGGAAGGAAGTAACGTATAAAATCGGCTGCTGAGATCACGTGTTTTTGTTTACAGCATATTGCCCCCGGCATCATCTCTGGCCTCATTAGGACACTGGCCCTTATCAGCAAAAGCTGTCTTGACATCTTTGTGTATGGCACCACTTTTGCATCCTGAGAAAATTGTTTTCCCATTGTTTTTTTTCAGTTTTGTGTCTACATTAACACGCCCTCGGTTGCGGTGAATACTCTGAAGGATCTCCTGCTGTGTTCTCACATCAACTCATTCAGACATTCTCTGAAGTTTTTCCTAGGGGACTGGCTGGAGAAACTCGGACATTTGCATCAAACAGCCCTCCAGAGTATATGTCTGCAGATTATCTGGAGTTCAGGGCAGGGTTGGAGTTACACTGCTATTAGCCACTGTTCTGTCTGTCTCATTAAAGAAGCAACACAAGGAGACATCAGCAGTTTCAACAGATACAAAAACGCTGTTTGTGTGTATGTGTTGAAAAGGCCTCTCATACAAGGTGTAATGATAGACTGAACTGAACTGTGGTTTTCCAATCCCTGATCAGTTCAATGGAGATGAATATGTGGGAATAAGAGTTTATTAAACCACATTTGATATCATTGGAATAAAAGTAAATAAGAGTAAGTAAAAGAGTAAATGGGGCCTACTTCAGTCTGCAGTTAGTGGACGTATCCTTGTCCCTTGTGTATTGTTTTGTTGTTAGATATTAAACTTTAAATCTCGGATGTGTTAAGAGAGCTGGACACTGTGCAGAGAGCTCTGTCGTATCTGCAAATACACAGCCCCCAGTGTCTCATTGTGTTGTTGTGTTTTATGCAGTTACTACACAGCCTTGTGTAAACAACACCCTCAGGACTATCACTTACATCTCATACTATAAAACTAAATAAATGCAACACAATTTGTGATGTGCTTAATAGGAACACATACAGTATGTGGCTCAACATTAATGAAAGTGTATATGATTAAAAGGAAACTTGATTTTATCCTTATCTGAGAAAATCTGAAATATGAAACGGGGTCTGTTAAACTTCTGGTCATCTAGAGCCATATTTCTTCCAAAAGTGCCTCGACCTTTAGTCCCAGGAACATTCTTCCAGGAACTAAAAGGTTCGACAAAGACATTATATAAATCTAGCAACACAACAACAGTAAACATGGAAGAGATTTAAATCGTGCTGCTATTGATCATGAGATCATTTTTGAAAATGGGATTTTACTGACTCAACACTAGAAAAGAGATTACTAACAAAGTATACTCATATAGCTGAAATTAAATTTGATGAACTACTGCAGAGATTGACCAGCTGAAATGAAACACTCAACGAATCAGGCATGTTCAGTGCTGCCAGCTCCACCCAAGCAGGGACTCTGAAGGGATGATTTCCCCAGAACGCAATTAAGACACTGGTCCCTGTGGTGGAAGCGCAGAGAGTTCCTACAAAGGTTCTGTGGGAAAGTTCCTGGAGTGGATCACACAACTTAAAGGCATAGTTCACCAAAAAAAATGTATTCACTCATCATCTACTCACCACTATGCCGATGGAGGGCTGGGTGAAGTGTTTGAGTCCACAAAACACTTTTGGAGTCTCAGGGTTAAACAGTGTTTCAGCCAAATCCAATACAATTGAAGTAACTGGAGACTCCTTCTTCAAACGTATGTTTCAAACTTGTTTGTAGCCTAAAAGTCCACTACGGGAAGTAGCGATGCTAACGCGTACCCCTTGGGCGAGAGCTTGTGTGCAGTGTGTGCATGCGAATGTGAACGCGGCTCCGAGGAGGATATCAGAGGACCGTTAGGCTCAAAACATGGAGTAAATGACGCTGTTTCAAGTCGAATTGGAATGTCGGGGCTTCCGGACACTTGGATGTCAACACAGGAGCAGTATGGAGGGTTTTCCTGGGTTATTATTCTGTTGTTTTTACTTTTCAAAAATTCTGAAACCATTTACTTAAATTGTATTGGATTTGGCTGCAACAATGTTTACCCCTGAAACTCCTAAATGTTTTGTGGACTCAAACACATCTTTGACATAGTGGTGAGTAGATAATGAGTGAATTTTCACTGAAAACTACTGCCGATGCTCTGCATATAATGCCCAGGATTTCAAAGGGACTTTTTTGTTTAGGGAAATAAAACGCTCAGTGGGTTTTATTTGAAAATCAACATCTCAAACAGTGGAACATTACCTCAGTCCATTCTGGACCACTCGGTTCCTGCAGGTCCTCCAGCATGAGCAGGCATGGTTACACTCAAACAGCACTGGGGGCTCCCGCTGAGAGAAGTCCAGAGGCAGTCGACCCTCCTGCACACACACCATCAAGCATGTCATCAGACATCAATATTACATGTTTGAACCTTTAACCCTCTGTTTCTGAACAAAGCTAAAGGAAATTATGGCAATATACAATTTTCAGATTCAAGTCATATTTTTTAGTCCATCTAGTCATCTTTATTTTGTCTATACAAACAAGGCTCAGGATAAAAAACATGATATGATAAAAAATATTGACAGTTACAAGCAGCCCCAATTGTAATCTTGTTATATAAATGATGCGTGTGTGTGTGTGTGTGTGTGTGTGTGTGTGTGTGTGTGTGTGTGTGTGTGTGTGTGTGTGTGTGTGTGTGTGTGTGTGTGTGTGTGTGTGTGTGTGTGTGTGTGTGTGTGTGTGTGTGTGTGTGTGTGTGTGTGTGTGTGTGTGTGTGTGTGTGTGTGAACTTACGCTGTCATACCAACATCGCAGACTGAGCTGACCACACATGCAGGTACTGGATGAGCAGTTGTCTGTACAGCTGCAGTGCTGAATGACACAAATAATGAGTTATAAGAATTCAGGTGTTATATTTTGTAGCTTACACCTTAAATCACTGTATCATATTAAATGTAATTTCAATAAACGACAAGAAAACAGGAAGAGAGAACCTGCTCTTTGAACAAGTAAGAAAAATTAAAAGTTGACATTGGATATTTAGTAAAATTCCAGTTCTTCCTCCTCAGATACGATTAAATTCCCCTACTCATTTACTCCAAAGTCCAAGTGGCAGTCTTAGTAGGTGACACTTTACCATACTGCACAAATATGAAGTAACGTTGCGTTATGTTAGTAAGGTTGCGGCAGCAGTGGGACAATAAGGCTAGTGACATTATATATTTTCTTAATGCAAACATGGAGTGTCATGGAGACACGATGTGTGTGTGTGTGTGAACTTACACTGTCATACCAACATCGCAGACTGTGTGTATGTGTGTGCAGCAACACAAGTGAGTGTGCAAATCAGTATGTTACAACCCTAAGCTCATGTGGGGAAGGGGAATATAAAACCTATATAGGAGGATGCTGCCCAAATCAAAGAGATAAATATAACAAAAAGAGGATTCTAAACCTAGAGTTAACTAGTCAACAAGAAATAGTGAGCAGAAATGGAAACCAGAATCTAATATCCTGGCCCAGTCTCAAACAGTGCACAGTAGTGATAAATCTAACGAATACCTCATATACAACTATCACAAAACTAGCTACCAAGGTTTAGCAGCGGGACGCAAGAGGCATGTCTGAGTACAGCTGCCATGACTGGCAGGTGGTCTGGGTTTAAATACTCTTCAGCTTGCTGGCATCTCAGGGATAGGTGGAGCGGGGACTGGGCCAACCAATCAGAGAGCACACACCAGAAATGAGCAGCTGGCAAAGATGAGGGAAGGACATGCCTTCCTAGCTGCTTCCAACAGCGGAGCAGGTGGGCAAAGAGAAGGGAAGCAAAAGAATCTAACACCACACATTCCCCTGCTTTATTTACAAATAATCAAGACTGTTGGTGAAGACCAAATGATGTTGTTTTTACCCAGTCTGAGAAAAAGTATTTAGAATTTTGCAATCATTGTTATAAATCGAGTATGGACACTGAGAAGCGCAAGGACGCCAGCTGAGTCTGTGACAGTGTGTTTATCAGCATTTCCTATTCTGCCAAATGATTTCACAACACGGAGGAAGCCAACACAATGGTGTGTGATTGTGCAAAGGTCCCCAATTGAATTCCCTAGTAGGAAAGTCCTACTTTCCAAAATTAGCTTGGACCCCTATCACTGCCCATCACAGGAACATTTTGTAATAGTTGTTGGACAACAATGGGGCTCTGTGACAAAAAGGAACAAAATATATCAGGCTTTAGATACACACACAATACTTCTTTGTGGGTGCACTTCATTGTTGGTGTGGGAATTGTTGACAATAAGAAGAATATAAGTTATAACTAGCCCTATTCTTTAAACACACAAAAAGACATCAAAAATGTATTTTTGTCTTCTCTGGAACAGTGTAACAAACACTAAACAGAGAGCTGAAGTCTCACCTGTAAGTGAGTGATGTCCTTGTCTATGTTCAGTGGGGAGGTGACACAGTTGTCGGGTATGTATTTAAAGTTTTCAGGACAGGGCTCACTGTCGACACCATTAACACAGGCGATAGGAACTGCTTCATACCCCCGAGAAATGTCCCTATGAGAAGAAAAAAAGGACTTAGTATGATTCAAATATGTATAATAACAAAAACATATGATACACTGCAGATATACAGAATATACGGTATCTGTATACCGTATGTGAACATAATGTGGAATCTTATATGAGAGAGAGAGAGAGAGAGAGAGAGAGAGAGAGAGAGAGAGAGAGAGAGTTTTTTGATCTATAAAAAACCTACTGTAACACAAAAATCCTGTACAGAGCATTTTAACACCTACTTAAAAACAGTATTAATTATTAAGTCTTTACCTGACACAGAACATACTGAATCATTATAGCACCACTTTTTGATAAAAAACCTCTAAGTAACTCATTCCTTTAAAGAATCTAAAATCAATCCAGACTGTCCTGAGATGAACAGGAAGTGCCTCCTGCCCCTTCCTGCCCTCCACTCTGTTCTTCCTGCTGTAAGTGGACAGGTTGGCCTCTCCTACTATCAGATTTAGGAGCTGCCACTTATACAGGGGCGTCAGTTTTTTATAGCCGACTCCCAGAATAAAGGCAATGTCTCACCAAACCGTTTAAAAAGAATGGTTGGAGTCTTTTGCATTCATAAAAGCAGTGAAAAACAGTCTCTGCCACAATGGACAGTCACTTGAAACTGTGGGATTGATCACAGAGATAACAACATTCACTGCAATGGCACCATGTAGAATCCTCCACTGTAAATCTCCAGTCATTTTCTTTAGAGGTGGTTACAGTAGCTGCTTCAGTGCACTCTGTGATGCACTGTGAGGCTCCAAGTGATTCCTGTCTATAAAACCATTTTCAGTACAATTAAAATCTCCTATTTAATATTAAAAATCCCCAAGACCAACTTTACTTTCTATGGGGCTTAAAACATGCAATCTTGTTGGATTTTTGAGACAATTTTTCTCAATCTGTACACTTCATGGCTGTGTGGCAAGAAGCAGAACAGAAATAAACGTATCGTTCACTACGATCCCGTTCTCCACCAGCGCGTTGGCCTTTTCAGCCCTGTCTACGAAGATGACCACAGCATTGTTAATGCAGACTTAATGCTGCTGTGACCGACCACCTGCCCCACGGCCGGGCTGCACTCCGCCACTGAACATGTGAAGCCTGGTGCCGAGCTTCCTTGGAGGTTTAACAACATCTATCTTGCTGTTTAGCACGCTGCCCAGCAAACACTGGCCAACTATAAACACACACACAGCCCCTGTAGAAACCCCCAAACACCCCTATACATACACATTTACATCTACAATACACACTCTATTGACAACATTTACACAGAAAGATTGATATAGAAAAAGTATTGCTTACAATTAAGATTGAGCGCTCATAAAACACATTTAAGTGAGTAGTATTACTTTAAATGGACCCAAGCAGAGAGGCTGCCCACAGAGAAACATCTTTATCAGCAAGTTCCCCAAATATTCTTCTCCCTAATATTCTCTCCTAGCGTGTGCATTCTCAAGTAAAGAGCTCAAAGAAGAGATGGTTAATATTAAATATGACTATGAAAAGAGGGTTTTAAACTGTTCTGGGTTTTTGTTAAAGCTCAGTTGACCTTTCAGAATCTATTTTGGTCTGTGGCTCTGCCCACTGACCTTTCACTTAACAATTAAATTGCTCAGTTTGGTCACATTCAGTCAGTGTCAGGTGCAGAGGTAGATTGGTTCTTCAGTCGTCGTAGTTTAGTAAGGATGACTCAGCAGAATCAGCAGAGAACTGAAGAAGCCTCTTTGATGGAACATCTTTGTGAGACTATGTGTATCCAGAGCAGCTCTACTTTGGACACAGTTTGTAGAATTAGCTGTTGAACTAACTATTAAAAAAAACTAAAAAACATCTCATACAATAAAACCTGTCAAGATAAATGGAAATAAGAAATAACTTTGCTTCTGTTTATATAAAGGTAACAATTTTCCTCGATTCCCTGACTCTGATACTCTGTTTTTAGAACAAACTTAATAATACATCTATATAATAATATAATATATAATCCCACTCTAATATGATGTCCTATAACATCATACAACCCTACATTGGTCATCATTATGTTGTTTGTCAGAAGTGTTTTCAAAGTGTTTCATAAGAATAAAGTGTAAAGATGCCTCAGCCCACAAAGTAACAGTGCAAACACAAATCACCCAAACAAAGACGAGAGCAGATGGCACCAATGTGTTCACAATAACATGCAAATACATACATGTTACACACAAGCCAACAACAACAACACACGATAGTAGTGCAGTCTACCTGCTGAGCACCCTCTCTCCTCGACAGTCCCTGCCTCTGCGGGCCTCTGTGAGCTTCTTGTTGGTGTTGAGGGCTGTCCACATGTTGGAGCCATAGACGCTGCAATCCAGAGCAGTCTGTCCCTCCTTATTCCTCAGACTGACGTCGGCTCCACGAGACAGAAACAACCTGCACATGGAGAAGTGTAAACTACAAATCTGAGGACTGGGTCAAAGGAAGTCTGACAACAAACAAAGAAAATACAGAAAGTTTAAAAACACAATCAACTGTTGTATCAAAGCGTAGATCAATATGGGAGCTTTGAAGCTAAAGCCAATATCCTGCTGATATCTCAATAGTCAATGTATCCAAGTAGCCAAAAGTATGTGGACATGACAGCCATTGAAGGGGTTATGCATATTTATTATGTCTTGATCTAAATCAAATGTGACCTAAACAAGACTTGACTTTACAACCATGACTTTAAAGGATCCTTTCAATCTCTGTATTCGACTGTATTAAAATATTAAATAGAGCATACAACAGCTTCACTGGCAGCTGTAGAAAGCTCCCTGTGTTCACACAGAGGGTACTTTCTCATTTCAGCAGCAGTCACTCATGTTAAACACATCGACCTACTAATTCCACAAACGTCTGCCTGTCTTTAGAACACATATCTCGTGAACCATCCAACTTATCGGCTTCACGGTTGGCATGTGTATTGAATATGGCCCAGGGGAGTTTAGTGCCGAGTTTGGTGCGATTTGGACATGTGATACATTCAATATTTATACGAATCAAGTAAACAGGGAACCAGCGCTCTGTGGCAGTCAGCAGTGTGCTTTTATTCTGTAGACCAAGTTGGTCATGTCTTCTTCTACGCCCTCAGATGAAGTAAAGATAGGACTGACCGCCAGTTCATTTTGGGTTAGGGACATTTTGGACTAACACAGACATTCACGGGTGCTGATATCCCGTCATGACAACATCTTTCATAGAATACTTTCCTCTTCAGCAAATTGTTGAAGTATGACGAGCAGAATTACAGAACTTTAATTCAATTGCCTACTAGGAGAGGGGGATCTGGGCTGTGTGCCATAAACAGCTGTTTCTCCCCTGCTTTAAAAGCCAGTTTTTCTTAACACATAGGGTAGAAACAATCATTTTAACTTGGGCTGGGCTAAATGGAAAAAATCGTATTGTGCTGCTGCTGCTCCAACACTCTGTGCTGGGTGCGTCAACCTAACTTGACGTCTCTGTCAAAAACGTATGTGTAACCAGAGTGAAACTTGTTTCCGGACCAAACACTCACATCACACACTCCAGGCGGTCTTCTCTGGCGGCGACGTGAAGTGGAGCATCACCATGAATGTTGATGGCGTTGAGGTCACACTGAGCCTCCAGCAGAGCCTGGGCGACGTCATCACAGCCTGACAGAGCTGCCCAGTGTAGGCAGACGTTCTCCTCCTGAAGCAAGAGAACATCACAGGTCAGCACAGACATGGTGTCCTGACAGAAGCAGGGGTTTCACTGAAATGCATATAAACTACAAGTCTATTTCAAACAAACGTTTATTTGTTTTTGGCTCAAAGGCTGTGTTCTACTGTTCTTCACATAGGATCATTTTCAGTTACCCTTTGCTGGAAAGTGTTTGTTGCTGTACCTTCACCTGGAGAGGTGTTCTGTTGGATCAGGTCAGGGGACGTGCTAGGCCCTGTCATAGTTTTTACTCCTTTCAAAACTTGGTTTTTGTTCTTCTCCTGCCAAGATTCTTGAGATGATTTCACATTTGTTACATTTAAGTTTCATTGTTGGATTTGTAGTTTCAATATAGTCTGTCTAACCCGTTTGTTTGTAACTAAACATAAACAATGTAGGGCAGTGTTTTAAAATACACTTAAAACAACACAAATATTGTAAGATGGTACAATGTTAGACCAGTTATCACTTGAGTGATGTTGCACGTGGTGTACTCAGTTTTACTGAATATGGTGTGTAACATGGCTAACTGGTTCCCAGCAAGTTCAAGTGATAGGTGAAAGAAAAAATCTGTATTGACAAGGAAGAGATGATTTCTAGCAGTTTATGTCAAACTCATAAAATCCAAATGAGCTGAAACTTAATTTTTAAATAATCTTTTTAAAAACCTGTAACTTCTCTTCTTACTAAAGAAACCCCTTGGATTAGAGGTAAAATATGGTTAAATATCAAGTACCTACAACGAAGACCAGTTTCCCTTGATTCAACGTTGACTGTGGAGGGACGAATGAACTTAACTCTTTGTTAACCTTTCCAGATTCATGCAAAAGTCTTGATTTTAGGTCTTCTTAACATCAGCCAATGTGTCCTGCTCATAACAAACTCTCTAACATACATCTCCAAACAGTCTGCAGGTTTACTGAACCCTGACTCAATTAGATTTTGTTCATATGTTTGATCAAACCAACACTGTGAAAGTTTGAATGACTTATTCAATACAGACAGCAACAACACAATGATTTGACAAGTAAAAATAGATCTTAAAAGACCAATCTAGACAAACACGCAGACAATTCCAAAGGCTTCACTTACTTCTTGTTGCCACTTTATCTAAACAGCACATTGATACAGATATGAAACCTTCCTGTTGGATAAAACTAAACTTTTAATTATCACATAAAATAAGTCAGGTCTACTTCTTATTCTTTATCAAGGTGACACAGCACCCGCTGCCCTTCTGGCTCTCCAGTGTACTTTATTTAAATTTTACTGTTCAGTGGTAAAAAAAAGAATATAATGCACCCCATGAGATTAAACGTGTCAGAGAGCAAGCGAGCGTGTGTGTGTGTGTCTGTGTCTGTGTGTGTGTGTGTGTGTGTGTGTGTGGTAGAGTTGTGAAACTTTGTGTCTGGTGAACTGACCTTGTCTCTCATGTTAACATCGGCCCCTCTGTCCAACAGCAGGTGGACCAACTCCTTGTGCTTGTACTCGATGGCCCAGGTGATGGGAGTCCATCCCCCGTCATCCTGCACAGACGCGAACCGCAAAACTCACGCAAACAGTGACACCAACACATGACTGCCTCACTTGCCCAGCATTATCTTTTTACAGCAGTTAGTGGATGCACTGATGTATGTTTTACCTGACAGTTGATGTATTTGGATGCCTTGGAGAGTAGATGATTGACTATGTCATAATGTCCCAGTTTAGCTGCCAGATGCAGACAGGTGAAACCCATGATATCCTGGGATGACAACATGATGCACATTGAACAACACTGCACTGCAGCAGCCACTGTTAGAGTTCACAAGAAATGACATTTGATTGGTTTGGACTGCATGGGACATGTTGGTAAAACAGGATATGAGGACGAGAAAGATGCGTCTAACATTTCAGAAATGTTGTAAATCAAATTCTCTCTCGAGCTTGGTTAAGGCCTAGAGGTGACATGGTCACAAAATGTTGTATATTTAACAAAATGATCCCTTAAAGAACTTTCAGACATGCACTGAACTCCGAATACTCTCCTGACATTCTCCTGAGGAGCTGTATGTGCCTAGTTTCTCCAGCCAGCCCCTAGTAAAAACTCAGCAGAATGTCTGAATGAGCCGAGGTGAGAACCCAGCAGGATTCACTGCGAGCGAGTATGTGTGTTGATGACGTTTCTAACACGCAACAAATTCAAAAAACTAAACAAATACAAATATCTCATAAAGAAATTGGAGCCATACACCGACTAAGATTCCAAGAGAGCTTCTGGAGATAAGGGCTGATGCCTGTGTCAATGTGCTGTGCCAACCCTCCCCTGAACGCTTTGGAGATTTCTATGTTGTTGTGAACGCATCTTACTAAGGAATGTACTGCTGAGATGTTCGTGTGTGAAAGGCAACCTCTCACACATTCTCAACATTCTCCAGAGGTCATGTCTGAAAATGGCTTTAATGATCTAATGTATATAAGGACTCTATATACTTATACTCTACCATGTCTCTATCATGTATTGCACTTACAAAAATCATATTTACAGGCTACACTAATCAATTTTGTTACAGTAACAACGGATCAAATAAATGTTAACGGTGTCTCTGTTGGTGACAAGCCCGCAGAGAAAAATGTACATTTTAGCCTCTTTCAGCTAAGGCTAGCTGGGCCTCATGCAAAAACATTCTGTCCTTCTTTGTTATTGAACAAGATCCCATCAAATTCTTTTAACTGGACAATCGTTCAGCTGAGGCCCTGTTCAGAACTGCTAACATCCGTCTCAGGTGATCTGATTACAACTGGTCCCTCAGGTTCTTCCACATGTGTGTGAACTGATGAACTACTTGATACTGGATCTGAATAGGGCCAAAGAAAGCCATGTGATATTTGGTCATAAGCCTAACAAAGCTCTGAAAACTGACATATATGGACACCTGTTACCACCATTTGTGGGAAGTTCTTATCACAGAAAATGTTGAACAAAAAGAAAAGTTGCACTGAACAACATTTTAAGACATTTTGTTTCTCTTTGTTCTGGTTCATTTCATTTAGTTAAAAGCATTTTACGATATCAATTCTGGTACATTTTACACATTTGTTGACGTGTCTGTGATTATTTCATCTGATTCTATTGCAAATCTAAATATCTGACAGGCATGCTGTCTGTGACTTAAGCGGTCAGTAACACTGCCTTCTTTCTTTCCAATTTCTCTACATTGTCACTTTGTCTGATGTTGTGTTGTCCTTGAACCAGTTCAACTGTAATCCTAATAATGTTCTTTTGTCTTCTTTGATCATCCAAATAATCTCAAGCAAAACTCTGTCAATCTAAAATGGTTTGGTTTCAGTACATGTCATGAGTCAAACTCAACAAGCAAACTAGAAAAAAAAAATTTCTGGTGGGAAAAAACAATAATAATTAGGTGATTTGCAGCAGTTGATTGAGTGAGATTGGACAGAGTGATGGATGAAGAAGCAGAGTCAGACATGAGCTCACATCCTGCTGATAGGAGAGATGTTCCAACTGACAGAGTGTGCCCACCCACCTTGTGGCTGATGGCGGCTCCAGCTCTGAGCAGATACTTCACTGTGTCCAGATGGTTGCTTTCACAGGCCACCATCAGTGGTGTTCTCTGCTCCTCATCAAACATGTCCAGGTTGGCCCCAGCCTTTGTGTTTGACACACACACACACACGCACACGCACACACGCACACACACACACACACACACACGCACACACACAAAAACTTTTTTTAATTGCCAATAAGAGCTCTGCACCTTTCATGTATTGTGTAATACAACACAGGTAGCAGTAATAATGCAAACTGGGTTAGGGACTGGACCACAACATGAACATCTCTCTCAAATATCACCCTCCCATCTGTGCTTTCAAACTGATAAATAACTGAATGGATACAACAATGAAACCACTATTGGAATGAATGTAGCTTGTTTCATTCCTGCTGAAACTAGTTGTTACAGACACAAATCAACACAGTTTCAAACCTACAGTCACCTGTTGCTGTAACCTTGGATTATGCAAACAGGATATGCTCTCTTTTACATCCGCCTCACAACTTGTCATCATTTTATTTTTACCAAAATGTAATCTTTTAATAACCTCACTGACATTTATAAATAACTCTCTGAATGTGTATTCATGTCATCCTGATGACTTGCCTGGAACTCTAAATATAAACATGGGTGTTAGCTAAACAATAGAGGTTGCAAAGATTAAATGCTTTTAACCCAAGGCCTTAAGGTAGAGAAGCAAAGATACATCCATCTGGGAGTTGATGGCCAGTGAGAACTGATTTTCCACTAAGAAATACTGCTGTATCTACTGTGGTGCAGCCACAAGTCTTCTCACCTGAACCAGCATGTGGCAGATCTCCTGGTGACCCTCGGCAGCTGCTGCATGAAGTGGAGTCCGTTTGCTTTGGCCCTCCATCAAAAAGTTGGGGTCCTTTCCAGCAACTGTAATATACAAAGGTTAGTGAAACAGTGCAATAATACAGATGATAAAATGTATGCACTCATCCTTCAGGATGTATAACATCCTGCAGATACAGGTACAGATTCACTTGATGTTCAAACAGTAGAAAGATGAAAACATGTGAAGTCAGTGACTTTGACTGGTCGGATGACTTGCCATTTCTGCTGAGGCTGCAGATGGTAGAGTCACAATCTGGGGTCAACAGCATTAATCCATGATGAACCCAACATGCCTTGTGTCTAGTCTAGTCTGCTGGTGGTGTGATGATGTGGGGGATGTTTCTTTGACACAATATCACAGTCTATCTGAGACCCCATTCACACCTGGTATTAGCATCTGTCCTGAGTGATGTGATCACATGTGGTCAGCACTGAGTACAGGTCTGAATGCACCACAATGTGTCCTCAAAAGTGAGAGAGATCCAATGACCCAGACCACATTCGCCGGTGGTCTGGACACATGTCGCCACATTCTTCCTTCAAATGCATGCTGAGCGCATTTGAAGGAAGAATGTGCCTACTCTGTGGACATCCTACAGTTTCACAGGGAATCCAAAGTATTTTTACTTTTCTCAGTTCTCATACATTGATTGATTTGTGGCCATCACCACATAATGATTAGGATGATTATCTTTCTTCATAGTAGATCTTCAACTTGTTGATTCACTCAGCACCACCTGGCTGTTCTCTCTCTTTTTGATCCCTCACTTGAGCTGACACACAGACAAACAAGCTGTGTTTAATTCGAAGGCCGCATCCTTTGGAGGCTGCATTTGAAGAACAATAGAGTCACAGCAGCCCGACTGGACTGTCCCTATTCCAAGGCTTCTCTGAATGCGGCCGACATTTAAGTCCTTCCACCCCCGAGCAACGGAGGCTTGACCAAGTGGATCCTTCTCGGCCCAACCTGTCTCATGATACACTGCGTTTCAATGACTAACTGTTTTTCAAAAGAGGTTATGGCGGCAGCAAGCGAGGCGAAAACGCCAGTTTTTAAATCAACCAAAGAACGTTCTCGTCTGTGGCCGGAACAAGGACTGCACTGTTTTATTTTGTTTTGGACAGTCTATGCAGCCGACAAAGGATGCAGCCAAGCCAACGTTGACTTTGTAGACCAGGTCCCAGGGAAGGATGCGGCCCCTGAATTGAGACAAAGCTACACTGACCCAAACAGTGACAATGGACACAACTGTATACTCTGGGTAGACTTGGTCAAAATGTATTTTGGTCTTCACAAACAGGAAGTGAGATCACATCACAAGTGGTCACAGGAGACACATTTAGGACACATTTGAATGGCAGGTGTGAACAGAAGAACTTGTGATCAGATCTCTCAAGAAGGATGTTAATACCAGGTCTGAACATGTTCCATGACCATGTTCATCCCTTTATGGCAACAGTTCACCATCTTCGAATGGCTACTTCCAGCAGGCTAATGCTCCATGTCACAGAGTCAAGGTGTCAAACTGGTTTCATAAACATGAAAGTGAACTTCAGAGACCTTCCCACTCACCAGATGTGAATCCAGTACAAGCTTTGTGATGTGGTTGAACAGGAGATTGGAATGAATGTGCAGCAAAACTGAGGGAGGAACTTCCCTGTATTACTTAGAATGGTGCTCCTAATAAAGTGCTCTGTGTGTACATGTTCTTTAAGTGAAGCCACTTTCTGTGATATTTGAGTTACCTAAGAGATGGATGACCTTCTGGAGCTCTCCTTGTTTTGCAGAGATGTACAGCTGTCTGGTGGGGTACTTCACTTTCTTTGGTTTCAGGCTAAAAACAATAAAAGGTCTCTATTAATTATTTACATTTAAGTGCACACTGTGGTGCCGTGCTGCACTTTCTTTGCAAACTGATATCAAAATATTTCATGGTTGACCTTACTTCTCATCATCCAGTGCAATGAGGATGCTCTCTAGGGACTCTTTAGGTCTCTCTGCAGCACAGACAGTCTCGCCCTTTAACCTGGAGAGAGACAGCAAACAATACGCTTCATTTGACCCCAGTTGTAATAAACTAGAGTGATCTATATATACTTAATAGTTAAGTGACTTACCTGCTCGGGCTCTCATTTCTGCTCCTCTGAGGTTCGCTGGTCTTCTTAGCTCTGAGTATCTGTGGAACAGCAGGTGTGGTTGGAACCGAGGGCAGGTTGGCAACAGTGGGCACAGCTGGTAGTGACAACCTGGGGTTGGATCTGGGTACAGAGGGCGACTGATCAGCGTTTGGCACCGTGACCTCCTTTGCACCAGTGGCATCCTCTCCACAGTGGGGACAAAACCTGCAGTCCTTCAAGATGGAGGCACAGTCGCGGTGAAAGCGGTGTGAGATGCTGCCATATGGCCTGCACTCCATGAAGGTGCCCTGAGGGACAGACCAGGAGGAGAAATTCAATCTCTAAATATTCCAGGCATTCAAATTTTCATTGTTTAATTTTCTTAACATGGTAAAAACAAACATGACATTTTCTTTTCAAAAAATAATTCACGGATCTTTATTTAAAAAAAATCGGACATCTTTAGGCGACTGATATTTTTTGACGTGTGCAATTGGGTGCAGATCCAAACAAACATCTCGATCTAGTGAATTGAAATGTGCTTTCATGAGAGCACTGTAGAGTCTTAGAGGAGACAGCACTCTACTGAGAATTGTTCTTGTTGAAATATGTTTTCAGTTGAATCATCATTATTTCGTAAGGTTGGATTCCCTCAACCACCACTTAAAGAGACAGGAGTTTAAACCTTGTATGTAACACTTTCTTAAACAGAGAAAAAAATGCTTATCTGGGCAGAGATGATTTTAGTAGATGATTTAGCAGTTTTAAAACCAAACCCTATTAATGTGGACACATCCACTGACGTGGACAGGGCGATAGGAGGACTACGGCCGATCTTGCAGCTGATTGGCCTGCTGCTTCAGATAAAAGGACCCAACATGGCTGAGATCGAGCTACAAAGGGACACTCATCTCCCTCCTCTCCCTACTGGCCCCATCATGTCTTAGTTCTTTGTAACTTGTGTATGAGTTCTCTCCATGTCTGAAAACCCAGCCTTTGACCAGTCCCCTGACCAAGATCAAATCTGACCAAGATGTTACTTAGTAATAGGGTTGGGCGATATGGAAAATATGGAATCTCATCACAGTAATTTTTTTCAGATCAGTCGATATTGATATAAGATTAGTAGTATTACCCGTCTTTCTGGGAACATGCTTTCGACACAATTTGCAGTGCACGCTACTTTAAATAGCCCAAATATCTCCACACTACCGAATTCCTTGGATCGGTCCACTGTGATGTCTCCTTCAGTATTTTGTAGTAATGTCAGCTTGATGTGTTTTGTTTCCACTCACCGCTCTGCAGAAGAGTCCACAGCCGGGGCAGCACTGGTGTTTAACCATGCCAGCCCTGTGGTCCTCACACAGAACCAGTAGATGGACTGTGTTGGACGGCCGCATCATTTCCTGCTTCATCACTCGCCTCGGACACCGACTCAGCTGTGGAGAAACAAACAAGTAGATGTTCACAAAAAATAACAAAAGGTGTGTGACCAAGAGGGTTACAACATCATTGGTGCATTTGGACTAATAACATGAAATACAGATTAATACCAAATAAACCAGCACCAGATTTAATATTGATCACTTAGATCCTACAAATATTTCTATTGTCCTACTTATAGAGCATTTCCTTGATTCCAACATTAGATGCAGCTTTAGATCATACACACACACTTAACCTCAATCTCAACTGTACACCTGGTGAGTGATCAGGAAAGCCACCCTGATCAAAGAGGACCCATCTCACCCCCTCCACCAGTCCTTCCAGTTACTGTCTGTCTGTCTGCCTGCACATCTGACTGCAAAGTGATACACTGTAGTATTTTTGTTAATTCAGATGATTATTACCATTCCATCCATGCTCTCCATGGCCATGCAGTTCTGATCAAATGTGGCCAGGCCGCCTCCACAGTAAGGAGTCTCCATACGACAGCAGCACAGAGGTAACTCCTCAGCCAGTTCGGTTTCTGCCACCTCAGAATCTGCTGCTACACGCACACGCACACACACACACACACACACACACACACACACACACACACACATCAATATTTTACTACACAAAACAACCAGAAAGTGACCTGTATGAAGTGAAAGGGGACCTTGTGAACTGAGGTGATCATAGATAAATTGCAGACGGAGATGCTATAATCACCTGACTGGGGAGGAGAGAGAAGCTCTTCCTGCGCTTTCAGGTCTAGACAGTCCAGAGCCAGCTCTGTGTACTCGACATGGCTGCCTTCTCCTGGTTCTGCTTCGTGCAGAGACTCAATTTTGACAACCGTTTGTTCTGCGACTGTAAGGACCTCTGTGGCAGTCATTGCTTTTTCATCTGCTGCAGCTCGGCTCTTCTCCACACTAGCTCCTGGCTCCTCTTTCTGCATAAACAGAGGCGTGACATCTGTATAAATTAGGATTCCACCCCCAAACAAACTGGGTCACCTTCTAAACTTATCAAGACTTTTAGATTAAAAGGTTTTTTAAACCATGTACTGTTATAGCTTCTACAACAAGAATGTTAGAGAGTGTAAAACAAGAAACTGGTTCCCAGGATGGGCAGGTATTTGAATACAGTGCACATTTTACATAGTCTTACTGTTAATAACTTTTCCTATTTGGTCACATTACTTTTCAATTTCTGAACATGGCATCAAGGGCATGGCATCCTGTTTGACATACAGGAATGAATAAATAATTAAATGGACCTGCCTTCTCCTGCTGTTTAATGGGCTTGGCTTTCTTTTTGGGGACCAAGTTGTACATTCCCATCTTCCTCTTCTTCCTCTTCACAGCTAGAACAGCACACAGAGCAAGGTCAGACAGAGGCCACAATCCCTTGTCAGTAAATACTCACATCTTAAAATCCTGTCACCCAAAGATACATGTTACATCAAGGCTCCACTGTACTGAAACTTATTATTAGCACATGAGAAAAACTGATTACACACAATATTATTTGACAAAACTACTAACTACAAGGACAGGGCAAGTAGTAAAAACAAAAAGAGACTGTACACTACTTTGTGAAGAAAGTTCATGTATTGGTCCATAGTATAAAGGGAATCAGAAGAAAAATCCTTTATCCAATCATAAATCAGGAAATAATATTCGGCCTGAGTGATCCCATCACAAGCAGACAGCTCAAAGTACAGAAGGGCATCAAGACACATTGACCACATATTTGAGATCAGATCACTCAGACCACATTCAGAGGTGGGGTGGGACTCCCGGGTAGGACCACCTACTCAGATGACGTCCTCTGACCCACTACAGTTTCACAATTAACCAAAAGTATTTTTTTCCACTTTCTTCGCTTTCTTCCAAAGGTATGCTGGGCAGTCTTTTTATTGTAACAAGATTATTTAACAGGGTATTAAAAGCCTCATTTGATTTTATTGAATAAACTAACTGTCAATGTAAAAAAAATACTTTCTTATATTAAAAAAATGATGATGCACTCAAACACTAAACATCAATGATATATTCTGCTCTAAAAAGGTGACATTTCCCAGTGTGGGTTCAATAAAGCCGTCTCATCTCATCAGTAGAACATCTATATCACTGCAGCTTCAAATAAGGAGACTTCAGCAGCTAAAAGGAAAATGAATCTCAACTTTTAAGAAATCTAATGTAAACACAGTTTATTGCCATTCGATCTGATTGAAATAAGTAATCAGATTACTATAAATTAATATGAATCACTTCAAATGCAACTTTTGGAGACATTCTGTGAAGACGCTGCATGGATGAGCATGTTTTTAGCTCTTTGCTATATACACACACATAATATCCCTCTATCCATGGTTACAACTATACTTCAATCATACAATCCAAAGCAATGTTGGTGATGCTGTAGCAGCTGCTTCTGCTTCCTGCTTTGTATATGGAATCGAAATAATAAAGTTTGTAAATAAAGAATGCGCTAACCTGGTGGACGTTTGGCAGAGGTGGAGGCAGCTCTCCTCTCTTTGCTTTTGCCTTTGTGGCCGCGACTAAGCTCTGTGTGGAGAGGTGGTGCCTTCCTGCTCGCAGGCTTTGAAGAGAAAAATGCAAAAACAAAGCAGTTAAATTTAACTTCATACATATATGTGGTATCCTGTATGCACAATAATATATAAATCACATTATTATTCAAATACAAACAGTCCACTGTCCATCAGTCCAATACAATGCAACCTTAAGCTGACTCTGCCTTTAGTGAGAAGTATGACTTCGCACTTTTCTCAAATTGAAGCCCTTCCTTATGATGCTCTCTTTATACAGCAGTCTTTTCACTCTGACAATTTTCTGATCAACTGGGCAGCTTCATTTCTTTGTCCAAAAAATGTTCTTCCTGTGTAGCTCAAGAGTCATTTCAAGGCCCAGGGGTCTCATTTATAACCTCACTAACAAACACCTCGATGGCAGTGTCAGAAAGTTTCACTTCCTCTTCTCATCGCTTGATGCCGTGACTCTGTCATGACTCGCCATGGAAACAATTGGTCAGCAGGATCATTTAATATTCATGAGGTGCTTTGCATTGACCATTTATGGTTGAAAGTGGGCGTGTAGAGGGCGAAATATAAGGCAGATCCACATACGAACGTTTCCTGGTGGACTGTGATTTATAAAGTGAACATTGCTTTCAGGTGTGCGTGCGCACGGTTTTATAAATCAGATTTTTTTTTGCGTACGCCATTTCCGGCTTTTGTGCGCACATTCACTTTTAGTATGAATTCTGCGCGCTGGTTTATAAATGAGTCACCTGTCCTTTTTAAATCTACAGTGCATGATTCCTCTTGTTCATATAATTGGTGGAACCAACATATTGTTTTAAAGTTGTGATTAAATTGATATTCTGCAGTGGCCAGAAGACTGTATAGTAAACCGGCACCATCACTTATTTGTATGCTGGATTAGATCAATCTACTTGGGTAAACTGTTGAGGGAATGATCTGCGCGTGGATTATAAAGAAATATGACGTCACAGAAGTAGAAAAGAGTCTAACACAAGCTTTTTTCTGAGCTTTTGTGTCACAGGGATTATTTTCACTTACGTTTACCTCATCATTAAAAACTTTGGCCACATTTAATATGAAAATCTAACATGGTAACATAATATATATAAAACATATATTCATATATATATATACATACGACTTTGTCATATATATATATGACAGAAAGTAATTGAAAGCATAATTTGTCATATATAAACTTGACGTCATGCTGGGCACTACCATGCTGGGAATTATTTGGGTCCAGGATTTTCCCTTTGAATAGTACTGCAGGCTGTTCTCTCCTGTTTTTATCCATTGAGTGATATCTCTCAAATTAAACCATTTATGTCTGCCACTGACCTGGAGAAAGTTATTTATGCCTTTGTTTCAACCTGTCTGGAAGATAACTGGAACTGCAAATATTCTGCACTGAGTAAAAAATCACTACATCATCTACAATTGCAACTGCTTGCCTTTTATCTAGAAGTACGAGAACACATGCACAATTCCAAATTCAGCACCCTTTCATTGAACACAGTTCCAAATCCCTTCAAAAGAACAAAATGGATTAGTTCCATGTTATATCTCTGACCAGCTCAGTCCAAATGTCCAAGCACACACACTGAGATCAGCAGAAAAAGCTACACTCACAGCTTCTCAGTCTAGATGTGCTACTGAGGTTGACGACGCATTTCGCTGTCGTGGCAAAACTGGTTTCTCTTCTCTTTTAAACATCAGCCAAGGGACGCTTAACTGACTTCTAAACAACATCACTTTTATGATTTTACATTTTAAAGTATTTGCTGATTTTTAAAATGCTTGTTTAGAAAAGTGCCACACAAACACAAGTTGTTATTTAATATAAGCAATACATGCACTTGGATTATTGAAACTATGAGCATGGTTTAGGCAAAAGGTTTATGTTGTATATCCTGGAATGTGCATCCTTCTAAATAAAAGCACAGAAATTATATGATGCTGTAATAGTCAGACAAGCTTAATGCATGCACAGACTAATACATGTTTCATTACATCATGTGAGCCATTATCTGTATGTCTCTGTTCTTCTCTATTCTTCCCATTTTGAAACAAAGACTTTGTGCCTGACTGTATATGTGCAACACACTGGACACATGATAGGTGGTGTTCTCATTTTCCTGACATAATTGATTAATCTGTGCCGTCATTTTAAGATAAACAGATTGAATAAATACTTTTAAAAAGGTCCATGTCAGAATTCCTTACTTACAAAAACTCTTCCTCGTGTTATATAACAGATTATTACTCCATGCACACAAACTGACAGTGGCCGACAGATATCCTCACAGAGAATTCACCTTGTGGCTGAGGTTTTACAAATGGTCTGGTTCATTTGGTGTGTTTACCTTGACAACAAGAGGACTTGCATGTGCTTTTTCCTCTGTCTTGGTCTTTGCAGAGACTGAGCTCCCAGCAGCAGCAGCAGCAGCAGCAGGTCTCTCCCTGGCAGCCGGGCCACTCTGACGCCCAGGTGTATCCGGGATCAGGCCACCAGGAGACGCCATCAGTTTCCCAGAAGCTGCTCCTGCTCGTTTGCCGCTGAGTGCGCCATCGCTGCTGACTATGGGCGAGCTGTGGAAGGGTGTTATCTTAATTTTGGATCTTTGACCACTTTGTGCTGCTTGGCCCTTGGCACCCATGGGTGTTCCGGCAGAGGGAGCGGGGGGTCTTCTGCCCGGCCCAGGCCCCTCACTGGCTCCGCCGCGATCCATCGCCGTCCCGAGGGGCTGATGGTGGAGGCTGGTCACAGTGTGGGAGGCTCAGCAGCACCTGAGGACCGGAGAGAAGTTCTGCTCCAACATTTAAAACTTCAGGTCAAGCCACACAGACACTCTACGGTGAAGTAAATGAACATATGAAGACCTGTGTCATTACTGAGCAGCATTTACAGTACGTGCATCTGCAGGCAAGACAATGAGCCGTGCACCCAAACTAAAGTTACATCCTCAGCTCTCAGTGAAGTTTGCAGGAGGGCAGAGCTCCGCCTGGCGGAGCGGCAGTGAGACTCGTGTGAGACACAGACCGGCAGACATTACCGACAAGGTGAACCGGGACCGTGGAGAGAAGTTGAGGCGGATGAGTTTCCTCCAACCAGCGTCAGTCAGTCGGTGAAGCTGAAGCCACGGACCCGGGGAGGATGGGGAGGAACAGACAGGAAG
Organism: Hippoglossus hippoglossus; assembly: GCF_009819705.1. NCBI lineage: Eukaryota > Metazoa > Chordata > Actinopteri > Pleuronectiformes > Pleuronectidae > Hippoglossus > Hippoglossus hippoglossus. The sequence continues at coordinate 27,115,125 of NC_047159.1, forward strand.
AGCAGGGTTTCCATTTCCGCCTCCCTCCACCACAGCACCCAGGAGGAAGAAGACCCGCCCCCACCCTGCCTCTGATTGGTTTAGGTTTAGATATCACATCGGTGATTGGTTAATGGTAGGAAAGACGAAGAACCTTTGAAAGAGACAAAACAATAACTACATCGTCCTTTATGAGTAAGTTAGCTCTAGCTACTGGCTAAAAACAACGGTAATCACAAAGTTTTAATTTAAATTAATTTTAAAGCAATTTGAAGCGCGATAACTGGTAATACATAACAATAGATTGGAGTTGAGTAATGGCATTAGAACGAAAACGGAAGTAAGTAACAAGGAATCCTCTTTTCGTCATCTGATGCTTTGGATCAAAGATATTTCTTTATTAAAAAACAAACTAAAAGTAAATTATCGAAATGCGAGGACTAGTAGTTTTTGTATCTCTCTTAAATTAAATTATATTAAAAACTATTTTAAAGGTCTTAATGTAACGCTCCACTCTCAGGAGAAGTGATCACACATAATAGAGAAAACAAAGCAAGCAAGTTTTTCAAGTTTGATTTATCTAAATCAGCATATTTTTCTAAACATTTTCAGAAAGATAATATATATTTTTCTAATATAAGAATGGACCATTTTTCAAATCTTTAATAAAAGTTATTTCCTGTACACTGAAGATAACAGATTTATAGCAGAGACCAGGTCGACAAAAAGACAAACTACTGGCAATTGCACGGAAGAGAATAAACTAAAATACATAAAAGACAAAGTCCCTTTTTATTGATTTCTAACTAGCAACCTTTAATTGTGACTAAAGTACTGGTGCTGCTCTAAATTAGCCTCTTCCACTGATCTGTTATGATATATGACATCAATGTGTATACTGCATGTATGTCTTGTAGCTGGTCAAGGTGGAGCTGTTAAATACAATATGTTCAGTTTAGTTCTGCGGTTCCCACACTAGGGGCCGGTCACACAATATCTAAAGCCATTTTCAGACATGGCTTGGGTCCAGACTTTTTGCGCAGTTTGCCTTTTACACATACACGACTCAGAAGGAGGTTCTCTGCACAGACGCATTCACAACAGCAACAAATCCTCTGCAGGATTCAGGTGAGGGATTTTGCAGCAGCCAGAGGCAGGACATGAAAAAAATGGAAAATCTTTTGCATTCTTTGCTCCTCTCATTTTAGTGTTTATTGTTCTTTGAAACATTGGATCATCAGCCACTTTGACCATTTGTCTTTTCTTCTTGGTGGAGCTGCTAACACCTCATCTGAACCAAGTATTTTTTTTGCAAGGGGTCACAAGCCTTAAAGGTTTCTCAGGCTTTATCCATTACATTTCTATACATACATCTTAAATACTTCCTTCCATCCAGGCTCACCAGGGGCCTAGATAAAATCCCAGCTGATATTTGTAAGTAGTAGGAACAGAGTGGCCAGTTTATCACCAACTTCTCTTTATGCACACTCCAGTTAGGGAACTGAGATCAGCCACTCATCTGCTCCTTGACAAACCTCAGACAAGGCTAGTAACCAGAGGTGATCGCGCCTTCGCAGTAGCCGCCCCAAACCTGTGGAACAACCTTCCACTTCACATTAGATCTGCCCCGTCTTTAACGCACTTTAAATCATTACTAAAAACACACCTGTTCTCCCAGGCGTTCTCCTCGAGTACGTTTCATCGCAGCTGATTTTATTTATCTTATATATTTTACATTAATAATTGTATTTTATTTGTATTACTTGCACTATGATGTATTACATTTTTACTGTCCTTTTGTTGTACCATTACACCTGTTAAGCACTTTGGTCAACCAAGTTGTTTTAAATGTGCTATATAAATAAGATTGACATCACAGAGCTGTTAAGAGTTAAGTTGCCAGTTAAGCTGCATGTCTTTGGACAGTGAGGAGAAGTTCCCACAGAGAAACATGGGACAACATCAAACTCCAGAAAGGCTTTTGACATAATCAGGGTTTGAATGCTTTTACAGTTATTGAATATTTCCATCTGAAATGAAGTTTAGAGTAGAAGGACTTTGAAGTAAAAGAAAATAAAACATACTCATGTACCTCAAACATATACTTGAGTACAGTACTTATGTGTATGTATCACTGCACCAATAATAAAGCACAGAAGCTGTCAAACTTGTAAAACTATGTATTATCTTTGTTACCTATTTGTACTAATATATTTATTGATCTGTTAAGGACCTCAGTACAGTGCATCCAGAAAGTATTCACAGCGCTTCACTTTCTCCACATTTTGTTATGTTACAGCCTTATTCATTTTTTTCCTCAAAATTCTACATACAATACCGCATAATGACAAAGTGAAAAAAGTTTGTTTAAAATTTTAAACAAAGGTCTGAGGTCCAGGGCGCTCTGGAGCAGGTTTTCATCAAGGATGTCTCTGTACATTGCTGCATTCATCTTTCCCTCGATCCTGACTAGTTTCCCAGTTCCTGCCGCTGAAAAACATCCCCACAGCATGATGCTGCCACCACCATTCGCTTCACTGTAGGGATGGTATTGGCCAGGTGATGAGTGGTGCCTGGTTTCCTCCAGACATGACGCTTGGCATTCAGGCCAAAGAGTTCGATCTTTGTTTCATCAGACCAGAGAATTTTGTTTCTCATGGTCTGAGAGTCCTTCAGGTGCCTTTTGGCAAACTCCAGGCGGGCTGTCATGGGCCTTTTACTGAGGAGTGGCTTCCGTCTGGCCACTCTACCATACAGGCCTGATTGGTGGAGTGCTGCAGAGATGGTTGTCCTTCTGGAAGGTTCTCCTCTCTTCACAGTGCAACGCTGGAGCTCTGTCAGAGTGACCATCGGGTTCTTGGTCACCTCCCTGACTAAGGCCTTTCTCCCCTGATTGCTCAGTTTGGCCGGGCGGCCAGCTCTAAGAAGAGTCCTGGTGGTTCCAAACTTCTTCCATTTACGGATGATGGAGGCCACTGTGCTCTTTGGGACCTTCAATGCTGCAGACATTTTTCTGTACCCTTCCCCAGATCTGTGCCTCGATACGATCCTGTCTCGGAGGTCTACAGACTGTTCCTTGGACTTCATGGCTTGGTTTGTGCTCTGACATGCACTGTGAACTGTGGGACCTTATATAGACGGTGTGTGACTTTCCAAATCCTGTCCGATCCACTGAATTGACCACAGGTGGAGTCCAATCAAGTTGTAGAAACATCTCAAGGATGATCAGTGGATACAGGATGCACCTGAGCTCAATTTTGAGTGTCATGGCAAAGGCTGTGAATACTTATGTACATGTGTTTTTTTCATTTTTTATTTCTAATAAATTTGCAAAAATTTCCCAAAACCTTTTTTCACATTATCATTATGGGTTATTGTATGTAGAATTTTGAGGAAAAAAAAAATGTAATCCATTTTGGAATAAGGCTGTAACATAAAATGTGGAAAAAGTGAAGCGCTGTGAATACTTTCCGGAGGCACTGTATGTGTCAATAAAGTTGATTCTGGTGACATTATTTGTATGAATCCCTCTGATGATAACACAGGTTGTTTTTCAATAAGACCCTGAAAGAATTAAATCCTTTGTTCTCTGTTCTGTTAACACCTACAAGTCCTCTTTATACATGACTGACCATGTTGTGATTGGAAATTGTGTAGTAGATTTGCATATAATTGTGTGGAGGGGTGGAGCATGAACCAAAGACGATCGCGTTTGCTGTTGGTTCTGGATCAAGGGGCAGATCAGGGATTTTTTCTTCACTAAGTTTACCATTGCGTTTTTTCAACATTTTCATGGATTTCTTGGAGAATAATTCATGGATCTTGATGGAAACAAACAGACATGTTTAGGGGACTGATATGTTTATTAGTGTGCACAATTTGGTGCGCATCCAAATAAAAATCTGGATCTAGTAAATTCAAATGAAGTTTCATAAGGCAACTGTTGGGCCTTTCAACTAGAACTAAAATGGTACTCAGAGTGCATTCCTCCCCAACAGTCCCCTTAAATTCAATCAAGCTGCACTAAATTGCACATACTGCTTCCCGTTCACTTTCCCTAAACAAAGCTTCAAGAAATCCATTCAGTTGTTTTTGTGTAATCCTGCTGACAGAGAGACAAATGGCAATGAAATAAACAAAAAAAATCATTGGTAGAGGTACTAATACAGATATAAGAATAGAAACACTACAAGAGTGAGAAATAAGAAACGGCTTGACACTACTCGTATTAACAGATTTATTGGAATTCAGAGAGCAATAAATAAATGTTGTTTTTCCTGCATGTCCAAAGGGTTTAACTTGAAACATTCTTACAAAAACGTACTTCACAAAACTTTGATTGAAATAGTCGCTGTGAACTTCATCAAGATTAGCTAAGTAAAACCTCCAATCACAGTAATCCTGCATTATCATTCAAATATAAAAAAAAATCTGACACACAAGGGATGTCTTGCATGAATAGAGCCAACACACATTCAGCAGGAGAAAAATATACAACGTCATTATAACATAGTTCAAGGACATGAAAGTAACAAATGATCAAAAATGTCAGATATCTGTAGAGGTTGAGTTGGATCCTACGCTATATCCTTAGAAATCTAAGTATAGACAACTTGCAACAACAACATCTGAATTGTGTGTCATAAATTTGAAAACTCCTGATTAAAAGCAAATAAAAAAGGATCTTGGCAAATTACATCTTTCATCTAGACTTAAATATTCAACAAATGGAGATGATTTCACCTGTTAGCCTTTGAAGAGTATAAAAGAATCTAAATACTAGATGAATTGTTTTGTACCAATGTTCCGACATGAAACTTTCAAACCCGACATCACAGACGTCATCTACTGCTAAGGGACCCACAATTAAAAGCTCGACTCCGGTTTCAGTAAAAAGAACAGAAAATATAATTCTGCAGATTCCTCTTCTCTTTCCTCTCATTCAAAGTGCTTAAAACAAACAAAAGTAAAACATAGATTAAAAAAAAAAAAAAAGACAGTGTTGATTGGCTGTGGAGAGGACAACCCCCATTAGGTTATATTAAGCTACTTGTTCACTGGGCAGCAGGGCCTGAGGTCCATTCACTTCAATTCAAAATGCTGATTCTTGTACATTTAGAAACATTTGAAACTTACACAAAATCTGGGGGTTAAATAGTTGTAAAAGTAATCACACCAGGTTACAATATGTTCGCTCTGTGTCTGGTAATTATTTGGTCCAAGTGAGTTCTAACGTTTTACCATGACTGGACTCTGCATGATGATGCCATGATTTCCAAAACCAGAGGAACTGCAGTTTCAGTTGGACATTTTGTTTGATATTGTAGTGAATTATAGTGAATTAATGATCCTCCTGGTTGGAGCGTCTTCGGTCTTCATCCACTTCATGTGTTGCAGCTCTCATCATAAGATGGTGGAGCCTCTGTAACAGACAGACACATGAAACCAGCTGGTCAGCACAAAAGACCTCACTTATATATCACACTTTCCATCGTCAGGAAGCCACTGGACAACCACAGCCAGGGGAGCCTGATTAGTAACAACTTTAAAGGCGCCATGACATGAAAAACACATTCCCATTTTAATCCTGCGTCTGTGTTGAGGTGCCTTCACTCATTCTGCGTCCAATCATAATGAATTCCCTTCCTGTGACTATAAATTCTGCCAGTTAGCGACCGCGCACAGGGACGTACGCTGTCGGATTCAATGGTTAAAACTGCAGGTGTAGGTGGTGGCGTGAAGTCTTGCACAAGGACCTTTCAGCACGTTGACAGAAATATTCGTGGATCAAACATCGAAAGGTTATATATACAATATTCAGTGCCACTAGATGTCGCACTAGCATCAGCTTTACAAACCAAAACAAATGCTTTAACAGCCACAACTCACATAACCCTCCCTTCATGTTTCAACAAGCAATACAGCTAGCTGCTGTGCAGCCTGATCACATTCATTTGCTGAACCTCATCCACAGGTTGATCATCCTGTCAGTATGTGAGTGAGATGCCTTTATTTAAGCACAACAGCAACAAATTCTCCGCAGGATTCAGGTGAGCAGAGGCCTTATTACATCACATAGACACCGACGTCAGCTCTTATCACCATTAGCTCTCTTGACATCTTTGTCGGTGTCTTCTCCGCGTGTGACGTACAGCTCTTTTTCATCCACAGATATTCGTTTTCCTTTTATTTGTTTCATTTTTAAGTCTGTAGCAAGTTACAAGTGTCATTAACGCCCCCACTCGCTCGCGGTGAATCCTGCATAGAATCTAATGCTGTGTTCTCACATCAACTGCTCCGGACATTCTGCAGACTTTAGGGGGCCAGTTGGAGAACGTCCTCAGAAACTCTGGAGGCTCTGACTTGGACATTTGCGTTCACACATACACCTCCGAGTTTCTCCAGATGATCTGCGGAGTTCAGTAGATGTCTGAAAGCAGCTTTAGATAATGACAATAGAGAGATACAGGAAACACAGGGTAGAGTAGGAGATGACACAGTTAATGGTCTTGCTATATGGAGTCAAACCCCACCGAGCATTGTTAGCACGGCCTTGACAGTAAAAAAAAATTTGCTAACTTACCTTGAGGATAAGCTGAGGTGTCATACTCTGGAGGCAAGATGAGTGCTGTTGGTGCTGAGCTAGCAGCGTGCTCAGTTGGGTAAGGTGCTGTGGCCCCTGTGGAGCCACTGGCTGCAGTGCCAGGCCCACTGGGTGGCTGGTTCTGGGGGAAAAACAGCCCGGGGGCATAGCTGAAAGCATTGGGTGACACCAGCTGAGACTGGCGCTTGTTGGGGAAGCCATCGTTCACTGGAGCCCCACCCTCTGCTCCAAGGCGGTAGTCAGCTGGAGGAGCACTGGGGGAATTATGGGAAGACACCCTGGGGCGAGGGGTGGGACGGGGAGCAGGTTTTGGGGCAGGACGAGGGGGCAGTGTGAGAGTGGTGGCAGAGGTGGAGCTGTCAGAGTTGGCCCCCCCGGGTGTAACCTCAGCTGCATCAGAGGAAGAATGTGCTGCTTTTTTGGAAGGGTGCAGTTTTTTGTCCAGTGAGACGTTCCCGATGTGGATGGGTAGTGTCAGCATGACGTCTGGAGATTTTAGACTGACCTGTTAAAAGTAGAGCAAAAGAGAATGTTTGTTACATTTCCTGAAGTAATACAGACTTTGTACCACACTTTGAATGGCTTTCTCGTAGATTCTATCTTCAGAATCTAAAATTCTACACATGGTATCATTTAGTGCAGCCAACATGGACAGTGCTCCACTAAAACAATAAATTCCCGCTGCGCATTGATTTGACTATAACCTACAGAATGTTAAATCTAAGCCCTTTTCAGGCATGGGCACTGTAACTTCATCGATCTGTTAAATAGCAGAGAGCCTTCCCTGGGGATATTTTGCAGCTGGTGCCTGGGTGGCACTGCTGGAAACCGTGTTGAGTGAAAAGGCCGTAAACATGATGGAAGCAGAATGTTCCCTCTTTTCTGACAGGCTGCATCCATTGTGGATAGAGTTTCATACTTTTCAATTGAAGTCAAACAATAACTGACCCTTTCTTCTCAGTCAATCATCAAAGGCCTTTTCTCATGTATTAAAAAATTCTGGTGCAAGTCCAACTACTTCTGAATGACAATATGTTAAGTCCAGACTCATTTCATTGGTTTATATGGAGGGTTTTCCTGGATATCCATTCACCATGGTCTGATTAATGGTGGGGTTCTCTAAACCTTTTTGCTTTATTGATATGAGGGGGAGAAAATAACCCTAACCCCACCATCATCATTATTATTATTAATAATAATAATAATAATAATAATAATATTGCAGACTAATCAGACATTTGTCATGAAAAGCATCTCAACTACTTTAAATTGGCCACTTCAGAGTGTAAAACATTTTGATTTATTAAAGTGATTTTAATTCCTTCCTGTAGGATTAACCCGGTGCACCAAATGGTTTGTTCCACGGAAGCCATTGGGAAGGCTTCGTTGGATACTGGCACTTAAAAAAATAATTGGCAGGTGATTGCATGAACCATCTGTCAATCACAGTCTATCACGTTTGCTGAAGTCCGTCAGAAGACGAGGGAAATCAAATCATCTTTTCCAGACCTCCAGTGTCGCTCGCTCCTTGTCTCCCATCTATGAAGAAATGCTCTTTGATTTGTGACTGATGCTACAGCAGCAACATCGCTAACCTTTTAAAGAAGCCTCTTTGTTGTAAACTAACAGTTGCGTCCTGCTTACGTCACACCTGATATGCATGTGGCTCCCAGTTCCTCTCTGGCAGGACACCGATTGGTTCTATTGGTTCGAGCACAAACAAATAATTTGGTCTGGAACTTGGAAATGGATTCTCGCTTGTGAGAAATCCCGCCTCTTCAGAAGTGCACCCACGCTGTATATTTATGCCATGCTACTGGAGCCTTCACATTATGTGATCACATTAAATTAATTGCTATTGTGACTTCTTCAGAAAAAGGATTTGGTCAGAATCTAAACTTTCCATCACATGTACATGACTGAAATAGAATGATCGAGGCCAATGACAGGTTGGTAATCAAAAGCTAGACAAACTCCTTAACAAAAATTATTTCTAATAGGGTATAAGAACATATCTTACTTTAACGTAATATTCAATCTTTATCAGATCACAGCCTGCCAGCGAGGACTGTGGGAGAGGAGGAATGATGATCTGCTCCTTCCACTCCACCTCCTTGCCGGCCTTCACGGCGCCTCCCTCCACATCCGCTATGTTTCTCAGATCATGGGTGGGCCTCTTCGTCTCATACGTCACTCTCTGAAAAAAAAAAGTATAGTTTGGATTTCACACTTTATCCTGTACCTTATAGTCTCAATTTGTGTAAGTTTCCCAATTAGGTATCTATTGGCAACATTTGATTGAACCTGTACAGCGACAATAAAGATCTCTTGAAATTGAACTTTATTGGTAAACAGTTGCACATGCAGCAGACACAAAGGGACAGCATTTATTGGAAGTCGTGGTCGTGGCGGTAATCAAAGTGTAACTTCCCCTCAAGTTATGGCTTAAGTGTCTCCCTCTGGAAATCTAAAAAATGCCTTTAGAATGCAGTGCTGGGAGGCGGCGCTGAGACACGCCTGTCTACCCCCCAGACCCCCAATGGTTGGTGGTTTATTGGTTTAGTATTCAGCACAACTCAGTCATGACGTGCAGACTTCCCAAACGGTTGATTCTACATAAGCATTGGCCATGAAAGGTCCAAGACAGTTTGAAACACCAGGGGGCATTGTGAGCCAATCAAATCATTAATGTAGATTTTTGTTTTTTAAACAAATGTGGTAATAAATGTGATATTAACACCAGCAATGGTGTTAATGGTGGTTAATGGTGTTATTAACACCAGCAATGGTGTTAATATCAGATATTTTACAATATTTGAAAAATCTCCAGGCAACAGATCAACGCATTGTTGAATTTGGTATTGTCATGAGATACAGTATGTTGACATTTATAGAATAATATCTGAGAACACTGAATCTCCTATGGATAAACATGTACTGTAAAACACTTTGTATGGTCATCAAGACTAGAAAAGTGATATATAGATACAGACCATTTAGCTTTAAAGAGCCTATAATGGGATATTTAGCAGATGACTAAGATTTGGAGGAAGATATTGAATACAGTGGACTTTGGTCTGTGAGCCTGAACCTAACCTGCACCTCACAGGTTTGGCCAGAACAGTGATTTACCTGCACCAGGCTGGCCGCCATGTTGCCTGTATTCTTCCCAGACTGGTTGTGGATTTTGGCTGTCACCTGGATGATCTGGCCTGGTGTGTAACCCTTCATGTCAGTCTGGGCCTTCAGGACGACTGTGCCCGTTTTCACCAGCATGTAGGTGAACTGCTGTGTCACTTCAGATAAGCAGGTTCCCTGTGTGGAGAGGGGCAGTGCTCACACATTGATTTATTAATGGCCACCACCTAAATGTCAACACTGACCACCACATAATGATTTTTTCTATATTTCCTTATCGGTGAAATCTTATTCCAAAGTCAAGTTGCACATTGATTCACTCAGCCCATCATGACTCCACTCTTTCTCTCCCTCTTGCTCGCGTCATCACAACGTGTAAAAACAATATTTAAAAAATGATTTGGTCTTTGGGAACAGAAATTACATCCGTGTCTATTTGCATGTAGAGCGGTGAAGTGAGATCCCATCACAGTCACAGGAGACACATTCAGGACGCATTGTAATGTCAGGTGTGAACAGTCGACTAAGACCTGTCCACATGCGATCAGATAGCTTAGGACAGATGACAATACCAGGTCTGAACAGAGCCTTTGTTTCACTGTTCCCCTCACTACACGACCCTTGTTTACAGTAGCATTTTGTCTCGAGGGGGATGCAAAGAAAACCTTCCCAAATTGGTAAGAAGTGGATTTGACTTAGGACAGGAGGATCTTGTTTCGACTTGTGATTTGCACTACAATTACTTGCAAGGTTTTGTACCATAAAGTCTTTGCAGAGAGATGAAACCAAATGTACCAGACAATACACACTGGAGACAGATTAACTGTTTATCAAGAATCACTTCCAACACAAACTAACATCTAAAAATGGTTAAATTAACCAGAAACAACATTTGTAGATGTGATTTGAACCTTGAAGACCAAAATGACCATCATCTAAGGATCGACTTCACACACACACACACACACACACACACACACACACACACACACACACACACACACACACACACACACACACACACACACACACACACACACACACACACACACACACACACACACACACACACACACACACACACACACACACACACACACACACAATCATGTCTCACCCATATGTCTGGCACTTCATTCAGGTTCAGGAGGCTGAGCAGGTAGAAAGCCTTCTCAATGTTGTAGTCCTTGGCAAAACGTGGTGTTTCAATAAAAGCCCTCACTCTGTAAATGATTTTGCCATAGTTGCCTTCAAAGGATGTTGGAGCAGTGGCTGAGGGAAAGAAGACACATCAGTATTAGATTGATCACCTAGAGTAACAGTAAATACAGACTAATAGACTTCAGTTTTCAGAACAGGGTGACAGCACTTTGGGCCACAGCTTACTAAGAGGTTTGGTAATTGTGCAACAGAAATGTGGCAGATATTTTCACCATGTTACATCAATGATTTACTGCACACAGGAGGGCAAGATGGCATTGCTCAACAGTCAGAAAAATAGACTTTCAAAACTGGCTTTTCTCCCGATCTTTAATGTAAACATGAAAACAACACTCCAGAGTGTCTTGAGACGCCTGCATGCTCTCCAGTGGTGAAAGCACACACACGGTTCAAATGACAGATTTAGAATGACAACAGTAAAAAAGACCGGTTGGGCTGGTTTTGAGTTTCTATGAAGTTCCTCCTCTCATTATGGAGAACGCTTTGCCTGGAAGAATAAATTAAAGCAGGTTAAACCATCGAACAAAGGCTGAGCACAAGTTGCTGTGAGCTCGTCAGAATAAACCATGATGACAACGTGTAGACAGGAGGGGCAACTGTGCCCAAGTTATTCACCCGTTATATACGACATCATCTAATAAAATAAGACTTATTCTGAATTAACTGCCTCTTTACCCTGTGATAATACATTTTAGTTCTGAGAGGATTCTTTTTAAACAACGCATTCAAAATGAAGACTAAAATATCTCAAAATCACATATGTCATTATCTTCGAATAATTAACTCGGGTGTTGGCCACAATCAATACTCGCTTATTGTTGCCTAAGAGTCTATCGGAAAAGTTGCTGATGTCACCTGGTGATACTCTGACAGTGCTTTGTGTAAGTGGAACAAACTGACAGCTGCTGACATCATTCTGTGGACATCATGTCATAAGTAGCAGTGGTGGCACCCATCATTTTCTCTTTCTTTCAGAGGCTTTCCATCAGAAAATGTTCATATCTCTAGACTAACAAAGATGCACACATGCTGACAACAGCTTTTACTCAAACTGAACATGTGTTTTTTGAGGAGATTCTTTCATTCAAGTTCAAGAGTGTGACACCATGTCAGATTTTACTTCTGCCAAGGAAGTTATGTTTTCATGTTTGTTATTAGCAGGAAAAACTACTGGACTTGGTGGAAGGATGCGGTATGGGTCAGAGAAGAACCCATTCAATTTTGGAGCAGATCTGAATAAATGTGATGATCCACGAATGTGTTTTTTAGTTTCTTTACAACTTTTCCCACAGAACAGATTCAGATTCACTGGTAAACAGACTAAAGAGTGAAACAGAAGTTCTCGAGTGAGAGAGAGAACTAGGTGAAGCTATGACAGTGCAAGTGAGCACACGGCAAATAGTGCTGCAAATTATTCTGCACACAGCTATAAAATAAAGCAATTAAGCAAAACACCAACCTAAAAGTCTCATACGTAATTATGAGAATCGTAAAAAAAAAAAATGTAAGCTCATTTTGAAATTGTTGCAGGACAACATAGCAGTCTGCCACAGTTTAGATAATTAATCTGACATGGCGAGATAGAGCATTAGCCTTGGTAGAGGTGTGTGCTCTCAGAGCGCCCGTCTAGTTACAATGAACTTCAATAGTAGACTAATTTTCAGCTTTTTTCCCAAATTTGAAACAAGTTGGGTCTTATGTGCATAGTTTTACCCAATTTCTTTTAGTTATGATAATAAACTGCTGAGGTCTGGGATCATGCTGGAATCACTGCTACAAGGAAGAGTTAAAAAACAAAAGCTATGAGAAGATCAGACAGGTTGTAAACAAACAAACTGTTTATCCAGATCATCTAAACCACTAAAATGGCGGCGAAACAAAAAATGGCTGCACCTGACATGTGGGTAATAACCCTCACTGTGATGTAATGAAGAATGGTACACACATTATCATGGTAGGGCAGAAATGAAGCAGGAAGTGAGTCTGGTAATGGTGATGGATTTATGACCCAAACAAAGGCTTTGTTTTCACTCATTCAGATAGCGGAAGTTTGTTTACAACCTGTGAGATCATCTGGCAGACAGGTGTCCAGTGTCTCAGCAGTGTTTACGGTTTGAACTGTTGTTTTTTCAACCATAACATGTCGACTCCTTTATAAGTCTGTTAAGCAGGCCACACAATCTTCTGATCCAAGTTCACTGTAATCCAGCTCGACATAGAGCATTGCGGCAACAAAACGAACGTTGTGCATTCACTTTGAAGACAAACTGCAGAGGAGGAAGTGATTCTGTGCACACGCTGCAACTGTGTCTGTGTCAGTCCAATGTGGTGGGGAAAAAAAGGATTCGCAATAAACCGTGTGTGCGCGCACACGCACACGCACACACACGCACACACACACACACACACACACACACACACACACACACACACACACGTTAATATTGAACACAATGAATTGCATGTCCAAATCACACCAAGCTCTGCATTGCACTTGCCATGACCACTAAGGATACACATACCTAGTGTGAAGTCCTTCTGAGTGTCAGACACTCGGAGTCAACAGACTGGACTCATCCAGGGTCCTGCTTTACACCTGATAAATCACCTGAGAGGAACTGACGGGTGGGTCATCATTCTCTGACCGACCCTCTTTCACTTCACACAAAGTCATGGGTTTTCATTTTTACACACGTTTCCAATATAGCAGCTTTTAACTGTGACAATTTAAATGATAATTCACCTCGGTAAAATAACTGGTTCCTACAAACGAAGCGAATCAGTCCAATGTTTCACACAAAACTCATAAGCCAAAGTGAATGATGGGATAGAAGTCCCATCATCATCAGTGCTGCTGAACCACAACAGAATTAGGGTAAACATCGTCATGCCAGGGCATGTCTGTCAGGCAGTGAAATGCGAGCGCAACACACACACACACACACAAACACACACACAAACACACACACAAACACAGACACTCCAACACAGGAAAGAATTTGTGATGACAAGTGTTCATCATTTCCAACATCCTACCTGGTATGAGAAACTTGAAGGGAAAAGTGTGTTCTCCCTGTTTCAGTGTTCCTGTGTGGGGGAGAGAAAGAACAGATAACATTCATCAGTGTAAACGCTAACAATCGCTCTGCTGTTACTCAGCAGGCAGATATGCTTCAGGGCTGCATCGCCTATCCACACTCTTTCAGTTCAATTTCTTTTACTACACTATTTTTATCCCATGATGCACAGATGAAAAATGTATATTTGTTGCAAAATCTGTCTACATTTTCCCGGGTGTGGCTTGTGTTCCTGATTTGTGTATTTCCTGTGGCTGACTAACACATAACTATTCAAAGCCAGGGAAGGTCTCTAATCCGAGACTGGACTGGGCTGATGGAGTCAACTGTACGATACAAGCTGCAGGACACATCCAACTGCTCGGATCCGCTTTCTGCTCAGAGGCTCAGCCGCTCACCTTTGTCTGAGACGGAGACGGTGCTGTTGAAGTACTGCTCCTCCAACGTCCACGCCGTGTCGTTCACTTTGGTGGTGATGCCACAGAAACCGTTGCAGTTCACTTTGATGGCTGCAGGTAAGAAGACAAAGGCAGTGCAGTTTTTAGCCACAGTTGTTACTGCAGAATGAGATATTTCTCATTATCACATGATGTTATGAGACAGGTATTATGACATTTCTTCTCTATGAGGAAGTAACAAAAGCACAAGTGAGTTACACTGAAGCCCACAGAAGCTGAGAAGCAAGACTATATGAAACCGCACACTCTTACAGTAATGCTGAAGAAAGTACTGAACATTGGTTAGGTGAGCTTTCAACAAACCCTCTATATCCACATTGCCCATTCAAAACCACACTACAGCCAGAATCTAACCCAGCAGACCAGATTGTGAAGTTATATTGATAGAATATAACAACTCTTGTGTAAGAGCTCTATGACTTCCAGGACATATCAGATAACAGCTGCTGGAATATTTCCAGCTGTCGAGGGTGAATCACCATCAGTGGAAACACTTATTAAAGTAGGACGCTTCAAATCATCACTGAGCTTTAGAGTGAAGAAGCTCTTCGAAAGCAGGTCTGACAGAAGAAGGAACCAAACACTGCGACCATGACTCAGCAGCTTTTTCAATAAAAGATGTGTGAGCAGGTACTTTTGTGTTTTCTACATCTCTTTATACGTTTCTGCCATAGAGGTGAGAGGATTAGAAAATGTTGATCTATTAATCTTGATGATCCAGTTGTTAACATCAACACCATGTCCCCTGATTTCTGGGCTGTGAATTTCACATAATGTTCAATGAGGTTCAATGGTTATGATCAAACGAACAACAATAGAGATCAACTATAAACTACGATTGTTGGGTGTTTAAAGACAGAAAATCGGAGAAGTGTCTGGGACTAAGCAGGAGCATTGGATAGTTACTGTTTGTATCCTTGGTAATTTCACTCTGTAAATAAAGACAGCCTTTACACCTGACGTGATTTCAACCTGATTTACAGTTGGCAAGAGTCTTCAGGGTCACATCCACGGCAACAAGATAGAACAAATGTAGACGATGGCAGCCATCAGTGAAGCTGTGTTATTGGGTTTTTCTTGCTTTTCGATTGGTCTCATCTTCTCTCCATCCACAGGTGTCTTGAGTAACGTGAGGACTGAGGAGGACATTTCCTGTGTTTACTGGATAGTGGCTGCTAGCTGCGGCTGCCTCACTGGTTTGGAACAGCTATGTTTTCATCTGTTTCTCTGTTTGTTAGTTAGCAGGATAGCGGAAAAAACGTCTGGCCGGATTACCCCGAAACCTGGTGGAAGGATGGGTCTGGGGAGAACAAATTCAATTCTGTTGTGGATCTGGATTAGGGGGCGGATCCAGGAAATGTATTCTTTGATTTCTCAGGGAATAATTCATGGGTCTTGATGAAAATAACCAGACATATTAAGGGGACTGATAAATATGAGTGTGTGAATTTTGGTGAAGCTTGATTGAATTTCAGGGGGACTGTTGGGCTTTACTTTCTTTTCTGTTCTCTTTTTGTCCCCACTGATACATATAAAGTGCCCTTGGGTCTCTTGAAAGACACTATATAAATTCAAGCTATTATTATTATTATTATTATTATTATTATTATTATTATTATTATTATTATGTGCTCTGTGAGTACTATTCCTGTATCATATTTCCGTTCACATTGTTGTTGTATGTGAATGAACAACACAACTGTATTTGGATGGTTGACCCACAATCTGTCCTCAATGCATTTTTGGTGCAGAAGTAAATGAGGTCAAAAAAACGTCAGTAAAAGCTTGGCAGCACATAAGACCAACAGGGCACAGTGTCAAAACAATGACACAAACAGTAGCTGAATGATTCTCAACATATCAGTATAATTTGCCTTACAGTATATTTTTAATCAAACAGAATTAGATTCAGTCTATAAAAACAAAAGACTTCTCAGAACAGTCTATTCCACTTTGCAACATTCCTAAAGTAACCTTAGCAAATGCATTGTGTCCGAAGTCAACTGCAGTGACTTAAAACCTACTTGATTTTTAATGCAATGTCAATATTTGCCCAGATATTATGTCTGTTATCTCGAGGCCTAACCCACTTCATAATCTATCAGTGATTCAAAGTGTTGCGTGCAGAGAGACTTTGTTTCCTGGGCGGCGCACCGTGAAGCTGACAGTCTGACCAGCTCTACCTGAAGAGGAATGTAAACAGACTGGAGGCCCCGCAAGCATTCAAACAGAAACTCACACATTCAGAGGGAGAGGGAGAGAGAGAGAGAGAGAGAGAGAGAGAGAGAGAGAGAGAGAGAGAGAGAGAGAAATCAATCTCAAGGAGAAGGTGTTACTTCATAACTGAGGCGAAAAAAGGCTTTGATACCAATGAGGCTCCAGAAGATGCACTGTAACATGTTAAAGACCTGTAAAGCATATTTATATCCGTGGTATGGTGACATTTATGCTACATTTACTATTGGGATCTGATAAACACCAGTGAGATGTCACAAAGCTGAAAACAACTGTAAAGATGTGTCCACTATCAATGTGTTTAAGTTCGGGCTGTCCACTTGTGATTGGATCACGCAGGACGGACGTTGATAATAGGTCTGAGCAGGGCCACTTCGGGACAGCACAGACCTTCATGTTCAAGTTTAAATTGACAGAATATTTAGCTTAAATACAGATTGTTGTTTATATTTAAACTTTCAGTCATCTGGGGTGAGTGATAAAATATTTCTGGGGCCCAGGGGGACTTGGGCTCCAACGGTCCTGGTTACGTCCCTGTGACTGGGACTACAGACGAAATGAACCAATAGGCTCTTCAAGACCTGGCCCTACATATCACTGATCTCTGAATTCCCTATTTTCCCCTGCGCTGCTTGGAATGTTCAGGCGAGTGCATGTTGTCACTTCCTCAGGCTGAAAACTGAAGGGGCGACAGGGCGTTTGCCATCAGGGGCCCAAGGCTCTGGGACGAATTGCCTGAGGAAATGAGGCTGTCTTCTTTTAAGTCTCAGCTAATACCGTATTTTTGAAAGGCATATCCCTGAATGTACTCGGAGGGCCAGGCTAGAAACGGTCCTTTAGTTCCCTTATTATCATTTTTACATTATTTATGTACTGCCTTCTGTACTTTAACCACTTGTTTACTTGTTGTGCAGCACTTAGCACTTACACCTCACTGTACCCAGAGTTCAGACTATTATAGCGACATCCTAATGAAACAGTGCTGTGACAGATAACTAACAATAGATTGTTTGACTCATTTCAAGCACATTATAAACGGCTCCCCACGAATCCCTCACTCAATCCATCACTTCCTTGTTTGGCGACGGCGACGTTTTGTCACCTGGTGCGCAGAAGTGCGGATTAAAGGCTGAATTGGCGGACTCGTACCTTTGCAGGGCAGCGACTGGCCCACTTTGACGCTCACGGTCCCGGTGATGGACTCTCCCGGACTGTACATCACTTTGCTATTGTCGAAGGTGATCTCGAACTGCTGGAGCTTCCCCATGATTCCCCGGATCCACAGCGGGACTGAAGATCACCTGTGCGCACAGACACTACACACGCACATTTTCCACTCTGCGTCCCCGCCCCTTCGTCTGACGTCACTGTCTTCTCACGACATGACAAAAAAATCCCCAGGTGTACCTGTCACTGTAAAAATATTTAAATGGGTTCATTCAATTGAATATGACTAATGTTTACTCACATTTAGTTACTAAATATAGTAGTTATTTTGACCAACGTTTATCAATCAGTCAATCAATCAAATTAGATTTGCATAGCCCATATTCACAAATCACAATTTGCCTAATAGGGCTAAACAAGTTGTGACTCTCTCTGCACTTAGCCATCAACAAGAGTTAAATAAGAAAACACGTAGAAACCTCAGAGAGAGCCACAGGTGAGGGATCCCTCTCCCGCACGGACAGACATGTGAGAGATGTCACATGTAACAGAGCACATGATCAAAATAACAGTATTTACAACATTCATGAGAATAGACAGTGTCTAACATAATTGGAGAGGTGTATCATGTATGTTTAAAGTATTCATACAAATGAAAAAGTCAGACAGAGATGCAGGAAACAGTCATGGCAGTTGTACTGATAAAGGTATTGCCAATAATAGTATATATGAGTAGGCATATTGTTTATCTAAGCAATCTAGTTGTAATCATAATCCATAATCGGCTGCCACACAATCCATCATCCACCATCACAGTCATGATCCAACATCACGATCCACGATCAGCTGCCACAATGATCACGATCCACAATCCACCATAATGAGCAGGGGCACAGCACAAGAATCTGGGCCCTGGGCCATACATAGTCTCAGGGGGCCCCCTTACCCCTTGAGGCAAATTTATAGTTTCTGCATCCACCAATCTGCTGGGGGGGTCCACTATGGTCCTCGAGACATAGATGTCATCATCCATCCATGTCTTCTAGGGTACACACAGACATCTATGCCGATGTTAATAATATGACTACAATGTATACACCTACTGGAATGGAATGTGGGATCAGCAGACTGACACGGACCCACATTTTAGTATGAACTGAACTGTAGGCATGTATGTATGATTTGAACTAGCATGCAACTCTCAGTGGACAAGGAGGGCTGACATTTTGGTTAACCCTTGATGACGTCCATTACCTCTTCCAAAACTTGTCCTTTGGAAAATGTGTTTTAAACCCCATCATCTTAAGGCCACAATAACTTTGTTTTACTGTTCTCACTACAACACCCTTGTTAAGAATAGCTTGTTTCCAAAATGCTAAATCTAGGACTTGACTTACTTGTGATTTGCAAAACAATGACATTAACCTACCTGGCCAGGATGTACCCCGCCTCTTACTCAATGTCAGCTCAGTTTGCTTGAAACCACCCCCCTGTGATCCTCAATATTGGCTTGTGTAGGTCCCAAAACACTGAGGCCCTGTTCAGACATCGTATGAACATCTGTCTCGGGTGATCTGATCACAAGTGAACAACTCTGCAATCAATCAAAATTCATTTCATCAGCGTGAAAGCAAATGCATCCTGGGCCACATTGAAGAACCTCCTACTCAACTGATGTCCTCAAGGTTAGCAGTTTTGATGGAAAGACACCTTACTCTGGCCCTTATTGTATCACTGAATTTCAAAATAAAAGAACTCCTGACCAGCTCAGTCTGCAGCAGCACTGATGTAAAACTGAAGATAAAGGCACAATCAGAAAACAGGTAGGCCTATTATTAAAGTATTAAAACTGAGAACACAGGGAAAAACCATGTCGTCATTCTTAGATTGACCAGTCGTATTGTCAAAACACTGAAATAAAGTAGGACAATATCTTATGATGCTACTGATGGTTTATTTCCAAGAGTAACACTCATTAAATACAAACCTTAGAAACAGTGTAAAGATGTTGATGCTGCTGAAAGTGACTGTTTGTCGTGACAGTGATGTGAGCTCAGCACGTCTCACATGCTCACATTCTTACACAACTGTAAGAATATCAACATAACATAACAAGCAAATGTTACATCATTATGGAAAACTAAAAAGATTTTATCTCAGCTGTTTTCACTGTGACAGTTTTCCTTATTATAAACTCACCACTTTAGTCTTCCCTGGTGCAGGAGAGGACCAAGCCTTCTTAAATGCCAGTGCTCTTTTAATGGTAGAGAATTTAATTCAGTAACAAAACCAAATGTTTCCTGAGAAAATAATTCAGAGTGTGAGCTCAGGGTTTCGTGTCTGTTAAATGGTCTGAATGAGAACAAGTTATAAAATGTATATATAGTGCCCCCTTCTGGCAGATATATGACGTGCTGTAAATATCAGTAATACAGTAATCGATACAGACACACATTGTCTGAAGATGATGTTGACACCAGATTGACTACATCATCAGGTGGAAAACATTTCATGCCTCATTCAAAGTATTTTAGTGATTGATAAATAAGATGCCATACTACGGTCAGTGTTTAGCAACGTGTTTTAGATGAGCTAATGTGTGATTGTGTTCTACTAATACATTCACCAAAAACAATACATGTATTGTTTTGTTATGAGCTCTAAATTTGTGTTTTGGATTATTCAGACTGGCTACAATGGCTATGCTAACAATAGCTCTGTTAGCTAATGATTATTATATTAGTTTTGGATGTTGGGGAGAATGTATGAATTCACTTTACTATGATTCCAAAAACATCACACAAATCCAAGGAGAAACATCCATAAGAGAAACATTCATGTCCACGTTATCAATGTAGACAGAAAAATATGTCTATACAGCAGTATTGATCGTAGAACTATAGCCACGCCCACTGGCAACACATTTCATTTGGGTAGGTGCGACACCTGCTGTTTGGAAACGGTATGTGCCAGAACTTTTGTCCTTTATGTCAGTGGTTCTCAACTGGTCTGGCTTCGGGACCCACCATCACCCCTTAATGACAAGACGCGACCCAAATCGAGGACAATTTTCAACTTCTCAAATTTATTTAATGAAAAGACAGTGCAGTTTGAACCTGAGATAGTACAGAATATCACAGTATGCCAACACAATAAAAAAAGTTTAATGATAAACCAAAACACCATTCTGGTTAGTGGACGCTGAGTCTACCTCCTGATCCAAAGCCGCCACACAACCCTCTCCTTTGCATATTTGACCCCTAACAGGTGTCAACACACCCCTGGCACTACTACACCCCTGGAGCTACTGTATCAGTATGAGTGTTTAGACTATGTATGAGCTCTGTGTTGCAAATTATGCATCATAGGAGTTTTGTATCTATTCTGTAAAAAAAAGATTTAGGATCTTTCAGTGAAGCAGCTCATCCAATATGTCAATATGTCAACATCTATAACCTTAAGCAATAGAAAAGGGCTCATTGAGAAAAATGTAAAGTCTATGACAGTACAGTGCTCACCTCAGCAGTGAAAAACCCATGCTATGTGAAACTGAAAAACAACAGACAAAATACAAACTGGCAATATGGCACTGATCAAATTCGAAACTCTCGGTTTCAAAATGGCAGTTAAAAAACCAGTGGGTGACGTCATGGTAGGTTGCCACTTGATTGCCCCGCCCCCCACTGAGTGCTAGTCACCCGTTTATTCAAATAGTATTATTATTGAATGTATCACGTGTCCAAATCAAACCAAAAACAGCACTTCACTTTCTCCGGCAATTTACAATACACATGCCATGTGAGAAGTCTATTGGATGAATGATTCACGAGATGTGCGTTCCTCATACAGACAGAGAGACAGACAGACAGACAGACAGACAGACAGACAGACAGAGAGACAGACAGACAGACAGACAGACAGACAGACAGACAGACAGACAGACAGACAGACAGAGAGACAGACAGACATACAGACAGACATTTGTGAAATTAGAAGGTAGATGGTTCACCCTCACTTGATCTGGACCTGTTCTTTCCACCAACACTAAATCCTGGCCCACTACTATTGGTGGTATCCAATAATGCATGACTCCATGCTACTGATTCGCAGACGTTTCTGAATCACTCCTGTTTGGAGCATCTCCCTGCACAATTCTGAGAGACTTGAATGCGTCTCGAAAGTTTTGAGAACCAAAACAGTACAACAGTGGATCCAGGCAGCTGTTCACTCCTGCTAGGATCCAGCAGGCATAATACGCCTTCTCAATCTGCAGGAGAATGTGGCATTTGTGCGGGTAGTATTTCTTAAGTACCACTCCCACAGTTCGCATCACGTTCAGAGGCAGGAAACACAGCCCGAATATCACCAGACACATGCCTATCATCCTCTGAGATTTCACCTTGACCTTCAGACTTTGAGCTGTGCTGATGTTGAGGCGAGTTAAGGAGCCTGCCAGACGGGTGTAGCACACAACAGACACAACGAAAGGGAGTAAGAACCCACAGATGAACAGGACAAAGTTAATGACAAAGTAGCTGTTGGTCAGGTTCCCCTGATGGATGGAGAGACACTGAATGTTTCCTTTGGGGGTGGAAACAAAGAAGGGTGGAAACAAAGAAGCATAGACCAGAGCCTGGATCAGCATCAGAAACCAAACTCCTGCACATAGCTTCTTGACAAACGGCTTTTGTTTCATATGTGAGCTTTTGTTGAATTGCACAACAGTTGTGTACCGATGGATACTGATGAGAGTGAGGAATATGGTGCTGCCGTAGAAATGTGAACTGAGCAGAGCGATGTTGACCTGGCACATGAACCAACCAAAGGGCCATTTGTTGTCCATGATGAAGTATACCGCCATCATTGGAGTGACTGGGGTCGCGATGGCGTCGCTGAGAGCCAAGTGGAACTGCAGTATGGTTCCAGAGGTCCAGCGGGGCATCCGGCACCAGAAGACCCAGAGGCTAAATGCGTTGAGGAGGAAGCCCAAGAAGAAGACAAGGCACAGGAGGACGATGAGGGACATGTGCTGGTTCTCCTCATGACAAGGTCCAGAAATATTACTGCTGTTTCCGAGCTGTGAGGAAACCACCTGAGGCAGCATCTTCTTCTGTTTCTGTGGGAGGAGAACAGAACAGTGCACCTCCGTATTATTTACTACACAAGCATTTTTTTTCTTACTAGATCAAAAACAGTAACAATGCAACATATGCTTGAGTTGGACCACAAATAATAATAATACTGTCATGATTCTGTCCTATGTTGAACTTTTGAGGGACTTTCTGGGGTTTTGGAGTTATGAATTACAGACTCAGAATTTCATTGTGTTTGGACCCTGTTTTGTATGTTTGGATTTTTGTATTTGTATTTGATTTATTTTTAAACTACTTTTGTGTCTCTCACGTCTTTGTGTACTTTTCCTGCTCCTGTGATTGCCTGCACCTACGCTAATATGTCACATATGAGTTTAACACTCATTGACCCCTTTTATTTACACAGTCTCTGTGCTCCCCACTCTCCTCTGTCAGTTCCTTTGTTCACCCTCATGGATTTATCTCATGTTTCCGTTCTCTTCAATTTGCCCCAGTGGTGGATCTAGGATTGGTTTTAAATCAGGGGCAATAAAGATTCATGACCTACATTGCAGCCAACCACCAGGTGGCAATCAAGACAGATGGTC
Organism: Hippoglossus hippoglossus; assembly: GCF_009819705.1. NCBI lineage: Eukaryota > Metazoa > Chordata > Actinopteri > Pleuronectiformes > Pleuronectidae > Hippoglossus > Hippoglossus hippoglossus. Next base: position 27,138,684 of record NC_047159.1, read on the forward strand.
GAACCTTTTCTGGTACCAACATCAAATTTCAGATTTACATATAAGTCCAACATACAATTCAGATTTCCATGAATCTTGCTGAGCACACACTGTACTCTGAGGGAGGTACGCCTTTTGATTTTAATGAGCCCACAAGCTTTCCCTATTGACCCCCTCAGAACAAACTAGTTGTTTTGTCCTTTATAATATCTCTGAGAATGTCTTTCAAAGTTATGACTTTATAATATAGTAATATTTCAGTATTAATATGTTTGTCTGTCTCAGCAGGATTATGCAAAAACTGCTGAACGGATTTTCTTAAAACTTTGTGGAAGGATGGGGTATGAGCCAGGGAAGAACCAATTAACTAATTCATTATTTTAAGATAAGATAAAACGTTATTGATCCACACACCAGGGAAATTCAGTTGTAGACAAGAGAATAAAGAAATATAAAAAGGAAATAGAATAATAATACTGAGTATGTACATCACATACACCTTAATGTTAAAGCAGATGTTTGGAGTTTGCATGATCTCCCTGTGTCTGTGTGGGTTCCACCCACAATCCAAAAACATGCAGATTGGCCCTGTGATAAACTGGTGGCCTGTCCAGGATGTACGCCACCTCTCACCAAATGACAGCTGGGGTTTGCTCCAGCTCTCCCTGTGACCCTCAAAGGAAAAGCAATAGATAATGGATGGATGGAATATATTGTCCAGTGTTCCTGTACGTCCACCTGGTGGATGAGTAAAACACACACACACTACGATAATTTACATTTACCCGTTTACACTTAGGAGACGACACGCGGGTTTCCAGTGCAGCAGCAGAGGTTGAAGTAAGAACTAAGTGTTAAATCAGCTCGACAAAGTGCAGGAGATGTAGTATAGAAGTGCATAGTATATGTGTTAGTTAGACATATTAGACTATCATAAAAATAGAGTGGATCGGGTTGTCTTCTCATGCAGAAAAAAACATTTCCTGCTCTTGATAAGGAACTGAGACGTATACTCCTTTTACAGGCAGCATGTGTTTAATATGTCTTTAAATGCATATGCATATGCATTTTTAGTTGCAGTGCTTCCCCAAAGTGAGGTTTGGCAACACAATACTTCACTTCATTAAATCAAATGTAGCTCTGACCACTTTTGTGTTTTTTTTAACGTTTGAAGAAGGAGACACCATTGACTTCAATTGTTTTGGATTTGGCTGCAACACTGTTTACCCCTGAGACGCCAAAGGAGTTTTGTGGACTTAAACACTTCACCCACCCCTCCATCGGCACAGTGGTGTGTAGATAATGAGTGAATTTTCCTTTTTGGGTGAAATGTCCCTTTAAGCTACAAGCTTCAAGCTCATAGAAGTTCAGTTGGGTTTAGATGTGACCATAGAATTTGCTGCATGCCATCAAACCTCAGTGAGCCCTCCTGATGTGTATGGAAATATTTGTCCTGTTCACATTTCACTTATTCAGGTTCAACTTTTATTTGTGTTTCATCTTTTAGAACTGTGTAAAAAGTTTTTACCTAGTAATTATCACAACAGGTTAAATATCACTTTACAATACCGTCGGCAGCTGCTAATGGACAGTAAGGAAGTTAAAACAAACTTACCAGAGTTGAAGTTGTCTTCAGTCCTTTGAGTCTAGTAACACACTAACTGCTTCTCTTCTGAAACTGCCTTGGCGGAGCTGCCAGGGGTGGAGTTGCCCAATCAGGGCAACAGACGTCAGTGTTCCTTCTGAAGAATAAGACAGAAATCGTTTGAGCTAAAGCCGAGTCATTTGGGTGAATTTCCATCCAATATCCTGCAGATACAGATCAGGAACCACAGTTAATATTGACAGCCAACATCAGGATGATGAAAACAAATGAACTCAGTGACTGTGACATTATTGTTGGTTTGAGTGTTTCTGAAAATGTTGACTTGCTGAGATTGTCACACCCAACACTCTTCAGACTTTTTACCCAAAATGGAGCCAATAACAGAAAAACATCCAGTGAACAGCAGTTGAGTGTTGATGAGCGAGAATGGTCAGACTGGTTGGAGTTAACAGAAAGGTTAGTCACTCACATAATCACTCTCTACAACTGGGGTGAGCAGAAAAACATTTCCAATATTTTGTGGAATCAATCGGATTAAAGGGTAATTAGGGTAGGTTATTAATCCTCTCGAGCTCCTAAATGTGTAAAATTGATGGGAGTTCCCCTTCACTAACAAGTTAAGGACCTAAACTATCCAGCAAGAGTGGAAAGATACTACTAAAGTATAATACAATAATTTGAAGTATCACAAAGTCAGTCAGACAGTTGCTGTTAGTTGCAATTTTTTCAACATTTTCCCCCATACCACATCTAGTGAATTTAAATGTGGATTCATAAGGGGACTGTTGGGCTTTGGTGGAGGTTTGCATTCTCTTAAGTGCCATTCTAGTTCTAAGATTTATTCATTTTAAAGGGGACATAGCATGCCCATTTTACCACAAGTTGATATGGTTCCTTGGGGTCTTAATGAAATGTCTGTAACATACTTTGGTCAAAATACCACAAGGATCATTTAAAACAGCACCCTTTTTACCCTGTATAAAACAGCCCTCCACAGAGTGACCTGTTTTGAGTGCCTGTTCCTTTAAATGCTAATGAGCCAGCTCCCCCCTCCCCCCCCATGATTTTAAACGATATAAATTACATATTTTATATGATATAAATTATCAAATATGCATCCCATACTTTGTATTCCCCTTCTGTTGTCCTGGAGTTTTAATTTTCCCAATCACATAATTAAATGTCCCCCTCTGTCCATCCACTACAAGCACACAAGCAGACAGACAGAGAGAGAAAGAGAGGGGTGGGGGGGGGGGGCTATGAAGACCATCATTTACCCCCGAACCCCGACATTCAACGGGTACAACAAGCGGAGAAAGCAGAATCGCGGACTGACCAGCGCGGAGAAATGCGCGTCCTGTGTGAACAACCAGGCGGCTGCGTGCTTGAGAACGGCGCGGCGCTGTGCGGCGCGGCGCTTCCGCGTCCGGTGTAAACCCGGTGTAACGAGTGTGGGGGGGCGGGGGGATGAGGTGGGGGGTGGGCCAAGGCCATGTAGGGAGACTTCCAGTGTATTGTGATGACACAATACACTGGAAGCTCAATCGAGTCACTCAAGCATGACGTTTCTGACTTAGAGGAACCATAAGAAAACGCGCGAGTGTTTTTTTCCCAGAGGTTTTGGGTTGGTAGACATGCCAGATACCCACATTAACCTGTAGAAGCACTAACAAAGTGGAATTTGCATGCTATGTCCCCTTTAAAATATGTGTTGACTTTGGAGAAAAAGAAAAACCTCTGAAGTGGAATCAGCCTATGAATCTTTATGGAGGCAAATTATCATTATGTTAAGTAAAAAGTGTAAAAAAAGATGGTGAAATCTAATGGAATCTAAGGTATTTAAAATATAAAAGAACAGAGTAGGATGATTCAGGACCATGGATCACATCACAGGACGTGGATTGAAAAGAGGCAGTGGAAATATGATTCAGTCCCAGGAAATAAACATTTGATGCTGAGTTAGTTTGACACATTTAATCACCCATTTAAGCCTTTACTTTGTGTAGCTTAGATTGTGTTATAGCACATGGCTGTCACTTAAACAGCACCTTTTTACACTGATTGTGATCATGTTTTCTTGTTCCTCTTTGCATGAAAATCACTTCCTGCTCATAATATTGTTGAGGATCTGAAAAATTAACCTATAAGAGACATAGTAGCGATCTGACTTAAGGTAAACGTGCAAACCCCAACTTAGGTTTCCTGTAATTCAATTATACACAATCATTTAGAGCCTGTCAAATACTACAGCCAATACTGCACTGTCCCTTCTTTATCATGTTATAATGTTGTTGATGAAAAAAACTTAAAGGAGATGAGATCAGTGTTGAGCAAGCCTAGCTTCTTACTATCAGCGGCATCTGTGTCTGTCAGGGATGTCACTTACTGCGGTCTTTACACACTTCCTCATCCACTTGCTTCTAAAGAGTCTGAGTGTGGGCAGAGGTGTTGCATTAAAGTGGCATTGCATTGTCAGTTTGGCTGAAACACAATAACGCCACTGTGTGTTACTAAGAATCATTTATTTACACAATTCTTGCACTACTGACGCAATTCAAAGGTAACATACTGATAGGACAGTTACATATGAAAATACAGTGTATTTGGACAACAATGCAAGAGCACAAAGTTTAGAGAAGTAAGACCCCCCCCACCCCCCACCAATGAAAAATAGAGGACAACACTGTCTGAAAGACCCTCTCTGAGACAAACATCTAAAGAAACTACACCTCCATGAAAAAAAAAAAATTGTACAACAGACAATAATGTAAAATGTCCAGTCTTTTAGGAGACTCCTACTCCAGCCCTCGGTGTTGAACAGTCAGTCACGGGTGAACTATTCTGTTTTTCCTTCCCATTTCTGCTGCGTCTCAGAGAGGCGCGGTCGGTGTGGAGGCCGTGGTGGGGACAGTCACCGGGTGCAGCCCTAGATCCAGGGATGGGGCTTCGTCTGGTGGTGGAGGGCTCTTCTTCTGGGCCTCCAACTTCTCCATCAGCTGGGTGTACAGCTCCTTCACTGGCTCGCTGCACTGCAGTTACCAGGCACAGCAACACATGGTATCAGTACATATGCAATGCTTCATCTCATGTGAACATCTGCTCTGTTAAAAAATTGGAAATGTGACCGGAATAAAATGAGCCTGTGTCAGTAGAACTGCTTTCAGACATGCACTGAACTCCTGATAATCTCCTGAAATTATCTGGAGGGGCTGTATGTGAGAACGCAAATGTCCGAGTCAGTTCCTGCAAACATTATCTAGCGTTTCTTCTGCCAGTGCCCTAGTAAGTACTTTGGATAATGTCTGAGTGTCACCCTGTGCCTGAATGCTTCTGAGACTTTCCTGTTGTGAACGCAACTCGCCTGAGAATTTCTCCGGAGAAAGTCAAGACTCAAAAGATAATTTCTGGAGTTTACAGTTACAGCTCCTGACACTGTTTGTGAGCTGATGCCTGAAACCGGTTGAACTCATCCACCATTTCCTGTCAGAATTTTGTAATTTGATAGATAAATATACAGTTTTACACACAGCCTGACTGAAACAGGATGTTTAACACTGATGCAAATTAAATGGACAACGAAATATTTAACATGATTATTAAAACACATAACATGCACAAAGAATTTTGATAGGGATCCTTTATATTATATACACATTTAATATATTATATATAATTAACAAGGCAGCTGGGGGGAGTGCCATTTCCATTCTGTATCACTACAGCTCCCGTCCTTTTCAAAGCACAAGCTGAAAGTAGAAACAAAGCTCACCTGTTTCGGAGGTTCAAGAGTTTTCATCAAGGTTTCCATGTAAGACGGCAGCATCTTCTGCTGTAGGTGCAGCAACATTCGAAGGGTGTGTCTGTGGACGTTCTCTTTACTGCAAAATATTCCGGGAAAAAAACAAAGAGGAGTCATGATGAGAGGTACCTGGGAGTGGTGAGGCTATTCAGTTCCAGTCTGTTTAATCCTCTCTGGGTCAGTTATCCAGTTTGCATTGACCTTCATAAAGTAGACTGCACTGGCCCTGTTAAGACTTGGCATAAACATCCGTCCTGAGAGATCAGACCACAAGTGGACAGTGTTTAGTATGTGTGTGTCCTGTGACAACTTGTGATCAGATCTCACGTCCCAGCTTTATATGCAAATAATCACAACTGTCATTTATTTGTGGTCATTAAGACAAATTGTGTTTACAGATGTATCTGATGTCCCTGTGTGTCAACACAAGTGAGTGAAAACAGTTAAGAGAGAGAGGAGTCACGAGGGACTCAATGAATCTCTTGCAGTTGTGCTAAGAAGAACGATTTTTACCAATTTAAGAAAAGTATCAGTCATTATTTAATCATCGGTGGTCAGCGTTGATATGGTGGCAGTGGCCACAAACAAATCAACGTTTTGGCACTGAGAATATAAAAAATATTCAGTTCATTGTGAAACTGTAGCAGGACAGCAAGACGTCAGCTGAGTAGGTGGTCTTTCGCAAGTGGCCCAGGATGCATTTGCATTCACAAAGTGAAAAGAATGTGGGCACATGCGTCCACCTGGGGCTTGAGTGATCAGACACATTCAGGACAGATGTTAATACCAAATCACAACGGCGTCTATGTCCAGGCAATTATATCTCAGAATCAAAGCTCGACCCACCTGGAGAAAGAAGTGAGGAGGAAGCCATCAAACACAACTGAACAGAACTCTTCTGTTCCAAACTCGTCAGAGAGCAGGGTGAGGTGTCCGGTCAGCAGGTGCAGGAAGATGTCCCCGAAGGCCATGTCATTGTAAGTCTCCACTGTGGATGAACAGCAGAGATCCAGCTCTTATTTCAACACTGCTTGTACATCGCTCTCCAAATGTATTGTATGTCCTTTTCTGGATTCATTATTAAATGAGTGAACTTGCTGTTCTTTTAGCAAAGGAAGTCTCAGCAGAAAGAGATCTCTATTTTACCTTTGATAAAAGGAAATATGCGAATAAAAACTAAATGATAATGTGATAAAGACAAATCAACAAATGAACTGATGCATGATTCAAATTCCGTAGCCTGCACACAAGAATCACACACTGTCACGTGTAGCTTCTGATCAGTTATAAGCCGTTTTCAGATATGACCTCCAGAGGATTTTGGCACGATTGGGTCCGGACTTTCTCCAGAGTTTCCATTCCATGCATGAACAACACAGCACGTCAACCCGCTCGAGGTGAATCCTGCGGCGGATCTCCTGCTGTGTTCTCACATCGGCTTATTCAGACATTCTCTGGAGTTTTTACAGACGCCTGGCCGGAGAATATCCAGAGAAAGTCCGGAGGTTCTCATTTGGATGTTTACCATCTCACATACAGCCAATCCAGATAATGTCTGGAGAGTCTACAGAGTTCAGTGCATGTCTGAAAGCAGCTTTACAATTTCCTCTGCCACCCAAAATATTTCTTGCTCATAAGTTGTATCAGCTGCATGCAGGGCAGCACACTGATGTGTATACAAAGATGGCTTTAATTTAATAATCTAAAATTACGACTTGCTGCTAATGTGGATTTAATGTTAACATTTCTTTCTAATTCATTTTAAACATGACGATTAAAAAAACTGAAACTGCCACATCAGAATAGTTTGGTCAATAAAATAACATGTCAAACAACATTTTGTAAAAGACTAAACGGGGCAGGGTCGTGAACTCAAAAGTCTCAGAGGGAGAGTGACACTGACCCAGAGCAGGCAGTAACCTCTGTAAGGCGTTCTTGTTCCTCAGTTTGGCAATGTGGAGCACATAGTAGAGACCCATTTCACAGGCCACCCTGTTCTCCTGCAGGTACCTGAGGAGAACAGAGACAACAGGAGTTCAAATCACAGGAGCACTTAGCTCAGGAATCGGTCAACAGGAAAATGAGATTAGAGAGTAAACAATTTGGACAGTATATACATTTAAAAAAGTTATTATCAAATCCACATGACAAAGAAATGTATTTGCAGCTTTTTTGCAGTATACTTTACAGTTTAACCATAAACTTATTATAAATAACGAGAAATAAAAACTAAAAATTATTTTATGTAAAATGTAAACACAAATGTACATCTTTTCTGCATTGTTTATTCTGTAAAATAAAAGATTTCATATCAGCATTCATCAGCAAACAGCCTGACTCTTGGTTATAACCCCTCTTTACATGTTGCTCTGTTGATCTAAACATCATGTTTGGTTGTATTCCTCTTTCCTTATATGAGGAGGAGCATATAAGTCTGTTTTTTACTTTGTTTAATGTTCATGACGCTTTTATAAATAAATTGACCACAGTAACATCAGAAAAACTAGAGACATGGTTTGACTTGAGAGTAAAAGCTTATTAATGTTAACAGTTGTGATGCTGTGGACAGTAGTTGCTACCAGTTGCACATAAAAGCTTTCAGGTTTCGCTGATATTCACACAAATATTTAAAGTATGCATATATATATATATATATATATATATATATATATATATATATATATATATATATGCATACTTTATATATATATATATTTTTTTTTTTTTCCCAGCTGGATTATCCAGGCAAACCTTAATTCTCATCAACTTAATCCATCATAAACTTTTAACGCAACATTCATATATTATGTTTCTTTGTCATCGAAAGGTTCTGGTTATTGGAGAGGAAATGTGAAATCCAAATATGTATTTTAGACAAATAAAACAGACAAACTGGTGCTGAAAAGGTTAATTTTTCTTCTAGTTTTTTGGATTAGTCAATTAATTGTTTTATCTAAAACTGGAAAAGTAAAAAAAAATGTCATCACATTTTCCCACATCCCACTGTAACATAAATTACATGTCATGACAAACCAACAGCCCGAAGCTCAATCAGGGTTTATGTATAGGTAGAAGATATAGAGAAAACAAGATGATAATTTCTGAAGCTGGTAGAAGAGAATTACTTAAATATGTTTCTATTACCAAAAGGGTTCTACTACTATCAGTAGTTCTTATTACTATCAAAAAGATGCATCAGAAATAATAGAGAACTAATACAATAATAGAACTATAAATATCTAGACTTTAATCCATACTTTTAACTTATTAAACAGCTTAGACTTTAAAAGTGAGCATGAGAGGTTTTTGGATGGTGTTCTGACTATCTTTATGAATATATACTGTAAAATTATTTTTTGGTTTCTTTGCAGACAGACCAAAAACACAATACATAAAGTCACCTTATTGGTATTTGACATTATTGTGTATGTATCCATTGAACCCAGTAAAGGTTGTGTCCTGTTGAGAGTGTTGTTGACGTAAAGTACAACTGTGGTTAACGGGCCCACCCACTATTCACATGACATACTTCCCCCTGCAGTGTTTTACCTGTTGAAGGCGTCCGGCAGGGCGGTGGGGTACGGCAGTGAGCTCTTCTCCTCACTGGGAAGCTTCTGTTCTACAATGAAGGTGTGATCGTCAACAACTACTGACATCATGGCAGGCAGGAAGCGGGTCACCACCTCCAAATCCTGAGGGTGGGTGCACAGGAAGGCAAATGAACACCAACAACTAAAGCAGGGTTTAACACAATGATCTTCATCTGGCTTCTAGACACAACTGACTCACTTTTGAACCATTTACATACAGATCTATTTAGCAGTGAAAATAGAACTTAATGAGACTTTATGAATTGATGCACAGACGCATCCAGGTGACGCTGTACGTACCAGACGGGGCTCTTTAAACACCTGGCTGTCAATCATGTCCCACGCTCCTTGACCCAGCGACAGCATCCTCAGCAGCAGCATCATGTCTGAACTGTCCTGCTCAGAGACATACATACATTGGCCTAAGTGTCTGCTGATACATTGATAACGTTGATAATGTGTTGTGATTTGACAAAGAGATAAACCAGTAACACAATGTTTGCATTAGGTGTTACTAGCAAAACACGCTGTATGTGTTTCTGAGGTCAAACAAACATGATGAATGCATTTCCTTCTTAGCAAAGACAAATAATTTCAGTGTTTTAAAAACTGCATTGTTTACATCAAAGCTGTCTTGCTACTGGTCTTTTTCCTCTTCTTTGCCTTCTGCACCGCTCACTAGGTTTATCACTACAATAGTGCCCCCCAGCTGTCAATCAGCAGAATATCAAGACACCACAGGCATGTTTGTGTATCATGTCATTTGTGTCCCCTCACCCTGGGTAGAGCTTCCTGACTTAGCAGCTCTTGCAGGTTCCTCATGATACTCAGGACCAGGGTGTTACAGGCAAACGGGTCACACAGGATCATGGACAGGTCCCTGGAACACACAAAGATGTTATATTCATCCACTCAACAGAGATGAACAGCTGATAAGTAAAAAAAAAAAAAAAAAAAAAAACGTGAACGCGGATCAGACGAGGATATCAGTGGACTTTTATGCTAAAAACATGGTGTAAATTATGCTTTTTCGGGTCGAATTTGAATGTCGGGGCTCACGTACACTTGATGACACCACACAAGCAGTATGGAGGCATCTTGTGGTTTTTTCTATTGTTTTATTACGTCTGAAGAAGGAGTCTGCATTTATTTCAATTGTATTGAATTTGGCTGCAACTCTGTTTACCCCTGAGACTCCAACAGTGTTTAGTGGACTCAAACACTTCACCCACCCCTCCATCGCATAGTGGTGAGTAGATAACGAGTGAATTATTGTGAACTATCCCTTTAAGCCATCCCATGGTGTTACCCGAGAACTTGCTCTTGCCCCTTCTTCACTCCATCCAGGAAACCTTGCAGCTCTCTGGCTCGTTTGCCATCCACAAACTTTTCACGGATGCAGGCGTCTAAACACCAAGTGAACTGTCACAACAGAAACACAAAAGAGATACACATGTAACACAAAGCGAACACATTGGAAATCCAGGGTTTGGGGATGTTCAGTAGCACAATGTTAACTGATGCACTATCACTGTGTCCTTACCTTATGGCAGGGGTCGACAGAACAGATCTCGCTGATGTCCAGGTCGTGAAGAGACATGAGCAACTCTGCTCTCAGTGTGCAGTAGTGGACGTTTCTCGTTCGCAGGAAGAGTGTTCGTAAAAACTGCAGCACCATGTCGTACAACTTCACGTTCTTTCCTATCATCTGAGTCAGCTTCAGGACCACCTTCAGTGCACAGAACACTGAGCAGTTAACAGCAGCACACCGGGAAACTTTCACTTCGGTTGGTCTGTGTGAGAAACCTGAAGAGTGCCACTTACCTCGCCTTGGCGTCGTGCTTTGGGAGAGGGGCTGAAGAAGTTATGCAGAATGGAGAGGTCGCTGCTGAACAGAGCGGCTTCCTTTTCCACGATGTACTGCTTTAGGAGGGGTGAGACCTCATCTCCAAACAGAGCCTGGTTGTCCTGCCAGATCTGCCTTTTCACCTCCACAGCACACACCTTGTACAGCTCCTTGTCAGCCATGACCATCTTCAGCTTCTTCTCTGGCACCTGCATGATGGAGCATGTGGTCAAGATGAAGTTCAGTTCTCCAACATCTATTACCTTTAGTTTGATTGAACAATATGCTCTTGACTTGCTCTCAACCATCTGCAACTTGAATTGCCCCAAAATTCATAACGTGGTTGGGATTAGGGCTGTGTCGGTGCCGGGGGGATTCTTTTTTTTAGTAAACCATGGTTATATATTGCTTTTTTTTTTTAGAAAGTCAAGCAGAACAACCACTTGAGTCTGTGTCAGTACATGTTCTCATATCAATGACTGTTGGGCCTTGGCAGAGACTGAGATCGACTGAGTGCCATTCCAGTTTGTCAATCGTTCACCTTCACAAAACACTTCACACAGTCAGTCTGAGAAACTGTGGATCACTTCATAGCTTTGACTCAAGATGCTTTAAGACCCATCATTCAAAATTGATGATTTTTTTTTTTTCTTTCAGTTAATCTGAACCACAACTAAAAACATTTGCAGTGATGCAGGTCAAACTTTATCCCGTGTCAGTCTGAATGTGGTGTTGCTTCTAATACAACTTTCTGTGACTGAATATATGTTGACACAGACACTGTGAATACTGAATAAATGTTAGTCTTCAACAGGTAAGAAAGAACACTTGCCTTGGGTAGATGCTTCAGCACCTGCATTACCACTGGCTGAATGGACGGCATTTTGACGAGTGGAAAGCTCTTCTCCAGCAGCTCTTCAAGCTTCCCGTATCTGTAAGTAGTTAAAAAAATAAAAGCACAATCGCACCTGAGCTGGTTCCTTCAGAGAATATTATACACAGTCAAAAACAAGCGATGACACACCTGTCCTCGTCCTTGCCCTCTGCAATGGTGGCGACTCGCTCCATCAGCTTGTCACGGAGCTCATCAAAGACCGACTGGTGGAACTCCAGCCGAGGCGTTCCATGGAGGTCAAGGAAGGGAAGAGCAGACTGGAGAGTTGGCAGCAGGATGCCATTTTCCATCTACAGACAGGTAATTCATCAGATACTCATTAGTCTTTAGCTCCAGCTGCAGTTTCAACATTTAACACACCAGTGAAATCTTCAAGCACATTGGATGGATAAATAGTCAACAAGCACTTTATTTAAGAAGTGCTTCTTTGGCTCATCTGACTGAACACATTTTTAGAAACAAGTTAACCTATTTTAAAACATAACATTGAAGAATCAAATAAGAGCAGAGATGAATCTCTTAATAAACACAAAAAATGTCATTGTTCCATCAACCCCGCCATAGCAGAAAGAATGGAGCCTGTCAGCAGCTGAACTGTTATATCATAAATCATATGTCAACCTCAAACAGGTTGAAAATATTGTTTTTATGACAAAATAGGTATTTATTCAAATTAATATTAACACTTTAATTTGAAAGTCAATACAAACAAAAATAAATGTGCCCCTTGTGAAGAATAACGGTTTAAAGCACTATTCAATACACATAATTAGAACAAACTTCCCTGAGGAGTTGAGCAAACTACTTTTCCTCTATTAAACCTCCATTATAGACACAATTGTGTAGGTGTACTTTCTCCTAGTTCTGATCATATCGTCTATTTTAATCATTTTACAGTGTTTGGTTGTACCTGGTTTTACTCTTTCCTCATTTGCAACATTTCTTTGTTTAATTTACACTGTAATGTTGAACGATCTTCAAATTGCTTTCAATTGTTCGCCTTGAATTTGTCCTTTTGAACTTGTAATGCATCTTGTAACTGTGTTTTGAAAGGTGCTACATAAACAAAGTGTATTATTATCTTTATGAGATGACACTACATCCCTGCTGCGATCAATACTGACTCGTTAGACCTGGATTTCCATCCTCACTCACAGTGACTTCATATTCCTCACATGCTGTGGTTAACTTGTTGCACGTTGAAGCAACATCCACATCCTCAGTATGTCTTCCATTGCAGCAGTGATGACATGAGCTAACGTTAGCAGGGAAGCGCAGCTAACTAAAACTCCGCAGTACACCTACAGGTCTTTACTAACTGTTTAAAACAACACGCTTTAGGAAACATGGCTTTGTTATCAGCAGCTCGGGCTGATGTGCGAACCAACTGAGCGTTACCTGGAACTGGTCAATGGCTTTCAGGGGCTCGGTGCAGTTGGTGAGAGTTTCTTTGAGATCTTCTCCGTTAGAGATCCCGAGCTCAGGCAGCCCCGAGAACATCGTCGGTTTGATCATGGCTGTTCGCGCTTGGGTATGAACGGAGCTCTGGTGCGTGGATGTGGGACGTGAACACAGCCGGTCGCCTCTGAACACCGCAACACATCAGGCTGCTCGCTCTGTCAAGGCACACTTCCTGTGCTGCAGCCTCGTAAACGCTCCGTCACAAATAACAGCCCGGAAAAAGGTTCCGAGTCCCAATCGCGTTTCGAGTCCGAGTCAGACAGGCTGCGGTCGAAAACTCTAAATAAATAAATAAACAAATAAATAAATCAATCTCTTTTTGTTACCACGATTCATTGGCGCCGATGGAAAACGAGACCGAGGATCCGTTCTCAATAAAACGTCATGAGACCAAGGATCCTTCCTTGGTCTCATGACGTTTTCCATGAAGGAAAATCCGTTGCCAAGAAATCCCAACTGCACTCACACCAGACTGAAAATACACACCTTTATTTATAACAGGGGATAGTACCGAGACAAACTCAATGCTGACATGTGTTTTCAGTGGACCACATCCAGGTTACCACTGTGCTACATCAAACTACCATTCACTCACTGGAAGTAACAAACAAACACAAGTAGAGAAAGTCCTGTAACCTTGGGCAGTGTTCATGTTTTTGTTGGTCTAGTGGACCTAAGCATTCTTTGCTTTGAAAGTACTATAAAAGTACTTAAAAGATGTTTACTTTATCCCAGGTACAAGCATTACACAACATGTACCCTTGTTAGATCACATTTCTGAATGTAAGTGCTATTCGGTTTTTGTGATAAAATGAAATTAACAAAAATCAATTACAATCAAGGTTTTTCATCACTATTGATGTTCATTTCTTAACACAGAGTCTACACAACACAACCCCCAATGGACAGATATAGTTATACTGTTTGTGAGTTTGCACAACACATCAGCCCCACTGAACACATAACCTATTCATGCCAGCCTATACAACACATGAAGGACAGGGTTCTACTCTGTGTGTGTTGCATATGTATTTCTTGCATTTGATGCAAGTATACATTGTCCTTCTGTCCATTTTGGGTCCACACACATTGTAGCGTTTCTTCTCTCCCACCATTTTTGGAATCCATATTTCAATCAATCAATCACATTTTATTTGTATAGCCAATATTCGTCTCAGAGGGCTTTAACAAGATGTGACATCCTCTGCCCTTAACCCTCAACAAGAGTTAGGAAAATAAATTTTAAATTTTTTTTAACAGGCTAAAAAGAACGTAGAAACTTCAGAGAGAGCCACATGTGAGGGATCCCTCTCCCAGGACGGAGAGAATTGCAATAGATGCCACATCTAATGGAGAACATCAGAAAAATAAGAATATTTACAGCATTGGTTAGAATAAACAGTTAGTAGCATAATGGAAGGTCAATGAATTGAGGAGTTATTGTAAATAAGGGGTAGAAAGTATTTGAGTAGACATATTGTATATCAAGCCGTATTCATAGTCCACGATCAGGATCCACTATCACGATCGGATGCCACCATAGTCTATAGTCATATTTCTCCCCTTTCTGCCTGGTGCACTTTTATTGGACATACATAAACAGACACACATTTTAGCACAGTATATGCCTGTTATAACTAGTTAATGTGGAACCAGTCAGCTAAAATTCCCACTGTATTGGGGAACTTTGCTCCCTAAAAACAATAACAAATAGCTTATACTGCACTGTTTGTGTCCACCAAGCAGGTTGACATTAGTTGAAATCAAAAATAATCATGGTCATTATGACACACACACACACACACACACACACACACACACACACACACACACACACACACACACACACACACACACACACACACACACACTCACACACAAACAGCAGGTCCAGGTAGGAGGAGGACAGAGTGAAGGTACATCACACCTACAATTTCAACACTTTTACTGACCTTGGGTCCAGTGGAGTGTGTAGGGGGTGCACAGTCATTGAAAATATTATCTTTTTTTCTTTTCTTCACAGAAAATGAGCCAAGGCCTATGAGTCTGAGGTTGAAAAAATAATTAATCACATACTATTTCTTTTAGCAAACATTAAAAACGGGTCCCATAGACCCAAACACCACACAGTGGATACAATCATCATGTAAAAGATACATATTGGGGCAACATCCACATTTTTAATTTGTCTTTCATTGCAGCAGTGCTGACGTGAGCTAACATCAGCAGAGACAGAAAGATAACTACGGTACGTACCAAACAGAACATTGCCTGAAACTTGTCAATGGCTTCCAGAGGCTCTATGCAGTTGGTGAGAGTTTCTTTGAGATTTTCTCTGTCGGAAAACAATCCTGTCAAAAGTGGAACTGTAAGTGAAATATTTTATCATTCATAATTCATGTCTCACATTTCACTTCACTCATGGAAGACCTGATTAGAATTTAGTGGTTAAATGTCAAATGTCACTGTGACCTCTCAAAACAATTATTTTGCCTTGGGAATGTAATATCTCAGGAATTCTTTCAAATTTGACACATGTTCAATTAGGTTTGGGCAGTCAAAGGTCTACGTCACCGTGGGCTTATATGAATCTAAGAAGAAAAATTATGTAGACAGAAACTGCAATGATTGGCGGAGGCTTACAGCCACAGTGTGGGATTTCTAGTTTATATATTTTTGAGATGTTGACAGGTTTAGAAAGTAGGACTGAAAGTGTAGCATCAGAGGAAACTTCTGTTCCTGCATAACAAAGTTAACAAGAAACTGAAGGGTCATGATTTAATCTCTGTGTCATATTCTTTCTGCTCAAGTCAAAGTTGAATGTTAGTTTTTGTTTCATATGTGTCAAATGAGAATTGTAATGAATCACGGTAACAGGGGACACAGTACATGTTGAAAAGATGAGCACTGTGCTTTTGTGTCTAGAACAGGGAGTTCACAGTGGACGTTAAGTGGATGAGAGCGAGAAGAAGGAGCTGAGCTCTGCAGAGCTGAGCAAACAGCGGAACATACTGATCCAGGACCAGGCCGACCACCAGAGGATCCTATACTGGACTGAGGACAGACGACGCACAGTGCTGGAGTTCTATGGGAACTCCAAAAAATAAGGCTTGGCCATCTCTGAAACTGCATTATATGGTTACACAATAAGTTGGCTAAGTCTGAGATGGTGAAAAGCGGATAAATAACTCTGCAAATAAATCAATCAATCTGCAAGGTACTATACAACAGTACTATACAGGAATTTTATAAATTGCCACAGTGCCCATGTGTGAGTGTCTGTGTCTGATTTGCAATTGCTGGATTAGGTGTCAATTATAGAAAAGGGGCACTAATTTGCCTTAAATGTGTGATACATGGTCAACTGCTTCAAAACATGATGAAATTAAGAAATAAAAGGTAGAAATATTGAATATTTAAGAATAATTATTAATCAATCATCATAGAATGACTAAAGAAGTTACAGCTTTCCTCAAAGAAAAAAAAAGTGATATACACAGAAACTGTAGATGGGTGACAATAACATTGTCTAAAGTTTATTTTTCTGAACAGCCCAGACTTGTAGGCAGGGGCGGTAGTGGCTCAGGGGGTAGAGCGGGCCGTCCATTAAGCAGCACTTTGACCCCAGTTTCCACCATTCCCTGTGCTGTAGTGTCCTTGGGCAAGATACTGAACTCCAAACTGCCCCAAACAGCTGTTACATCAGTCTGTGAGTGATGTATGATAGAGACAGTGCTGCACATATGCACTGTATGAATGTCTGTGAATGGGTGGATGGCAAAAATGTACTGTAAAGGACTTTGAGTGGTCATCAAGAGTAGAAAAGTGCTAAATAAATACAGACCAATTGACATTTACATGTATACTAGAGTCAAAACCAAACCTGTTGTAAATATATTGTTTTATTTACCTGAAATCCTCTTTTTTATATAAGAAACATGATAACATGTTGCAACCAGCTGTCACTGTAGACTTATAGAGTTACGAACTTTAAACCCTCAAGGGGAATTCCAAGTTACAGGACATATGCTCACAATCTCTGTTCCTCAGTAATGGTTTTGAACAATGGCCAGATAAGGGTGTTATACTAACATTATGATGTTCTGAAATTGTGATTTGGGAATATGGGCTGTACAAATAAAATTAGATTGATCGATAGACTGATATCGCTGTTAAGTTGACCTTTGACCTTTCGGATGTTAAATGGCATAATTTTATCCTATTAGACATGAGTGCTGAATTGTGTTACAAATACCATTTGCAATTTTTTTGTTACAGCTAAAGATATTTTGTGAAGTCACAGTGACCTTTGACTTTTGACCAGTGAGTTCTTCCTAGAGTGAACGTCAAATTTAAAAAATCAACTATATTTCAAAATATATTGTCAAATTTCGAGTATCAAGTATATTTCACTACCTGTTCTTTTAATTTCAAGTATTGGTGCTAACAAAGGACTACTGCAAAGGATAATGGGCGTGGTTTAAATGGGGCATGGTTTGTAAGATCTCAACTCTCTACCTGAAGAATGACAAACCATTCATCCATCCATCCATCCATCCATCCCTTTCGATGGTCATGGGGGACTGCAGGTGGGGTACACCATGGCTAAAGACAAATAACCGCACCAACAGTCAAAAGTACAAATGGACAACATGCAAACTCCACAGAGACACTGGCCACATGTACTGCATCAGTGTTGTGCCTTACAAGACTGGCATGCACTCACGCTACATCTGTCTGTATCGGAGCTAGAAAGAGAAATGCATGAATATCCTGTGTTGCCTCTGAATGCTCCCGTTTTTACTAAAACTGCTCAAATTGACCCTAAAGAAGCCAATGCTGCGTACACTGGTTGGACAGGACATTGAAAATATGAATCAAGTCATCAAATATGAAGATATAATGGGATGTCTCTATTGTTATGTTATATTTTATTGTTGTGATTTATGTGCATATTGTCATCGTTTTATCTGTGCTCTGCTGCAAGCAATTTCCCCTTGGACTGAACTGAACTGAATGAACCAATCTGATAAGTAAAAACATACTTATAGTAGCATTACCTTTTTTAAATGACACAGGCCTGTGAAGGTTTTGAGTTTAACAGTGTGGACGTGACAAAGAAAACTATACCTTTTCCAACCTGTAATAGTAACAAACTGGGCTGTGTTTGTTTGACGAGAAAGCAATGAAGTAACTTGTGATTTCTTATATTGTTACTTCAGTAATGATCGATCGTATTGTTCTGTCCTTATCTATCCGTTACTCTTTGTGTCCTATCAGTTGTAACTCCTGTTTGAAATGTTACACAGTGTCTTGTTCTCCAATAACAAAGCTTACCTATTTTACGCCGTTTTCAGACATGGCCTGTGGAGAATCTCTGGAGGATTGGGTCTGGTCTTTCTCTGCACTTTGACTTTCACACATGCACAACGCAGTGGGAGGTTTTCTGCGCAGACGCTTAACAAATTCTCCACAGGATTCAGGTGAGGTGCAGCAGGCACAGACAGGATGTAATCTATTATTTCTGCACAGATCGAGTGTTTGTGTTTACAGCACATCAACATCCAGCATCTGTTCTTATCAACACAAACTCTCTTGACATCAATGTCCTCTGTGTATGGCTCAGATTTTTCATTATGGGATATTTGTTTTCCTCAGTTTTTTTCCTTTTTAGCATTTGTCACTTGTTAGAAACAAAATCAATCCTGCGGAGGATCTCCAGCTGTGCACTCAGGTCGACTCCCCTGGACTGTCTGCAGACTTTATATGAGAGGGCCAGGAGGAGAAAGTCAGCATGTCTCAGGAGGCTCTCACTGGGACCTTTGCCTTCACAAATACACTTGTATGTATGTGATTTCTACTTTAGAAAGTAGAATTTTTCCTCCAGTCAACACCGCAACTGCAATGCATGGCGGTATATATTGCTCGGTTTGTGACCATCGGTTGTACTCTATGTTTTATGATGCACTGTGGGATACACTGAGTCCACTTAGGACAGCAATTCACTATATGGTGGACTATATAGTGATCAGTGAGTGATTTTGGACACAGAAATCTCTAGAAACGATTGTCCTTGACAGCCCCAGTGAAAACAGGTGAGATATCAAAAAGTGAAAATCCAGAAACCTTTACTGATCTAGCCCAGTTAGCAGGAGAAAACACCTCCAGAGATACACTTACAACAGCTGAGGACTGGTTGGAACATAAATCTTCATTTTGCGATTAGTTTCATAAGATGTAGAAAAATGTGTCTCTTAATGTTGTCTTGAATATCTTCTGAAGCACATGTTGTCTGAGACCAAAAGAGAAATGGGGTCTTTGTATGTGGGTGTAGGCTAGTAGTACATAATAACCAAAACATTTCTTTTGTTTCACACACATACGGACACACACCACACACACAAGCAAGTTTATGAAGGAAATATTTATTACCACTTTACGATGTTAGTTTCACCAACATGCACACACACAATAAATTCTAATATAAAAATATAAAACGTTTCAACCATTTGTCTTATAAATGAGACCACACTCTTTGGGTGGACATGTGCATGAAGAGAAAACTTGGACTGAGAGGTGTATCTCCCTTGTTCCTACACTGGGCCGTCTTTATTTCTTGTATTAAAGAAGCTAATAACTAGGTATCCCAATGCAAAGAGGAGGAGGGCGATGAAGAGGAAGAGGATGCCAGCCCAGGGCCCTGGGGGCAGAGCCTTCATCAGGCTGAGGCTCTCTGCTTGTACCATGTTGCTCAGACTCAGCATGCATCCCAGAGACCAGCCTACAGAGGCTCCTTCAACCTGAAAAAGCACAAGAGGAGGCTCATTGACACCACAGTACCACCAACCTGCTCTCAATGCAGCAGACACTGTTGTGTGGTCCAGTAATTTGAACACAGACAGAAATGATGAACAGAAATGTCGAGGTTTTTCCTCCACTCCTCACCTTCTCCTGAAAAGAGATGGACGGAAGGGAGAGGTCATCAAATCTGTAGCCCTGCGTTAAGAGGACCTTGATGAAAACGGAGATGACGCACATATTCTTCTTGTATTTCTCCGGCTGCTTTGTCTTCTCAGTTATCTGTTAGAGGAAATACAGCAGGTTGAATGTTTCTTTGTTTTGCACACCTATAGCCTTGTGGTCTTGTTTACAATCACTATAGAATTTCTGCTCATATTAAATGGCAGTGTGCTCGAGAGTACCTCAGAGATGGTCATGTTGCAGACATATTGGACAGCTGCCTCCATTTTCCTGGGAGACGTGATGGTGATGTTGGTGAGGCTGATGAGGTCTCTGACAGTGAGGTAGAAGGCAGAAAAGGCCTGTGGAGATGAGGGGACACTGAGTTAATCCAGACTCACACACTTAACTCCAAAGGAATGAGAGCGAGATGTGGCAGCAAAGTCTTTAAGTGTAGCAAAAAAATATGTTGACACGCGAGAAGTTGCAATTTGAATTCACTTGGAATAAACAGCAGTCAGTGGGGGAGTCACAGTGTTCCTTCAGTCTGCGGCCCAATTTGAACATGTTGGATAAACTACAGCATCGGTTGGTAACTTGGTCAAAACCAGGGTCAAAATCACCGGCAGACAACTTTAATAATTAGACTGGTTTTATGTTACCGTATTGGAAGAACACAGACAGAAGGACTGACGGGTGCTGATCTCCATGATAGCAAAAACATTCACAGACTCACCTCATCTTCACAAAGTGAAAACACAACTGTTGTCCTCTTGCAGCAATGCTTTATATCGAACTGAATTAGAGAGCTTCATAAATCTTAAAATTCTAATACACATGTATTATTCACAATATGGAAAGGGTAGGTAAAAAAGGGGATTGCTCAGAGTATTTCATCTGTCTATTGACTCCAGATATCTCTGTCTGTCTGTGAATCTGTCTGTCTGTCTTGTGTAGAATGTGTAGAACAAGCACTGCAGTAGTTTAATAACATCCGAGTATATAAGCATGTATAAACATGTTCCTCCCTGTCTTCTCTCCTCCACTTCTGACTCAACAATCTGGCTTAACAAGTCAGAGACATGATTGTAATTCATTGGTTGAGGTATTTCCTGGCAATGATTTACTAAGGGGGGTTAGGGTTGCATGGGTTAGGGTTAATTAACAATTAATGCATGGAGCAGTTACTTAGTATCTAATGATACTATTTATTTACTTCATACAGATTTCATGTATGCAGTTATTTTAGTCCTTTTTATCCATGTTTATCCATGGATCTTTGTTTATGAAGCATCACATACATATACATATTTATCAGTAATAATCATAACAATAATGTGCTCCAAGTAAATGTTAAGAGGTTAAGAGGTTTACCTTCTGCATTTCTATACCTTCTATACCGAGAGAGAGAGAGAGAGAGAGAGAGAGAGAGAGAGAGAGAGAGAGAGAGAGAGAGAGAGAGAGAGAGATGGAAATGGATATACATTGTTATGTGAAGAATGAGCAAACGTGTGTGTGTGTGTGTGTGTGTGTGTGTGTGTGTGTGTGTGTGTGTGTGTGTGTGTGTGTGTGTGTGTGTGTGTGTGTGTGTGTGTGTGTGCGTGTGTGTGTGTGTGTGTGCGTGTGTGTGTGTGTGTGTGTGTGTGTGTGTGTGTGTTTGAAAGGCTCTCCCCTACCATGAAGTTTCCTCTCAAGCTCGGCTGGAAGATTCCATCAAATGAGCACTTGGAGCAGTTGTCAAAAGAGAACATCTTCGTCACAGTGGCTTGGCATTTCTGGTAATCTCCTGTGCCCACTACTGTTACAGACATCTGAGGGTCAAACTTGTCAGGTTTGTAGCTCTTTGTGCACGGAGAATCAAAGACATCCATCCCCAGCTTGATAGACATTTTGAACTGCGGTGGATAGCACGGGTGGACTACTTGGGGCTTCACACCTTGAGTCTGAAAGAGGCAGAAAGATTACATAACATCTCTTAGACATTGATGAATTCAATTATGGCTGAATTTCAGACAACAGAACAGAGCCATATATATTTTTCAAAACTCTCATGCTTTTCCTACCACGACCTTTGGTGGTTTATGATGACCATCTGAAACATTAACTATTTACCAGCATGTACTCACTGTCTGCAACCATACACTTTATATGTTCAGATTGAAATACAGATTATTTGCTGCTAGCTTCGTCATCAACTATTTGAGTTACTAAAAACAGGGTTACCTTTTGGACTGGCAGCTGTTCAGCTACAAATAATGAAATACAATTTGTGTTTTATTTGTATTTTGGGTGTAACACTTTTTTTGAGAGTTAGGCCAGAAGATTGATACCACTCTCATGATCACTAAACAAATCTCAGTCTCCAGCAAATCAATGTCAGTCAGTGTAATGTCCTCTGAAGACATGGAGGACAGTGACAGTATTTTCTAATCATTCCTCCTGTTCATCCTAAAGAT
The DNA here is from genome assembly GCF_009819705.1 of Hippoglossus hippoglossus. NCBI lineage: Eukaryota > Metazoa > Chordata > Actinopteri > Pleuronectiformes > Pleuronectidae > Hippoglossus > Hippoglossus hippoglossus. The sequence continues at coordinate 27,161,276 of NC_047159.1, forward strand.
ATCTGTTCCTAAATCAGTTTCAATGTAGACTTCAACTGAATGTCTTAACTGAACTCACAGCATATATAAATTACAGATCAATTATAAAATGTATTTTTTAGTGTAAATAAATATATATTAACAATACCTTGATAAGATAGGCCAACAGTTTTCTCATGAACTGGTCTTGGCCATAGCACAGGAAGCTCTGGGTGTAGAGTTTGTAGCTTTGTCCGTAAAGCTTCAGGTCCATCATATTATCACCCTCCACCTTTTCCGACGTCGCAAAGGTAATCTGAGTAGAGGCTCCGCCTAAATCTAAAGCTCCTGTTGTCTCTCTGCCGGGATTCAGCCAACGCCCGGCAAAACCATACTGGGTGGCAAGAGAGAACATGTCAAGAAATGACAATTCAAATCATGCAGGGCAAGAGAAATATCTGTGACAAGAGGAAAACATCCAACACACAACACACAACACTTTTTAAAAAGTCCTTAACTGAGGACTGTTAATTGACATACAACCAATGTTGCTCTAAGGCAGTGTCAGTTGCTGTCAGTTGGTCCATCCCTTAGTTTCAGAGTGAACACATACAGATACTTTAGACTACAGCAAATACATTTTGTCACAAAAGGATTTGTTCTGAAAATGTTCAAAGACAACATTTCTGTTTCCAGCCACAATATCAGATCTTGCAGTAAAATATCCACTTAGTGACTCTGGTATTATTAAGCTTTTTTGTTTAAACACTCAGCACCTGGTTATGGTTCAATTGAGGTTAAATGATACACATGGCATGTGTTTGAAAAACTGAAAGTGACCCTATCATAGTGACCCTATGATGGAAGTAGGAGCAGCTATATGCCTTCAGATAGGATTATACAAAACACAAATCATTCATTTTAGTCATCATTGTTTTGGCAGAGAAAATATATAAATAATTTATTAATAATAATACAAATTAAAATAATAATAATAATACCAATAATAATTAATGAATTAATAAATAATAAAATCATTAGTGATGTAAATATAATTACTTTTTACTACTAGGCTTGTGTCGGGAAAAACTCTTATTATAGCCTTGCATCCAGGCACATTACACAGCACCAGTCAACAAGAGACTCTGCTCATCTGCTCTTTTCTAATCACTCACACGTTGAACACCCTGGCTATTGTACCTTTAATAATTTTGTCATTATGATGCCTGGGTTTCATTTTAGTCTTTTTACGTAACTAAAGCATCTTTCAGTTTTGATACTACTGTACCACTAAGTGTAATAGAGTACTATGAGCCCTACCACATAATGTTTATTGTAGGCTTTATCTATCTATTTATCTATATTTTTTTAACTCTTTTATATATATATATATATAAAATGTTTTGTTTGAAAACTACCTTTTAGCGGGTTGCTGCATTTTCAAACGAAAACGTAGTAATGAGGTTGTAGACTAAACTTCAAGTTGCCATTTCTGTGACTTCCTGTGTTGAACAGGGGAGACGGTGACATTTCAGAAAAGCTCACCTTTGCAAAGTTTTCTTGTAAGTAATTGACTGTGATCCAGCCATATGCCCCCTCGCGCTTTCCGCTCAGGATGGTTGCCTCTGTGAAGTTGAAGGGGTAAGACCGCAGGTGGTTTTCCACTTCCTTCAGAATCCGCTCTGTCTCTGTGGCATTGTTTATTCTGTTCAAGACAGTGCGAGTAAATGGGGTAATGAAACAATATTGAGTCGATTTCAATCACTTAATGCATAATTATTGAGGTGTGTGATTGTAATATCCTGTGTTAATGGGAAAGTGTACTGACTTCAAGAGCCTCATGCCTGCAGTAGCTCCCAGATACAGTGGCGTTTGGTTGTGTCTGGATTTGGGGATATTCTTCACAGCTTTATCCAGACAAAACTTCAAACTTTTTGCTGCACCACCACGGACACCTGCATAGCTGGATATCCCTCCCCCTTGACAGACAGAGAAAGTAGTTCTGCTTACAAAGAACTCAAGCTAGACTTCCTTTTCCTAAAGGATGAAAGACCCAAAGGCCATGGATGATGTTTCAAAGGAAATTCTTGAACTAAACTGAAGCAAGAAGAGGAACTGACACTTAGATACCAAAAAAGGGTCTGGTGAGGAAGTGGACCATTTAGGAACAAGGCTTTTGCACAAGACATGGCACGGAACATTCTGATAAAGTTACTGGATACAATTTGACAGGAAAACATCATGGAAGTGAAAGAAAGAGTGCCCTTTTCACCCTGCCAGTCTATAGTTAGAGGGTTTAGTTCAGGCAGAAACAAGCTCGAGTGGTTCTAAAACACAGATGCAAGAAAAGGAAGTGATCCTTTCAGAATGACCTGAACTTTGGTCAGATCTTCATCCAACCAGCTCAACCCATCAGAGAAGCTGTGGAATGACCCGTTCACAGCAGAGATCCTGAGAACATGTCTGAGCTGAAGCAGCTCTGGAGGAACAGAGGTGCAGTTTTCCAATTGTTTGAGGATGTTGCGGCCTAGGAAGGTTTAGCCAGTTTTTTTAATAATTCACCTTTTCCACAATTTGGTTTGTTCAATAATGACACAACACATTGTGTATGTCTGTATTTGTGCCTTAGGCTGCATCCACATTACTGGATTTTTATGTGAAAACGCATCAACTCTGCTAATGATATGTCTGGCTTCCAGACTACTTTGGAGTTTTAGAGCTCTTAGAGAGAATTTCGGGAAAATGCTGCTGGCCCTGCAACCTGTATAATCAACAACAAGCGTTGCTGATCCGGTTGTCTTTGCTAACAGCTGTTGCGAAGTTAAATTCTTCATTTTACAATGATAAAACATGATTACATTCGTAGGAGACCAGCTACTATTCGGGCAATCTGTCACAGTTCCTGTGTCCAGCGGGACGCATATGTCTTCCTGTTTTCACATTGACATGTGCATGCCCAGTGTACGTGAGTGGTCATGTGATATGCGTTTTCAGGCATGTTGGTATGTTATTAAATCTGATTTAGTCCTGTGGGCTGTTTGAACTCTGTTTGAACTAGCTGTGTGGATATGCAGATTTAGATAAACCAGGTCATTGCAAAAAGGTCACACACTTTTTTTGACACTGTCCATCAACTGACTAACATTTGGTAAACGTATGTTTGAAACTTGTAATAAAGGTTTACTGCCCAGAGTGAGGTGCTCACCTTCTGCATTACACTGGCTGTGCTCGGTAACAATTCCGGTGCCATTCTCCTTGCCAGCTGGCCATTTGTAGATGAACATGGAGGTGTGGGATGAGCCTGCATCCAGAACGATTCCGTACTAAAAAACACAGCATCACACGTTACAAACCGAACACGAGACATGCCTCTAGAAACTCATTGTAGCTATTAATAATGCTGATCAGAACACCACCTGTATACCCCAGTGTACTGTTTAGCTGATGTGTCATTCAGAAAGATAATAAAATGGAATATATTTATTGGCTGCTTTCTGAATACACAGTTTACCTTTGTATCTAAGTGTTATTTTCAGTGTAGTGTTTCTCCTGTACGTTCAAGCAGTTTAGTTTGCTCTTCACATGCATTGACAGGAAGTGGCTGCAGCATGCGGTTTATAGAAGCCCCTGATATTCATCATGACCTAGCACAGTTTCTGCAGTGTATACACATTAACAGTTTCCTTTGAACAGATGCTCTTTTATAGCAAACAAATTTTCCATCATGAGACTCTCTGATTTAAAAAGGTTGGGGTTAGTAATGTCCGTGCAATGTCGATTCACTTTCCCTTTGTGTTCTTTTGCATCTACAACTTCAAGCATTATTCTGTATGTAAAGGGAAAAGTCAGTATGCTGAAGAATAAGATGTATTTGTGTGCCTCTTTAGAAAGTGTGTGTGAGTTGAAGAACAAAAGGGATGATGAATAAAATGAATAAAACACACGAACCCCGTCAGAGCAGTGTGTTTCATGTGGAGCACCTAGCTGACACCCAGCCCAGGTTTATGACTGAGCTACTAAAGCGTACTGAATCCATTTAAAGTACAGAGCTTTTGCTGCTCTCTCATCAAAGTGAGACTGTCCTTCAGCAAAATGTGCAACAGCATCTTAATTGTTTTGGCCCCTGGCCCCCAACCTACTGTATTACAGTATTAAATACAGTAGGACAAACTTAAAGGCAAAGCCAATCAGCTAAGAACCCATGAAGGGGTGTTTAATAACAATAATTACAAATAATAACAATAATTTGAATAATAATACATAGTTGTAACATTGAATTATTGTATTTTAAATTAACGATTTTGTTTAGGAGACAACAGGTGTAAATATACTTATTGTACAACCACAATTATACTAATAATAACAATACTTCTACTACTACTACTACTACTAATAATAATAATAATAATAATAATAATAATAATAATAATAATAATAAAATACTTTTTATGTGCGTCGACTCTTGGATCTTTGTTCTTAATTACCATGTGTTCAGGGGGGGTCTCCACCTCTCTGACCGGGAGCTCCAGCAGCAGGATCCCGACCACAGCCAGGATGAGCAGCCCAGCCGCTGGGATGACTCGGGAGTACCGCAGGGTCATGCTGGATTCTGGCTCTGCGCGCTCGGAACGTCTCTGGAAGCTCTGGGTAAATCAATTCGCGGTGCGCATCCACAGGAATAAAGGGCGCGCGTTAAGTAGCAGACGGCTGTGGGTTTGGTCTCAGCTTTTGACGTGTCTTCATGGTAGGTTTACACTTCCTCTCACCTCACGCACCCACGCACGCTGCCACAAGTAGAGTCATAGAATGAAGTTTCGTCTGAAACAGGAAGAATCAGGAGTTTGACAGCGCATCTGTACGTCACTTCAACTACATTATTTTCCATTGCTTTCATTATGTTTGGAGCTAATCCACACGCACACAAACACACACACGCACGCACGCACACACCCACACACACTGAACTGGTTGTTACAAATGAAAAGAGGCAGTATTAGTCAGCATTAACACATCTGCAGCTTTTATTTTTTATATTTATGAACAGCCTTTACACTGAATTTGGGGAGTTTGACATATACCTGTATAATTGAGTGAAGCACTGCACATATTTGCAAAATTCTTGTTTTGTTGAGATGGAGCATTTGTCTTTTAGAGAAGGTGAAATCATTTCTGTTAACTCTATGTCTTGACACTTCACCACACAGAGTGTGTTGGAGAGGACAGAAAAAGCACAGTAACAGCCCATGTTGGCCTTTATTTGTACTGATGGAAACATGAGGTGAATGAACAAATCCATATCAGAAACTTTACAGTATAGCCTAGATTAGTATTCAGTGGACAAAACAATTTACAATTACGGGAAGTTTTTCATCGAAGCACGTGTACAGGCAACTAAACAACAAAGGGATCGATGGTCCAATCTCACGACTCATATCTGAAATGGACAGTGTGCTGGCACGGTGGCACTTGGTTAACTGGGCATTAAGACCATTTACAGTGCAGCCAAACCATCTTGGGAACTCTTGGAAATGTAGGTTATACTAAAGATGCATTCAGACAGGCACTGAACTGCCAATTATCTGACATTCTCTGAGGGGGCGGATGTAAAATGTCCAAGTGAGAGCGGCAGACGTCTGCCAGCCTCCTAGTAAAATCTCTGGAGAATGTCTGAATGAGCTTATAGAGCAGGAGATCCGCCAGTGGTGTCAAACTCAATCACAGAGAGGGCCAAAATTAAAAACTGGGACTACGTTGAGGGCCAAACAGGGTCGACATTTATTAAGCAGGATAGACAGGATATTGGATAAAGTGCAAAAAGAAAACATATTTGCATTCTTTTATGTGCATGTACCAGAGCCAGATGTTTGGCATGTTTTCTTAGCTGCCAGTTCATTAATGTTTGGGGTTAGGTTCTGTGCTGTGGAAACCGTCAAGATGGAGTTACGGCGTGCATCAGTGAGACGACTCCTGTGTGGGGTTTTGGGTGTTGTGCCAGTTCACACTTAAAATGAACTAGTTCATAGTTCATTTTTTAAAATTTTTAAAAAAAATGTGTGCTGTCTAAGAGCACACACACATTTTGTCTCACTCCCGGTATTTCACATGATGGCCTGATATGAGGATGATTTAAAGAATTAACATGAACCTTCACGTTCATCATGTGAAAGCTGATTCGTTCAGTTCATAGTTCACGATGCGGGCCAGTTAAGATAGACATATGATATTTTATCGTGGGCTGGATATAATTGTACCACGGGCAGGAAGTAGCCCGCGGGCCTTGAGTTGGACATGTCGGCTCCACAGGGTTCACGGCCAGCGAATGGGCATATTAAGGACAATTTTTAATAGTTAAATAGTTAAAAAACAAACAAAAAAAAAATACATTTATCTAAGGATGAAAGAGAGGTGCCATACATGCAGAGGACCCCAAAAAACATGTCAAGAGAGCTTGTGGTGATAAGGGCTGACACCGGTGTTGATGTGCTATAAACAAAAGCACAGGATCCCCACAAAGAATTTATACATGTTTCGTCGCCTCTCATGCTAATCCTTTGAAATGTTGGACAGGAACCTTTGGGACCTGATGACCTGACAAGTTCAAGCCACAGACTCTCAGTGAAATTTGCCCAGTGACCCAACAGGTATTGGTGGCATTCGAATCCCTGAAGAATATTGGCATTGTTCATGCAGACTTGAACCTGACAACATGATGCTTGTCCATCACAAGAATGATCAATTCAAAATCAAGCTGTTATACCTGGAGGTTGGAATGATGATGCAGACTCGTGCGTACTGGGCTCCAGAGGTAATGTTAGGTCTCCCCTTGTCAGAAGTTGCTGACATATGGGAAGTAAGCTGTGTCGTGGCATTTATGTACTTTGGCTTGGGTCTTTTCCCTGGCAACTGCTCATATCGTTGGATTAAAGCTCTGGTGCACTTGCGAGGGCAGCCAAATTATGACAAGATAATTGCTGGGAAATGCAGCTGGGTGTATTTTATCTTGGATCAGGATGCGGAGTGGAGAATAAGCACCCCAGATGAGTAGAGGTCAGTCTAATGGATTCCAGGAGGATTCTTTTTTCACTTGGCCAGGAATTTGGAGGATGCAGCGAGGAGATGGCAGCAGGATGATGAAATACATGCATCTGTCTGCTGATCAGAAAATCAGTTTGAGCCCTAAAACACAGCTTTACATCACTGCCTCACCTGGTGGATGGAATAGAAACAAACTCCTGTGTAGAGTAGTTCATGAATGTTGCTCCCATGTCTTATCCAAACAATTCCCACACTGACACTGGGATTATTCAAACAGTGCTCTCACAGCTAATCTGCAGAAAACCCCATCTAACGTCAGAAAGGTTTCATTGGTATAGATATAGATTCATGCTTATGGTGGAGACCTAAATTGTTCCTGTGCTGAAGATGCAAAAAGTTGTACATTCAGACTCTAAAAAAGTTCCAAGCCAATGAAAGCTGTGTTAAATTTCTGATGAAGATTCAGTTCCTACTGGCTTAGTGAGGCCAGTAGGACATTTCCTGTTTCAGTGAAGATGATTCACTCCACCAGAGGTTCAGAGATAAGCACTCATACACTGACATACCCAGACACGACATTTCACCTGGTCCTTTAGCAGCAACTCACATGGCCGTTACTTCTAAAGAAGAGTCAGGAGGTGCTCTCACCTTCCCTGAACCTGGTGATGACAGAGGTTAAGCCCACACACCAACTGATGAAGCTGCAGCCTCCATTTCTTCAAATGATGGTGCAGCAGCTGCCATCAGACCTATTGATACTGATGATGTCAAGGCCCTGATGGAGCCCGCTGGAAGAATCCATTTGAATTAATCCACAAATGCCGAAAGAATTAACTAGGGGTTTCCATCTTTAAATCCTGTCAGAACTAACCTGCATTCACCAACAAAAGCAGAGAGCTGTTCCACAGTCGCATACAAGCACGTGTGCAGACATACGGAACAAATTATACTTCTTGTCAAATGAGCTGGTGGCTGAATATCCAGGAGGCCTGCCCCATGAGCAGGGCAACATTCATCAGGAGAGGGAAAACATCTTTTGAAATTTATCAAATTCTATTTCTGGATAAGATAGGACAACCCCTATCTGGTTAGTTTTTCTCAATTGCTCGTGACTCCGTATCCTAGTGGAAAGCCCAGTCTGAGTCTCAACAGCTCAATGCTCTGATACAGTTTTACTTTATTCATCATTTAGTTTTCTATGGACATGTCAGAAAAACACCTGGTGTTGTTTTTGGGGTGGAGTGTAACATCTTTATTAAGCCTTGTAGTCGTACCTTCCTATACTTTTCGTATGGACTAGCTCCTGCTGCAAATAATTAAAATGATAACAGAATAAAGTGAAATAAGAGGGATTCATGTCACTAGTTTATTCTATGTAGTATTATCTATAGATACAGAGATATCTATATCCATTACTTGACAAATATTCAGTGATTCTCCTATTTGGCCCAAACGGAATTGAAGTTGAATAACGTTGGTAAAGATTCTATGGTTCAAGCCCGTTCAATCTGGATACAGTTCTTCTAAAATATGAAATGATCACAACATAGCACAACATCACAGAGCTACATGAACATTACCCTATAAAAACAAATTGGTACCCAATTTTTAATTAATAATTAGAGGATCCAATTCTCTTCGTTCTCCCCAAATGTCCAGATTATTTACATACCCAGTAATAATATTATAGGTGACCTGTAGATAATTCAATTCAATTCAATTGTATTTGTATTGCATCAAATCAAAACTTACATTACCTCAAGGCACTGGGCTGAGACATTACAAAATTATTGAGAAATTCAACCGTTCCCACAATGAGCAAACACTTCGGCGTCTGTGGAGAGAAAAAAACATCTGTTTCACAGGATGAAATCTTCAACACAACCAGAGTCAGTGTGGGCTGACATCTGCCTGGACCTGTTGAGGGGACAGGGGAGGAAAAGAGGGGAGTGTAGTGGAAAATTCAACTGACCAGTGTCTAAGGTATTGGAAATCCCCTGACCAGGTGTCTCACTGCTGTGATACTGTCTACCTGACAGGATGGATCCCTTATTTGGCGATGTCTCACTGCTATGACCTTGATAAACAGGGTGCTTATTTGGTGATGTTTTCTTCCAACTGCTACAGCGGACGGACACAGCAGATAGACACAGATGATGATTTCATGTCTTTTTTTCAAATTATGTTTTATGAAACGCCTCTTTGTATAAGTTCTGGCTTTTGTGAACTTTGGGGCAGTTCCATTTTGAGCACCCGTGCTTGTTGTGTAACCTCTGCAGAGCTTACTATTATAAAGACTCAAAGGCAACTCCAGTCTGAGAATTTCATTATTTCAAATCTCAAGATGAATTTCCATCACAGGAGATAAGAGAGAGACCAGGGACAGTTGTGTAACTGTCTTATTTAAACTCTATCAGACTTGTTATAATGAAATGACAAGAGGAAGCACCAGTTAATAGTAGTAGTAATGCTGTCCTTACTACTACTTCAAAAATATAAACCTTCTTCCTGTTCTCCAGTAACAACATGTAAGTGTTGGTATACATCATGTACTGGTACAGTATTTGTACAAAGGATTACACCATAACTCCATATTGTGCGCTGTGGCCTGTGATCTAAAGTGTTATCTCTGTCATTTTATTTTGTATAAATACTTTAAACATTGATCACCACATCATTTATGTGAGACACTGTCTTTTTCTCAGCAGTGTAATTTCCCTCAGGTGCTCTCTCTGAGGTTTCTACATCTTTTCCCTGTTAATGGTTTTTTTTCTGGTAGTTTGTCCTTACTCTTGTTTAGGGTTAAGGACAGAGGAGGTCAAGATTTGAATCCTGGATAGGAAAGGGGCTAACAACCTATCTCTTATTTACACACAAGGGGGCGCTGCAAAGCTTTCAATCACTGCGAGATGAACATGGCCTACAGCAGACTGATTTTATATAGATACCTCCAAGTACGACATTATTTCAATCAGAAGTGAGTACCTACAGACTTATCAACGGCAGAATCTGAGTTTTATAAAATCCTAAAATCCGCCTTTAGTTCAATACCAAATAAGTCCAGATTGTACAATGCTTTCCTTAATGCTAAGAGTGAAAACACCCTGTACGTCAAAGAAAAGTGGGGAAAAGAAGCTAGAAGGGGCATTTCGGAAAAGGCTTGGGGGGGGGAATATGCAGTTTTCAGTGGTCCTCCACTTATTCCATGGGTTGGAGAGAACACTGCTGGAAAAATATTATACGATATTTTAAGACCCCCGGCGAGGAAAAATACAAAAATACGAATTTGGCATGTTGCAGAAAATGTGGCTCATTGAAGGCAAATCATTTCCAGATATTCTGGGACTATCCCAAATTGAAGTCATACTGGTTTGGCATTCACAAAACATTAAGCAGGTTATTCAAGACTCAAATAACCCTTAACTTTGAGACTCTTTATTTGGGACACATTTTTGTTTTTGAAACAGAGGAGGGGCATAAAGCTGCTGCAGGTCGTTTGGCAGCAAGTAAAAAAACAATCACAAGAAACTGGCTTAATCCAGGACCACCTACATTGGAAGAATGGTACGGCATAATTTTGGAGATATTTAAAATGGAAAAACTAACCTGCTCTTTGAGGGTCCAAAAACACACATTTTACCAAATTTGGGATAAATGTTTTCATATTTCTTTTCCCTTCCTGAAGCGAATAGTAGAAATGGAGGCTCCCATGGTTCATTTGTTTATAATTGAGTTTTGAAGAATGGGTGTGACGGGCATAAGTAATAAAGTGAAATGTAAAAGCTGTGTACTGATTGAAGTAGCGATACATACAAGTAATTAATATGATACATACGTTTCTATGGGGTAGATGGGTGAAAATATCAAACCTATAAGTAACGAATTAACATGTACTCCATTAAGTGAGGATTGAAGATTGTGGACTGAAACAATTTCTGATGACTGAGTTATAACTACTTCACGGTGCATATGCTTACATACATGTATGTGGAAAAACAGAAAATGGTAAGATTTGTATATAATATGTTATATTGCCTTTTACAAATAAAAATTAAATTAAATAAAAAATAAAAAAGGACAGAGGATGTTGCACCTTGTTAAGCCCTATGAGACCAATTGTGATTTGTGGATATGGGCTATAAAAAATCTAATTTGAGTGATTGATTTATTGATTGATTTATTACCACCAATGTGCATGTGTGGGATTGTCTCCAGCTCCCCGTGACCCTGAACTAAAGAATCTGATTTCCAAGACTATGTGGCCTTAACTCTTTATATCCACTAGAGGGTAGTATACTCTAAATTCTGAATGGCACTTTCCATAGGACACAGAATTGACTGTTTCTAGGTCACTCGACAGATTTAAGAATGATTTCACTGACAAGCATATTGTCCTTGACTATATTCTACAGAATGTCAAGTCTGTTGTTTTACTGAACACAAACTGGAAACACATCAAGAAAAAAAACTGAAACTGTAATTTAGAGATAACTGTCACAATTTTATAACAAATATGCTGGAAGTTGTTTTATGACCTTATGACCTTTCTGCTGAGGCAAACTTTCCCCCCTATATTCTTTATGCAATGTCAATATTATTTTATACACTGTATGATTTTAGCATCACTCACTTGATAAATGTGTAGATGTATAATATAAATAATATTATAAATCCTGACCTCCATTCAGTTTCAATAGATAATACGACACTCAAGGATACAATAAAAAAATGTGCCTGGTTGAGCCTTTCCTCAGCAGGCTCGGATCTAAATAGAGCTGAATCAAAGCTTGACTGTCTGTGAGCTGTATTTATTTTTGAACCAAGTGTGTATGTGTATGTACTGAACTGCAGATGACACTGCAGCTTGAAGTGGGGGGTATTCTCTGCGGTTGGTAGGGATTGGGGGGTGGGGGTGATTGCCTGAACAGAACCTTGGGGGTGACACAAATGGTCGTGGGGTGAAGAGGTCGGCAACATAATTCTGAAATGCACAGATAAATCAGAAGTGTCCATGCCCACTGGTCCAACCAGCCACCTGATGTTTCCTCTCTAAACACTCCCTCCTACCCCCAAGAGCTGCTACACTGTAAAAAAAAAAAGTCCACCTCAACATGTTCACGTTGAGCTACTTTGTTAAAGGCAGACTACTGCATGCAAAATTTGTAATTGAAAATAACACATTCATTCTTTTACAAATCTTGAAATCATAAACAATAAAACAATTGTTGCTGTGAGTCACTGGTTTTTGCTGCTACGTCCTTAGTTTAGGTATGACCAATAGTAATTTTAGCAAACTATTGATTCATATCTCTCTACTACTGAAAATGAGTCAATTGTCTTATCAGACAACTTACATTATGCTTTATCATTAAATATAAATCTGCTTTGTCTGTTTTTATTTAAAGCCTCAGCGGCTACTATCCTGCTCCGTCTTTAAAACATCAGGGAGCAATTTTAAATATATTGCAGGAAAAAAAATGCCACTTGTTTCATGTGATGCTCTTTTCAAGACAAGACCGAACCCAGAGAACCCGTGGCAGCCTTCACTTGTTATAAAAACTCAAAAGCTGTTTAGTTTGTCCATTTTGGACGACTGTAAAAAACATGGCGGCTTCAGAGAGGACCCGCTCCTGATGTAAATATAAATTATTAAAATAAATGGCCCATTCAAGGGTAAAGAAAACAACAATTTGTACAATTTAGATGAAACACACCAGTGAAAAAACATCACTAGGATATTTAATATTCAAGGTTTGTTTTTGAAAACTATGGTTTCTGACTATGACTATCCATAAGCTTTTTTTATGATTTGTAATTATTTGATATTTCTTTATATTGATATTATTGTTGATATTATCTAACTGTGATAGCATCTGTAGTGTTCGGCAAAATATATCTTTTTTTTAATAACTTCTGCAATCAAATTCTCATTCACCGAAAACTGAAGTGAGGCTGAATCACACAGAAATGTGATTCTTTACAGTCGATGACTGTGATAATGCTGCTTTCGCTAAAGGATGAGTATGTCCCCATTTAATCATCTCTGTCAGGATAACAATGGAATTCATGTCCCTTTTAATTAAGTTGTTACATTTAGCATTCCATCACTTAACATCCATTTGTAAACCAGACCTTCATCAGACCTTCATCAGAGCACCCATCAGGTAGATCAAACACTTGGCTTCATGGATGTAAATTTTGTATATCCAAATGTGAATTAGACTGTCTCTCTCTTCTTTGTCTCAGCTGGGCGGACACATCCCCTCTGCGTCATTTACTGTGTTGTCAGAGGTAGTATATTCAGACTGAAAGGACCAGTTAACATCTTGTCAGAATCAACGTTTTTTGCAGTGTACCACAGGCCCTAAGAACTTCCACAGACTGCCCCTGCATACTGGAGAGCCAGGGCACACAGAGGGCATTCACACCTTGTTAAGTTTTACAACTTGTGCATTTGTCGGTCCCAGGCTTCTATTGCCCCTGTGACTCGGTCCCTGCTTTGAAGTGACCATCTCCGTTGACTGAGGTGATAGAGAAATTTAGGGTTTTCTCTGATGAATGTGAATGCAGCACATACTGGGGTGCATATGGCCTGAGTGTAAACCTGAGATTATCTTAAGAGACAGTTAAGGGTCAATGTGACATTAATGTAATTATAGGCAACTAACAGGGCCAGTAATTAATAAGGAGTTTGTCCTGGGGCTGCAAATTAAAGGGCTCCATTTTAGTACAACCTGGGTAAAAAAAAATTGTTTTGAAATTTAAGCCATCATTTATTCCAGTAATAATAATGTTTTACTCACCCCAGTAATTCCCAATGTCTGGGAATATGGTGACAACTGACAACAGTGACTACTGTACCTACACCAGTGGATCCACCACACAAATTCACAGGGACCAAAGGATATTTTTTTCATGCCAGGATTTTTTGTTTTTGATTCGCCTTTTCATGCTCCACATATTTGCAGTTCAATATTAATACATACAGTATATATATACTCTTAAATTTAAAATATGTTAAACTTGACATTCAATGAGGGAATATAAGAAAGTATGATTGAATTAATTTATCTCATTTACTTAAAAAAATCAAATCAACTTAGTTTTTAGGGGCAAAGAAAGTTGACTCTGTGAACTCTCTGACGGATGAGATCGAAGACAGTATGTTCTGAGGATTTGACCTTATTATCTGATATCCTGATCTGGTTTTTCACGTGTTTCAAAGCTCGGACAATGATGGATGATTTTCTCTTCCCTGTTTTTGAACCGACTACCTAACAGAGGTGGAATCAACCCCTCCACCCGCATGACGTGTAGGTCCGTGTCGCTGAGATCTGGGAGGTGTGTACGTCTGCCCCTTTGCGACCCTCAGGGACCTCACGCTCTGTCGGCTTGCTACCTAGTAACCCTGGATGTAAAGATGTACATTTTAAAATGAAACAAAATAAAACAGAAAAAACAACACAGAGACTCCATCACACCATGAGAGTGAAATCAATCGTCACAGTGTACAAACATTTTGGGTTGTCCTGCATCTCTTTGTAGCCATTTTGTGTTTTTCACTGAGCTCTATGACTTTCAAGCAAAAGACGTTAGCACTTGCTCACTCTCCTGGTCTCTTGGGCCTGTGGGACTGCACCAGGTACACACATTCAGCAATCAAACCACCGTTTATCACTGCTTTATGTGCTGGTAGAACTGATCCCTTTTAGCCTTTGTGTAATTAAGAGATTAGTTAAGAGCCTGCCTGAGTCATGTTTCTTTTTACAGCTGACCAAAGTTGCTGCTTGCCCAGATCTTGGTGAATAACTAATGAGTACAATGTTATGATTATTTGACAAAACTACAAGAAAATGAACTATCTGGATGTATGAAAAATGCTTTAAAAAGAGTGGGTGTTGGATATAAAGGTGTTTTAGGTCAAACCTACAGATCTGTGAGTCTGTTAGGTTTCCATGGTTTATGACTTGAGTCTCCAAATACAATGTCATGCATGTTTTCAATGTGAACAGATCTACACTTGTGTTCCTAGGACACAGGTACAGTTGGTGCTAACATAGATGGCTTCACCCTTCTTTGAAAAGTATTTTTGCACCACAGAGCACTGTAAACTGTATGAAGGCATTTGGCAATTCAAGGAGCAAAAAGTGGGTGACCTTTAAAAGCAGGGGGTGGGGGGCAAAGTTTGTGAGAATGGACTTCTTGCTTCTTGAAGCAAAAGGGGGTGGGGGTTAAGGGGTGGGGGGTTGGAAATCCCATTTGTTTTAGGAGGTGAAGGTATGAGGCTCAGGCCGCTGCAGATGAGGCTCCTGTAATCCTGTACCACTGTGCCACCCTTTTACATGCATGGCCTACTGTTATTTGTGTCAGCCACTCATCACTCACACAGTGAGGAATGGTATCCTGCTCGATTAGGCCCCTGTGAAAAAGCAAGCCCATTTAGAGGAGCGCCAGTGAAGGATTCAGAGGCGCTCCCGATAAGGATCAGGTTCCCTCTCTACCTTGTTCAACTCTAGAAGAAAAAACTATAATAGTTTTTCTTCTTTCTTATTTAGGAGGTAGACAGGAGGCACCTGAAACAGTGTTATACCCACCTTTTCAATATGAATGACTTTTCTTGTAAGGTCTGAATGTGGGATTAAATCTTTTGAGCACACCCACTTTGTCGAAGCTGAATGTGAAATAAAGGCTGCTATTGTGTGACAGCGGCTTTCCCTGAGGGCCCTCACAGCTCCCCGGCCCTCACAGCCACCTCACGCACTCTCTCAATCCTGAACCGGCAATTAGATGGTCAAATCAAAACCCTGGCACTCAGGACGAATTGTTTATAGCAGGTCTTTGTAAAGGGCCATGTTGTTCCCCATTCAAGGCAGCTTCCCTGCCTCCTTGTGTGTCGGATAGGGGAGGGCATCATTCCAGCCGGGAGATAAGCCACAGGCTTTTTTTTAATGCCCCAAAGTAGACTTAATTTTCACCTTCCTTTCACGGTTCAGGTGCACTGTATTGAGGCAGTCAGAATTTGCAGTGGGTGGGTTGGCCTGACGGGTAGTACCTCACAGGATGTCATTCATCGGCGGCTTCCGGAATGTGCAACAAATGGTGTGTCGGCAGGAGTGTGCTGTCCACTGCATTTTTTTGCCCTTTTTTGGTTATCAAATGTTATATGGAGATTCCTCCTTATAATAAATAATCGTTTTAGTATTAATTGTATAGCAACAAATCACAACCACCAACAGTGGAGAGAGAAAAAAATATCCCTTTCATCTGAAAGAAACCACCAACAGAACCAGTTTGTCGAAAGGTAGGGTGTGTGGTGGGGGGGGGGGGGGGTCTAACTCAACTGGTTTGTTTTAACTGAGGGAAATGTGGGAGTGAGGACAGGGAGAAAAAATGACCAGTTGTATAACTGTTGTATTCAAGCACTGTTAGACTGCCTTAGAGGAACTATTTGTAACTTTTGCTATTGCCACCATAGGCTATATATAAAAATGGTTGGAGACTCTGCGTCCAGAAAATGGAGCCAATTCTGAAGTGCCTTAAACCTGTATTCACTTCAATTACCAGCAGAGGGCGACTCCAGAGGTTGCAAGAAGAAGTTAATTCTCTTCTATTAGTTTAGAGCCGCACAAATTCTATTAGTAAGTGTTTTTCAAGTCTTGATGACCAATCAAAGTACTTCCCTGTACAGTTTGGTCATTCACACACACATGCAAACAGTGCATCTATGTGCAGCACTTTCTCTATCACACATCCCTCACACATTGCTGGCACAGCCGTTAGGGGCAATTTTGGGTTCAGTATCTTGCCCAAGGACATTTTGACTCGTGGAGACTGGGAATGAACCGCCAACCCAATTCACCAACCAGTGAATGACCTGCTCTACCTACAAGGCCACAGCCGGCCAAAGGAGTTTATGTTTTCAATATCTGGATTGAAGTCTTCGTCACAGTATGCATTGGGCATGGATACTGTGTGATTAACAGCTAGTACCATCCAATTGGTACAGGTCACATGTGTCGGTGGGTGTGCAGTGTCCTCTGGCTCTCAGTCAGGCTTGTTCGTCGCTGCACCAAGATGGTGCCATGGCTAAAACGCCAAACTGGAGGCTTCAAATGGCAATTCACAAACAATATTCCTCACTCACCAAGATCTGTCTCCAACACTGCAAAGCAACACCAATGTTAACTGTTGTTTAGTTTCAAAATCTATTTGTTTAGTTCTAATGCATTCGGTGGCTGAGAAAACTTACATAGAACCTTTATGATGAGAGACTGAATCCAAACGTAAAACACTGTGTGCTAAAAAAAACTATTAAATTCACCAGAATATACTAAAATGTTGCAGAGAACTGAGAGAATTGGTGATAATTCACTGTGGGTTCATCAATACAAGTGACTCCTTTAGACATAATCATTTGATCAGTTGTTTATAAGGAAAGAGTAACTTACACAACTAGTTTGCAACTTTAAATTAGTCTGGGATTAGTTTACTTTAATATACATTTCTTCCTAACTTCACATATTTTTTGCATGAGAACAGTGATACAAGTGAAATCTCAAGAGGTGATGATCTGGGACAGTTGCTACAAGGTTCAAAGCTTCACAATGCTTCATCCTCTTTTCTACAATACCTGATATTAGGTGTTCTACTTGGAATGTGATTATTTCATTGGCTGGTGCAGCATTAGCAGTGATGTACTTTGTCTTTCTTGCTCCTCCACTCTGCAATAACAATGTTTCTCTGTCCATGATCTATCAATTCTAATACAGTTAAAACAGATATCACATGACCACATGTGGCCAATGATTTTTCAACCTAAATTGGGGCCAGCAGCATTTCCAAAGTCTCTGTTTTAGGGATCGGAAAAAATCTTGATGCGTGCACGTCAAAGGTAAACGTAGCACAAGTGGTGTAGTCTCACTTGTTGAGGAGTACGGAGGTAACACACTTCTTCAGTGAAGTGAGAGGAATGATTGTTGTCGTACGATCACATTACACACTTTTTGTGTGTGTCCATGTATTGCTCATGTTGTGGTGACCTAAATCTGTTCACACAGTCACATTGTGGGGACTTCTTCTTCTTCTTCTTCTTCTTCTTCTTCTTCTTCTTCTTCTTCTTCTTCTTCTTCTTCTTCTTCTTCTTCTTCTTCTTCTGCTTCTTCTTCTTCTTCTGCTTCTTCTGCTTCTTCTTCTTCTTCTTCTCTGGTGTAAGAGACACTGTCAGGAGTGGTTGTCTGAGTCTTTCTATCTGTGACTGACCTGCTGTCTGCACCCAGCCAGCCCGGTGAGCACGGAGCTGCTTCTGTTTTAATTGGAGTGTGACTGGAGCTATACTGGGAGCTATGGGGAGCAGGGTAATGCTTGTCTATCACTGCCCACTGTGCACACACACACACACACACACACACACACACACACACACACACACACACCCTGCTGTGGACCTCTGTGTCTGCTGCTTAGCCTGTCAAACAGAGCGGGAAGGAGGGAGAGGGGGCTGGAGTGCTGAAGTGAGGTATAGGCAGACATTTTCTCAGGAATGCTGGGAGCTATCAGAAGTGACATGTAACCGTATCCGCTGTCAGATCTCACGCTTTATCTCTGCTCTGCTGTTGACTGTTCCTTCAGTCTGCTGATGCCTCCTGTCTGAACCTGAGAGCCTTGCTGGGAGCTGATCCTCCTGCAGGAACATTTATATCAGGGCATTTGGGTGAATAAACATTTGGGAGAACCCCTGTGGTTTTGTTGTAATTTTCCTGCACCAGCAGTTAAGTTTCTGGTTATATTCAGGGGTACACTGAGCCCTTGAATAAGATATTGTCTTAAATATACCAGAAATGCAAAAAAATATAAATGACATGCCCAAAAGATGATTGGCCCTTTTGGCAACACCAAAATTACTGAAATACAACCATATCTGTCCACACAAGTGTTTTGGCTCTGCATATGTTTTAATAATTTGTCCACAATAACATGCATGATAACGCATATCATGTGACCACTCACCTACTACACAGGCATTTGTTTTTTATGTTGCAAAAAGAGCTAGGCTACAAAAATATAATGATAATAGCTTGTATCCTACAAGTTTGCATAATTGTTAAATGCAGAATTTAACTGCAAAACATCTGTTAGCAAAGACAACAGGGTCAGCAAAGCCTGTAATTGATTATCCATGTTGCGTTCTTCTCTGGTAACCGAGGCTAATGGCGGTTGTTTTCTTCCAGAAGGGGGTTATGTGATAGGAGCCTGACAAATCAGCGAAGGTTACGTTGTGACTGAAAAGACCCAATCAGCCAGCGGTTGTGCATTGTTTCCAAACACCTCAGTTTGTTCCAAACAGTGCTAGTTTTCAAATTATAACAAGGCCAGTAGCGTTTCCAAACTCTTAGCTGCTCTAAAACTTTGGAGTAGTGTGGACTCCAGGCCTATCTGTAGCAGAGTTACAGTCTCTGACTGAGAATGCTGATTGTCCAAAAGATGAATTCATTCACACATCGTGTTCTTTTCTTTTTCTGCGTCCACCCATCATTATTGTAACGATCCAAAACCGACACGCCGACCTTCACACCCACGCTGTAGGTGGTCAGCTGTGCAGAGGGGAGAAAAGAGCTAAGGACTGAACCTCTTCGTTCATTCCACAACTATTTTGACAGAGTGCATCTTCCTGGACAGTCTGAATTCTACGTACTTATACCTGTATTTAAATAATCACCTTTCTCCCTCCTCTCTCAGATGAATTACTTATCAATCTTCGAGTGCAACTGTTTGATCAGGTTGTACAGCTTGTCTTACAAGTTAGTTCTGACAGACCATTAAGCAGCATTTAAACTACCCCATTTCCACTTCCCGATATATGGTCCTTGACATAACCCCCCTCCTCCGACCCCCCTACGATTGACATGTTTACCATGAAAAACAGCTTCACTCAATTAATTAAAAAGCAATTATGGGCTGCATAATAGTGTGCTAACGCCTTTTGAAGCTCCATTTCCATCACCCCATTAGTTCATGCACTTGTGACCTAACTGAGTGGGCTAATGGCATTACTGTAAATGTCTTTGACCCCCCACCAGTGTTTGCTTTCCACTCAAACAAACAAGATCAAACACTGTTATCAGAGCCCCCTCAGATAGAGGCCACTTGACCACTGGCTACTCAAGAAGTGAGAGGCAGCCCTCTGACAGCACTGCTGCCTGTTAGGGGCTGAAACCATCAGTGCCTACAGTGCAGGTTTTAATTAGTGGTAAAGGGTTGCATTTCACCTCCACGATGATAAATACACATGTTACACACATGTACAGAACGGGACTTTTGTCCAGGTAACGCAAAATGTGACTGTCACCACTCAACTAGCAGGAGGTCGTTAGTGTGCTTGCCTTGTTGGTTTGGCCTTTTTTAGACATGAACTCCGGAGAATGTCCGTACAATGGGGTCCAGACTTTCTCCAGAGTTTTCCTGTCTCACATGAACAATGCAGCCGGAGGTTCTCCACTCAGATTTCTCTGGAACAACACAGAAATCTCTGGAGCATTCAATGAGGGGTGGTGCAACAGGCAGAGGCAGGAAGCTAGT